>NC_091707.1:51296666-51618333 GCF_041296265.1 Equus caballus | reverse complement strand
CCTTTTTTTGTACTAAACTGTTATATTTTAGATGGTGATGCCTGGAGACCCTGTAGAAATGACAGAGTTTCAGGATAAAGCAATTAGCAACTCTCACTATGTGCTGGAACTTACGTTACCCAATATTCATTTAACACTACCTAATAAAGGCTTTTATGAGAAGCTTTATAATAGGTGAGTTTGAACGCCTTTATAGTTGAATCTTTGGGATTGAACTTTTCTGCCTCCCTGCCTCTTTATTTCCTCTTTTCTCCCTTTTATTTCCTTGTTTAATATTCTCTGCCATCTCCGTGTACTTTGATGGTGTTGATTATAGAACTATTACCATTATGACGGGCTACTGTCTTAGCAGAGTTTCCTAACCAGTGTGTTTGGTAACTGGGTTACTTGTGTGTGAGATATTTATTCCCTCTGCCCTCACGTTGGCTGGTCGCTCTCTGTCGCCTGACCAGATCTCTCTTCTGTGTGTACAGTGACATGAAAGGAATTGGGAGATATTTGTATAGGGGGCCAGCAGATAGTGGGGTAGAATCAGAAGCCTAGAGTCTTTGTGTGAGCAGCATCCCTTCTCAGAGTGCAAAAAAGCATCCCATCACAATTATAAACTCTAACATAGACTTCTATATAAAAATTTATTACATTTAAATACCCTTAAACATGTATACCAAGCAAATATGTTGAAATAAATGGCATTCTAGAGTTGGAAGATCTTAAACTCTGAAGACCTTGGACAATTTCCCTATCCTCCGTAAGGTCAGTTTCCTCAACTGTCAAATGGAGCTGATGCTTCTACCTGCCTCAGAGGGTCGTCTGGAGGATTAGATGATCCAGTGCTTGGAAGGTTCTGAGAATAGTGCCTGGCATAGAGCAAGCACTCAGTAGTCATCTCTTACCGCTGTCATTCCTACCCACTGAAGGAATCTCTTCTGTAGTATATCTGAAAGATGGTCCTGTGGGATACTAGAAAAAGACATCCTTCGTGTCTATCATCGTAGCTTCCCACATGTAAGCACGTTGTTCTAATTTCTCTTAATCTTCAGAAACTCCAAACTGTTGTTTCTTCTGTAGATTTACTTGGTATAGAATATCCCTGGCCCGTTATTTTCCTTAACTGTTGGTAATAAGCTCTGGGTCTCCTCACTGACTGTCAATGACTAGGGCTTTTGGTCTTAGAATCAGAAAATTAAGTTCCAGGAAGATCCACATAGTTCAGTTGTGTTGAAGATGAGATTCACGGGAGAGTCTATTGAGGGGTAGGAAGGAAGTGTTATTACTTCTATTTAGCTTTCCAAAACATCTTTTAAAATTTTTTATTTTTATATTTGTTTTATAATATACATACTTTATAAATAGCAGCATATAATTTATAAGTTCACATGAGAGGGCTTTCACAATTATTATTTTTTTTTTGAGGAAGATTAATGCTGAGCTAACATCTGCTGCCACTCCTCCTCTTTTTCCTGAGGAAGACTGGCCCTGAGCTAACATCTGTGCCCATCTTCCTCTGTTTTATATGTGGGATGCCTGCCACAGCACGGCTTGATAAGTGATGTGTAGGTCCACGCCTGGGATCCAAACTGGTGAACTCCAGGCCTCTGAAGCGGAACATGCAAACTGAACCACTATGCCATCAGGCTTGCCCTCACAATATTCTTTTAACTGTACAACTTCACACATGAGCTAAAGTTGGGAAACCACTTACCTCTAGGCTACTCTGTTTTATAATTGAGCAGTGTCTACTACTAAGAGCTAACGAATGTGCACACTAAGACTGAACAAAATGAAACGACCGGTTCAGGGTCTAGCCCAGAGGTCAGAAGGGCTTAATCCATTTCTTTCTCTTTCTGCACTGATTGAGCAGGTGGCTGTTGGTTAAACTGGAATATGGAACAGTAATGCATACCTTCCACGTTCAATATATAAATATACGTTCATTTACCACTTCTTTTTTCAGTACAGGACAAGGCCTTGTCTTTGAATATGAGCCACTGGTGGAAATTTTTACCTAACGTATGCCCAGAAGGCTTTGTGTACCGTTTTCAATTTCAGTTTCTTTAAAGTGGAGTGAAAAAATAGTTTCACAGCAATCTGAGGGCAGAATCCTGTTTTTAAAGATTTTTTTTCACCTCAATCTATATACTTAAAAGCCATCAGCACAATATTGAATAAAACTATACTTACAATAACATACAGCTGGGATGAGCAGATTTGAGGCCAAACACAGTTGACCAGTGGTCACTGGACAGAACGTACAGCTGAGCTGGTGGGAGCAGAAGTTCCCGGTGCGCTGGAGAGTAGTCTGCCAGAAGCCAGCGGTTAGCATGTGGGGAGCGTCAGTCTGTGTGGCGGGGGGCGTGGTTGACTTCTTCAATCCGGGAACTAGAGATTATCTGTTCATCTGGAGTGTGGGTTAAATGGGGTTGCTTAAGAGAGTTTCTGTTCTGGTTGTCTCTGCCCACTTCTCCGTCTCTCAGGCCCCTAGAATTGTAGAAATACTGCAGTGCTCCCTCACTCTGTGGGCCATAGAAATCCCTTATCTAAGTTCTGCAGGCTGTGGATTCTTTGCTCTTTATTTGGCTTTGTGTGTATATGTATTTTTTATTTTCAAATTAATATTATTTAAAAATTTTTCAAACATTCTCAAACTTACAGAAGAGTTACAAGTACAGGACAAAGAGTTTTTTTCCCCGAACCATTTGAGAGTGTCCTGCTGACGTGATGCCCCTTGAACCTTGAGCGCCTGAGTGTGTGTTTCTCACAAAGAAGGACATTCTTCTGCATAACCGTCATTCCCATCAAAATGAGGAAATTAATATTATACATTACTACCATGTAGCCTTCAGACCCCGTTCAAGTTTTGCTAAATGTCTCAATAATGCCTTTTATATATATAATTTTTTTTTGTATTTTTCTGAGCAGGAGTTATAATCAACTCTGTCTTTACTTCAAACATTTAAAATACTGGTTTATTCCTTTAGTGCTTTGGTCAACTGGCTCCTTTTAGAAGGACAGGCTCAGGTATAGGAGAATTTTTTTCTATGTCGAAAGTCCTTTAGAATAGAATATAAAGAAGAATTCTAACTGGTTTTATTTAATCAAATATTTATTGAGCATCTGTTATATTTCAGGCTCATAGCCACAGAATCATGGTGATGTGTCCTTAAATATCTTAAGCAGTATTTTCTTTCTTGATACTGAAAACATCATCCAATGTTTTATGGTATTAATGGTGTCGACTGTGTTTAGACCAAAAAGTAAATAAGAAAACATAGTAAAATCATAGGAAATTTGTATTTACAGTCACATAGTACGAACTCAAGGTTTTATTTAACGTAATAGTTTCTCCTTAACCTATGAAGATCAGAGTATGGTTGTTGGGAACAAGGTAAAGGAAGAGCATTTCCTGAGAAAATTCTTCATTTTATACCTTCATTATTTCTCTATATAGAGGTTTAGACTAAGACCTGGATTTAGACTCGTGTTTCTTTGTCCTGTGAGTAGTATGCCTAAGAAGCAGCAAGCCAAGTGCGTACCACACAGTTCGGGGCCATAGCTGTCACTGTGTCTGTGACAGACCTGTTTCTGCCCCGTAATCCTGGTATTCTTTATCTAGTGATGCTTCTGTAAAGAGACCTTTTGGGTGGAGATTACAGTCTGCTGAGAGTCATAGTCCTCAGTCCTGGATTATACTTCCAAGGCTTCAGAAGCTCTAGAATTGGCCCGGGAAGTTCCTAAACAAGTGGCTTCTCACAGGAAGGGGCCAAGGCTACATCATTGCTTGGCACCTTGATTGGTATTCACACTAGGCTTTACGATGAGTCTGTGGTTTTGGCAGTCCTTCCATGTGAGTCATCCACTGGTCCTTTCATCATCAAACCTTTGCTGCCTGCTATGTGACAGCCGCTGTGCTGGGCACACATAAAGATGACTGAGACACAAGTTCCTATCTCTGAGGGGCTACAATCCAGGAAGGGGAAACAAGAAAATACAGTAGAGTATTATGGTGTTATGATTGAATTATGTATGTGAGGGATATGCCGCGGATCCAAATGTAACAAAAGTCTTCGTGGAGGACATTATAAAGTTTTCTTGAAAGGTTAGAGCATGGGTGTTGGGGAGAGGGTAGGGACAGAAGAGCATCTGAGTAGAGTCAAATATTTCTTCGAAAAAGTAGGATGTAGTAGCCTAGCTGTGACATCTGTCACCCCATTAGTCACCAGAATTGACTTGGCTGTTCTAACTAGTTAGAAAGTTGGAAGGGTTTCCTCTCCTTATTTCCTGTTCTATATGCAGTCTTCATCTCATGCAAACTTCCCAGTGAAGCTGTGCTTTCTCTTGAAGAGAGAAAAAGCAGATATCCCTAGAGGAAGTGAGTAATGGAAAAGAACTGAGGGGAGCTGGACATGATCTGGGCACTGGTCCCACTTCTACTAATTAGCTGTGTGACCTTGGGCAGGTCACTTAACCTCTGTGAGGCAGTTTTTTCAAATGTAAAGTGAGAGCAGTGGTCCTCCCTTGGCTGCCCCCCAGGACTGATGGAGGGTCGAATGAGACCACGCGTGATCTGTTACGGTTTAGAGTGCTCTTGCACATGCGAACAGTCTTCCTTTGGTACTTGATGGATTTTTATTTTTAATTAACTTCCTCCTTTAAAGTGCATTTAGATGTATGTAATTTGATGCATATGGCACAGGTAAGGCTAGGCAGGTATCTAGTTGTACAGATTGCTTCCTCACTGCCCTGCACTAGAGCCATGTCAGTTGTTTTTCCATTGAAACAACATAATTGATGTTTTTGGGTTTTTTTTTAAAGATTTAATTTTTCCTTTTTTCTCCCAAAGCCCCCCAGTACATAGTTGTATATTCTCAGTTGTGGGTCCTTCTAGTTGTGGCATGTGGGATGCCACCTCAGCATGGCTTGATGAGCGGTGCCATGTCCACGCCCAGGGTTCGAACTGGCAAACCCTTGAGCTGTGGAAGCAGAGCACGCGAACTTAACCACTCGGCCACAGGGCCGGGCCCTGATGTTTTTTACAAAACTTTTTTGTAGGATCTAATTTGTGTCACTATTTATAAAAACCATTATTCTTGTGATTTCTTTAAGGGATATTCTTTAGTTTGCTTTCAGTTGAACTAGTTGTTATGTACTTATTTTTCAACTTTCGTTTTTATAGGATTTTTAATGACTTGCTGCTGTGGGAACCAACAGCTCCTTCACCAGTGGAGACATTCGAAAATATTTCTTATGGTATTGGGCTCTCAGTAGCCAGTCAGCTGATTAATACCTTCAACAAAGATAGTTTTAGTCAATTTAAATCAACAGTACACTATGGTAATATATTTTAAGTTTGTTCTGAATTAACAAAGTAGTAGCCTCTTCAATGCATGGATTTAAAAATGTTTCTTTGATGATGTTTTCCATTTGTAACTACATTTTATAATACCTTTTAGTAATTTACAGTATTTCCCCACATCTATCTGTATATTGAGAATGTTAATATCAATTAAAGTTATCTTTGTAGTGATAGTATATACATTGTCTGAAATTCAGTGGTAAAGAGAAAAACGTAGAAAGTACATTTTTATTGTTATTCCAGATTTTTTGTAAAAATAGATTGTAAAATATTCTTGTGATAAAATATTCTTGTGATAATGTTCAAGTTGTTATTTTAATAAGCTGTCAGAATCATGTAATTGTGACATTTATTTCTCATAGATGAGGAAAGTGGATCTGAAGAGGAGACTTTGCAGTATTTTTCTACTGTTGATCCCAACTATCGTTCCCGTAGGAAAAAAAAACTAGACTCTCAGAACAAGAACTCGCAGAGTTTTCTCTCAGTTCTTCTGAGTATTAATCATGGATTAATGTCAGTTTTTACAGAGGTAAAGGTAAGCATTTACAAATGCAAAGTGTTTTTTCAAGTGTGTGCTGTTTTCAATCTGCCGTGATATATGCATCAGTAGTTGAGCTAGTTTGAGGTGGTCTCACTGACTGATGAAGATCAGTTTTCTGAGGCGCGCCATGACGACAGCGGCTTTGAGAATTTAGCTTTCTTTGCAGATCAAAAGACAAATGGTATGTGGGCCTTCTTTTGGAAAACATGCTGGTTCTGCTCTTGAGGTGATAACTAGTAATTTATCTCTTATAAAGGAGGATGAAGTACAGGGATTCATTTGGCAGAAGAGACCCCACATAGCATTTAATTACTCAGTTTTGAATACCATCTTGTTGGATGGTTCAGGAGTCAGACCACTTTGCTGCAATGTGGGAGATTCTCCTAAACTGAATCAAGAGGAGCATTCTAAGGGTCAGAATTACTTTTCTGCATTTAAATAATGGCGTCTATGTTTTTCTAATCTTCTCATTAGCAAGATAATGGAGATCTGTTGGAAAACAAGCATGGTGAATTCTGGTTAGAGTTCAACGGTGGTTCCTTATTTTGTGTGACCAGATATGAAGGTTTTGATGACAAGCACTACATCTGCCTTCATTCTAGCAGTTTCAGTCTGTACCACAAAGGTAGGACAAATGTTAAATATGTGTGTTTTGTTCACCTCTGTTTAGACATGTTTAAGTTTTGTCTAATAAATCAAATCTATTGAGAAGAGAAATTTCTCATATTAGAAATTATTTTGTGGGGGGGTTCTGATTCCACTGGCAAAGTAATACTTATTGTAAACTAGAAGTTGACTTCATGTTCTTTTTTTGCAACAACTTTGTTGGGATGTAGTTCACATACTATACAATTCACCCATTTAGAATGCACATTTCAGTGGTTTTTAGTATTCCACAGAGTTGTGTAACCATCATCACAATCAACTTTAGAACATTTTCATCACTGCCAAAAGAAACTCTGTGCCCGTTAGCTATAACCACCCACCACAGCCCTCCCATCTCCCCTAAGCAACCACTAATCTACTTGGTCTCCATGGATCTGTCTCCTCTGGATGTTTCATGTAAATGGAATCATACAATATATGGTCTTTTGTGACTGGCATCTTTGATTTGTCGTGATGTTTTCAAGGTTCATTAGAGTGTTTCAGTATTTTTTTCCTTTTTATTGCCAAATAATATTCCATTTTATGGGTATACCGTATCTTATTATCTATTGATCAGTTGATGGGACTTTACATTCTTTGTTCTCTTTTGAGCAGTATTTCCTTTTGGTAACAGATACAGAGTTTACTATTCTTTGAGCACATTTCCTGTGTTACCTTGTGAATACACATGAGATACTTGCACATTCTTAATGTTTATCAGGTTTTCCTATTTAAATTTAATTTTCCTAGCATTTCAAATCTTAATTTTTTTTTTAAGTTGGGTACTGTCAGTCATACCAGCATGAGCAGAGAGTTATGAGTTATTATTGCCAAGCTAGTTGTTGGTCATTTTGCTTTCAGGATTATGTTATATTCAATGGAGGTACATCGAGTTTTTGTTTGGAGTTATAGAAGTCCGTGAACTAATTCAAGTAACCGTTTTGTTATATTTTCACCTCAATGCGGGTGTAGGCATAGTGGATGGAGTGATTCTTCCTACAGAAACACGACTGCCCAGTTCTACCCGCCCACATTGGTTGGAACCTACTATTTATTCCTCTGAAGAAGATGGCCTCAGTAAAGTTTCTTCAGATGGTGTTGGAGGAGACGCTATGAATATGCTCTCTGTTGCAGTTAAAATATTGTCTGATAAATCCGAGTCCAATACAAAGGTTTGTATTTTGTACTTTTATACCATTAAGTACTTGCTGTTGATTTGATTACTAGCTAAAAATGATTGCATAAAAGGCAACGTACTTTTTTTTTTTTAAACACACTTAATTAGAAAAACTTTTCAAGTTTTGAATTAGAGGGTTATGTAGGTGATAAAGGTAATTCTTTGTCTTGCTCTGGATAGGAATTTCTCATTGCTGTAGGACTGAAAGGAGCCACTCTCCAGCACAGAATGCTTCCTTCTGGGCTTAGCTGGCATGAGCAGGTAACAGAGCTGTTATATATGTATTGATTTAAGTTTTACTTTATATTAACATATATTACATGTACTGGAAAAGTTCACAAATCATAAATGTTCAGTGCTCATTGGATTATCATGAAGTCAGCGCTCCTGTGTAACTACCTCTTAGGTTAGGAAATGGAACATTATCACTACCTCAGAATGTGGTTGATTTTTTTTATCTTAGAGTTTGGTCCCCATATATCTCAAAGACAGAGTCATCCTTTATGTCATTAAAGGGAAGGGATTCTGTGTCCCAGGACCTGTACAGTGCCTGGCATAGAGGAGCAGTAAATGATGTGTTGACTTGCACTTCTAACACATGTCTATTCTTTAACTGCCATAACTTCAGAATTATTCCTTAGGCCAGTAACGTGCTTTCAGGCATTTATAAGAGTGTCTATAATTAATTTCCAGTGTAATAATTCTTTGGTTAATGAAATACAGTTGGTTGTTTTTCAGAGGAAATTTTGGGTTAAGAAGTTAACTCTTCTTTATGTGAGAATGAAGACTAGTACACTGTCATTCTTGTTCATTTTCTTTAGAAAGAGGAACTTTTTCTTTGTGTTGGGAAAATAAATTATTTTAAACTTCAATGTTTTCAGAAAGCTTTTTTCATAAAAGCATTTAGGAAACATGAAGGAGATATATATATTATATGTCCTATATAGATATATACATATATATCTGTATATAGGGGTGGGTAGAGAGATGGGCAGTATGAACACAGAAGTGTTTCTAAGGGTGAGATTTAGCCTGACCTCCGTGTTTAGATTACAAATATGGGAGTATAGATGTTGGTAGGGACTGGTTTTCAGACTGCGCTGGGTATAAATTAAGGAAAAAGAAGTTCTCTCCACAATGGATTATATAGAAAACCAGATAGAGAGTTTTAAGCAATCTTTAACAAAATTTTTTTCAAGAATTATTCCAAGGAAAATAATGTGAAAGTATATTATAGATACTTTATTAGTTTCATCAGATATGATTTTCCAAGATTTCTGTAGCATTTCAATTGTTGGATGGGCCTCTTTATTTCAAATGCTAGTTTTGCAAATACTTTTTGAAGTCAATTCCTTCAAAATGATGACTTTTTTTCCTTTAGTATTATGATTTTCCAATAAATCATTGCTTTTTCTGTGAGATATTTTGTTTGACATTGATATTAAGGATATCATATCAAAACTTTTTTTTTCTTCTAAAGCAGGGCGTTTTATATTTTTGTGATTATAGATTTTATACTTCTTGAATATTGCTGATGAGCCTGTTCTGGGATATAATCCTCCAACTTCATTTACAACTTTTCATGTTCATCTCTGGAGCTGTGCCCTTGATTATAGGTTAGTTTACAAATGGAACAAGATAAAGTTTTCTTGTTTAAAATGTATACTAGGTTTTGAAAAATACATAATTCAGTGGAGTGAAGGTTCAGATGCTTTTGAAAGGAGGGTGTGTCGTCACAGCAGTCTGATGTTCTGTCGTTTCTCTGTGGTCTCAGGCCTCTTTCTCTGCCCATCCGATCTCTTCTCACTGTGGAGACGTTCAGCGTTTCTAGCAGTGTGGCCTTGGACAAGTCATCTTCTACTCTCAGGTACCTGTGTGCACTTCATTGTATGCTAAATGCAGCTGTTCCGAGCATGCTAATTAGTATTTGTCTAAACCCTTTGATTAAAGTCTCGATGTTTTGTTAAAGCCAACATCCTTTTACTAATAGTCATGTCCCTTTATCCAAGTTTTCAGTTTTTCTTTCTAAGATGATTCATCTCATTTCTTCTGTTCGTTACTGTATTTCATTTATAGGGAGGAAATTAATTCCTGAGGTTGTTAGTTTACTTTTGAAAACGTATATATAAACTTCCCAAATTACCTGATATACTTTATTTTCATAATTTAAACCTTGTGAATTTGGGCATCTACCAAACAAAAAAATGCTGAAAATTTAGAATTAATTTGAGCAGATGATTTAATTTCATTCTATACACCATTTAAATATTCCTAGCACTCATAAACCATGCATTTTAAAGAAGTGTTAGATATACTTATAAGTTAGAAACTGCATATCACTTTGATAATATTTACATCAGAAAGAATGATACAACTATGTATATAGTAATCACTTAGCATATATTCCAATAAGTATTTTAGATGTTGATTTTATGTTTTTTTCTCAGAATAATTTTGGATGAAGCTGCTTTACATCTGTCTGACAAGTGTAATACTGTCACTATAAATTTGAATAGAGGTAAGAGTTAAAAAAGATAATTGGGGATAGATAATGCTCTATTATATTTGTGTGTGAATATTTTAAAGCATTATAACTCTGGGATAATGCCAGTGAACTAAGGATCTTATTAAATGTCAGTTTGAAGTTGTAATGTCCTTATAACATCAGTTAAGTATACACTTTTTTTAATATAAGACAAATTTTGTTTCTAACTAAAATAAAGTGAATTGTAGGATTTTTGTAGCATGAAACTATATTTCCATTGCATTGTAAACGTTTGTAGCACTACCTGCCATGAATTTTAAAGAAATGCTAGTGTTATTAGGTGTTTGTTGGATAAGCTTTGTTTTTTCTTTTTTAGCTTGAGGAAGGTTGTCCCTGAGCTAACATCTGTGCCAGTCTTCCTCTATTTTGTATGTGGGATGTCACCACAGCATGGCTTGATGAATGGTGTGTAGGTCTGTGCCCAGGGTCCAAAACGACAAACCCCAGGCTGCTAAAGCAGAGTGTGTAAACTTAACCAATACAGCACAGGGCTGGCCCTGGATAAGCATCTTTTGAAAGCTGTACTTAGGCATTTTATTAATTACTTTTTAACATTTTAGATTATGTTCGTGTGATGGATATGGGGCTTTTGGAATTAACCATAACTGCGGTGAAGTCTGATTCTGATGGAGAGCAAGTAAGTTATTAAGATAAATGGAAATTTTTATTTAAGTCCTATTTTTCAAATGAGACACTAAAAAAAATATTGAATTTACTATAAAATTATTTTTCCACTTACATAGTTTTAGTCAAAAATAGGTAAAATACTTTAAAATCAAGATTGAGTTATTATAAACAAACATGTCCTGTTGCAAGGCAATTATCATATTATATTTTATTTAATGTAATAAGCCTATGCAAAAAAGAAATTTTTGTCTGTTGTTTGGAAAACACTGTCATCCTTTTTCCCTTGTGTCCCGTCCAGACTGAGCCACGCTTTGAGTTACACTGTTCCAGTGATGTTGTCCATATCAGGACGTGCTCAGATTCCTGTGCTGCGTTAATGAACCTCATTCAGTACATTGCAAGCTATGGGGACTTACACGCAGCCAACAAGGCGGAGATGCGGCCTGGAGCTCCTCCAAGAAAGATGAAGGTACAGCTGCAACATCATTCCTTAGAAGTCACTCGCCCCCCCACCCCATTCTAGCCACGTGAGTGACGTGTTTATGCCAGCGAGGTCTTCTTCATGCCAGTCATAAGACAGAAAAGAAACTGAAAAATTATCGCTTCAGAGTGATAGGGTCTGGAAAGCTGATTCCATGGGCCTTTTTGGAAAACCATTCTACCATTTGATATCCTTTGTTTCAGAATACATTAATCTTCTCAACCAAAGTAATACTTTTTTCCAGACTTAAGTTATTTTCATCTGTCTGGGAAGAAAGAAAATATTTTTAACATATAAGAGCTTTTTGTTTTGTTTTTAAAGATTTTTTCCTTTTTTTCCCCAGAGCCCCCTGGTACATAGTTGTGTATTTTCAGTTGTGGATCCTTCTAGTTGTGGCATGTGTGATGCCACCTCAGCATGGCTTGATGAGTGTTGCCGTGTTTGTGCCCAGAATCCCAACCAGCGAAACCCTGGGCCGCTGAAGCAGAGCACGCAAACTTAACCACTCGGCCACGGGGCTGGCCCCTAACATATAAGAGCTGCCTGTGTGCAAGTTGTTTGTAAAAATGCTCTGAGAAGGTAGATGGCAGATGTTAATATTATTACCAGAAGACTTATTTATATAATACTATCGTCCATGTTTATCATCTACTTTTCAGTATACTTTTCCAGTTTTCAGTATACTTTCTCATATGTAATTTCCTATAATCCAGTGCAATAGAGAGGTTAAAGATGATCATCTCTGTGTTACAAATGAATAAGTTAAAACCCAGAGAATTTAGGCAGTTTGCCCTAATTAGTAGCAGACGCAGCAACAAAAACCCAGATATTTTGATTCCTGGTTTAATGCTTTCTGATGCCCCCAAGTGTCACCTCTCTGCCATGTCTTACGTCCAGATTGAGCAATGTCCAGTTTGTTTAACATTTTTTATTTTTCAGTGTTGTCATTCTTCTTTATAGCCTCTTCTGTGAACAGAATTCTCAATCCCCTTAGGCTGTGGAGCCTCTAGTAAGGGTCTGGCTGGCCTTGCATTATCATTCGTTCAGGATGATCTTACACGTTATGTGTTATGCTTCTGTTTTTGATTCCTTGCTCCTGCCATATTTTCACTATTAATAAGGTGATCTATGACACTCCCTCTCTACTGTTTAGTCTTTTTTAAAAGCATTCTTGAGTTTATTAACAGTTATTTTAAGTTATCCGTTTTGAATTGGATCTTTTCATTTTAGAGTCATGTTCACATTTCATGAGCACAGTTCACTAACCAGGATGGTAAAGCATCAGTGCTGAAATTGAGTCCATGAATCACCATTTAGTAGACTGTCTCTCTTGTGTATGCCCCCCACTGTCCTTAAGTGTGTCTATTTGTTCCAAGCAATGAGTCTCTGACCTACAGTGGCTTTGTCTCGAAGGGGTGAAAGTCGTTGGTAGCCATCAGATTTGAGCAGATCAAACTCTCTACAGAGAGAGAGCCCCTCTTCCCCAGCTTTGCTGCAGTTTTTTCCAACTTCCTTTTCTTCTAATGTATTTCCTCTTCAAGATCCTAGTTCACTGTGCTGGCTTAGAGGCAATGACACATTTATTTCTATTTGCCAGTAGTTGTTGGAGTGATGATGATGATACTAAAAACTTAAAATGGAAATGTAACAGCTGCTGGGCCAAATACAGAAGAATGAACATGTTCCTCTTTCTAGTGTTTTTGTAAAAAGTAGTGTATTTGTAGGACAAAATAAATGTTAAATAGTTTGCTTTTTAGAGCATTTTCAGTTACTTTTAATTAGGTTTTTTGGCTGTAGGTAGATTCCAG
Source organism: Equus caballus (assembly GCF_041296265.1). Classification (NCBI taxonomy): domain Eukaryota; kingdom Metazoa; phylum Chordata; class Mammalia; order Perissodactyla; family Equidae; genus Equus; species Equus caballus. The sequence continues at coordinate 51,605,156 of NC_091707.1, read as the reverse complement.
TGGTCGATCATCCTCACGTGGTCCAGTACTTCCTGAAGCAGATCAACAAATTTTACGAGATTTGATGAGTGATGCTATGGAGGAGATTGACATGCAACAAGCTACTTCATCTGCAAAACCACAATCTAATGGTAAGACAGACCAAGACCGTTTCTCTGGATGTACTGATGTTGTAGTTGAGGCTTACCTCATTTGTGTTCCTATAAATTCTTCAGTAAGTAACTTATTAAAGAAAAGACAGGTATGAGTTGTGGTAGATATGTATTAGTCAGCTTGTGTTTATTGAGTGTCTTGCAGATGAATAACACTGGCCAGGGTGTTGTGGGGGATACAGATTAAGTGGAAGACAAAGCTTATGTTTTCTGGTAGCTTATAGTTTAGTAAAACAAATTGGCAGTAAACCAGACTAATGCTGGTACTTAGAATAATTGAGAAATGATATAAGAAAACACTTTAGAATGTGGTATATACTTGGACTATTGTTTGGAAAGGATTGGAATCGTTTCATTAGGCTTGGGTGAAAGTGAAATGAGTTGGCTTTTAAAAAGTGAGTAGGATTTAGATGTGTAGAGGGGAGACAGAAGGTAATCTTGGCAAGGTCATTACCATCAGCAGAGGTACAGACGAAGGCATGTGTGGACCTTAATTATCTAGCCGCTCAGCCTGTTAGTGGAACAGAAATTCCCTTCTTATTGAGAAGAATTAGATAATAAAGTTAGATAAGCAGGGAGGAACTACACAGTTAGTCTTGAAAGCCAAGTGGAAGCATCTCAATATTTTGGAGCATCTATCTAAAACATATTTTTTTCTAATTGGATGAACATAGCTATTTCTATATGTTGTGAATCCTTAATTTTTAAATTTTATTTCATGGTGTTTGAAAAGTTTAGCATTACATGTTGCTTTTATTCTAATTTAGAATAAATTAGAACTAAGGAAGAAGATGGGAACTTTTAGCGTCCTATGTGCTACATTATTTGTAATAAATATTAGCAGCTAACCTATTTATGTGGGAAAGAATATTTAGTAAATATTTACTGAGCAGCTTCAGTATTCAAGATTTTGTACTAGTCACAGGGCAGTTATAAGGATGAGTAAGTCTGAGGTGCTGCCATAGAAGAATTTAAAATCTAATCTGTGAGCCTCTTGAGGCTAAAGTGTCACTTTATTCATCTTAGTCTTCTCAATCCATATTACAGTGTTTGGTTTGAATGAATGAATGGCAAAAGAATTCATAAATCTGATATGTAATATAAATGTATGAAAATGTATGGTCACATACAGATTTTGGCACACATGCAGTCTTTTGTGAACTTAATATTGAGAGAGCTGCCTGAGAACAGGTGTCCGGTTTGGGTATCCAGCGCCCTAAGAAGTAGTCTTTATTGCTTGGAATCGCGCCCTGGCCTAAGATATGCTCAGCAACCGATTCCCCTACCTGCTCCACAAGCAGAGATGTCCTATAGATTTAGGTGAGACACTACTAGATGTAACCAGTTTCTCCCTCTGTTGCAATATTGTCCAAGAAGTTTCTTCCAGAACTCCACCCACAGGACAGAATTGTCAATATGAAATTCTGGCTAAAGTGAAACTCCAGTCAGCGCTAACCAGCTGTTGCCGAATTCCTCAGCTTCTCTAACACCAAATAACTAAGAGGAGACTGTCTGTAACTTTAAGAGACTGTCATTTACTGTTTTCTTAGAGAACTTCAAACTTATTATTAGTCTTTTTATTAGTAGTCAGAAGACTGTTGTAAGAAATAAATGGTACATAATGTGTATCTGACATGTGGTTAAAATGCTTAATAAGTGTTACTGTTATTGATGTTTCAAAATTGCCTAAATAGAATATTGTAATCTTTTTACCTAGGTGTTTTGGATGAAAAATCTCAAATTCAGGAGCCGTGTTGTTCAGACCTCTTCCTGTTTCCAGATGAGAGTGGGAATGTGTCCCAGGAGCCTGGCCCCACTTATGCCTCATTCACTCACCACTTGATTAGTGATGCAGTGACAGGTGTGTCCACGGAAAATGACGACTTCTGCATTCTTTTTGCGCCAAGAGCGACCATTCAGGTAATAAATTGATAATAGGCTCAAGGCCTTGAAATATGTTATATACTGAATTGTCCAAAGGCTACCTGAAAAAGATTCTTTAGATTTTAACTTTTCACAGTTCAGAATTACTTTGTTTTGTCATGTACTATTGATGCTTTATAAATGTTTGATATACTTTACTGTTTCTATGACACATCTCAGAGACTCAGAAGAATGCTCTGTCTTTGCAAAATTTCCTACATAGATTATTGAACTACAGATGTTGTATATGGGAAGTTAACTCTTCAGGGTAGTGGAATTAAATGGCAGAAAGGAGTGCTGCACAGAGTTGCTAGTCCAAGAACTGGGAAAGATGAGGTTTGTGTGAAGGCTGGTGGTTGGTTGATATATATAATTTCCATTTTAGTATCATGCTGACATTTAAAAAGGGTGGTCTGGATTTAGTGAATGCACAGTTCACTAACGAAAATGGTTAAGCATTGGTGCTGGAATTGAACCCAGTAAATCACCATTTAGTGTCTATATGTATTGAACTCAGTGGTAACTTAGGTGAGTGTATTAATTTTACCAAGTTCCAGGAAATTAAAAAAGCCAATCAAATTCAGGTTAAGCTCATTATTAGGAACGTGATAATTTGGTCGGTATGTTGAAGTATGTCAAGTTTGGAGTGCAGTATTGACTTTGAATTAAATAACTACACACACGCGCGCACACGCATCAACACACGCACACTAAATCTGTGCCTTTTCATTGTCAAACAAGTAGTAAAATGTGAATTGTGGACTATAAAAAGTCCTTATGGAGTAACCATAGAACAGGGGATCCATTTTGTGGTTAGTAAAACAGAGTATCTTATGTGATGATTAATGTCAGTGCTTACTATTCCATTTTATATATTGAAATTATTAAAAAGAAAGAATCAAGAAATTCCCTTGAGATGTGCACTATAATCAGTGGTTTCTTCTGAGATAAGAGAGTGTGTGTTACCTGTTTCTCCATCCTAGGAGAAGGAAGAAGAACCAGTGGTAAAAGTAATGGTTGATGATGCAATTGTGATCAGAGAGAATTATTTTAGTGTGCCTGTTAAGAAGACAGACACAAGCAAAGCCCCGTTACACTTTCCCGTTCCTGTGGTTCGGTACGTTGTTAAAGAAGTCTCTCTTGTTTGGCATCTTTATGGAGGAAAAGATTTTGGAACAGCCCCTCCTACTTCTCCAGCTAAAAGTTATCAGTAAGTTAATTTCTACATAAGTTTATTTGGCAGACCAATATATTCTTTTTATAGAAAAATGCAGAGAATTTATCATTTAAAAAAAAATCTATAAAGTAGTATTAAAAACTGTAGTTTAAATGATGCTCTTACATTTTTCCATTTGTGAACTTGTTTGCATTGTTTGTATTTTTACTAAAACATGGTGACTTATGTGATTTCCGTTCAGCACGTTCACTAAAATGAATGAGACCCAGACCTTGCCCTCAGTTCAAAAGGCAAAGACAGTTACGTGAGCAAATCAGGGCAATGAAGTGATGTTTGTGCGTCAGGAGCCAGGGACCGTGCATGCCCCTGAGTCTCCAGCATCCACAGGGTACTACGCAAAGAGTCGATGCTCCTGAAGTACTTGTTAAATGAGTGCATTGTTCGGTAGTGCTAGAAGAGAACTAGAGAGAGAGACTAGGTGTGGTGGGGGCAAACATTCTCATTGGATGGGGAGGGTCAGAAAAGGTTGTGTGGAATGGTAACCTTTGGCACGACAGTGTACTAACTTTTTCAATTTAAAAGTGATTTTTAAAAACTTCTGACTTTACTATAGTTCTTTTTTGTATTAATTGGGATTTCTAGGACTTGTGCTCTTACTATAAGGGTTTGTGAAGTAATAAGGAACTTATAAGGAGGTCTCAGTTCTAAGTCTGTCCTCTGATATGAACACCAATATCATACTTAGGTTTTTCTGTAGTTCTAAATATTTAGCAAGCAGATGATTGCCCTAATGGCAATAATAAAATTAATGTTCTCAGTGTCTTAAAGTATAAAAAATGTGGTTTTGGTTTATAGTAATACAATTTGTGGTGGCGTTCTGTAATCTTATTTTCCTTTTCATCTTATTTTTCCTGATGTTATTCATTGCCTTTCTTTGAATATTCCTTTAACAAAAGGTTTTTTTTCCCCCATTTATAGTAGTCCCCACAGTTCCCCTTCTCACACACCCACAAGACATGGACGTAATATGGTATGTGGGGGAAAAGGAAGAAACCATGACTTTTTAATGGAAATACAGTTAAGCAAGGTAAGACGGCATTTTGAAAGGAAAAGTCCACTAAAGCAGAAGCATTAGTGGGGTTCTTTGGTTGCCTCTCCTCGCCTTGTGGCCTAGAGCCGGCAGTCCCAGCCCTTCGGACTGGAAAAGTGCAGGCGTCTTGTATAAAACTCTCACCTCTTTTTCCTTCTCAGACGTTCTGAGAAGACTGCAGGGTTTTGTTTTTGTTTTCCTAGGCTACCCCTAGAGCAGTGTCTCAGAGTTGAGCAGGCATCAGAATCCCCTTGAGGGCTTGTTAAAACACAGGCTGCTGGACCCCAAAGTTTCTCATTCAGCAGGTCCTAGGTTGGCCTGTGGATTTGTTTTTAACGAGTTCCCAGGTGATTCTGATGCTGCTTTCCCCAGGACGACACCTGGAGAACCACTGCCCTTGGAGCATCTGTCTGGGAAGGCCTGCTGTCGGATAGCACATATGTCAGGTCCTTTGTGAACATCTAGAGACCAGTAGGGCCAGGCCGCCTGTGGCAGTGTGTGCATTCAATTCTGTCAGCTTGTCTGGGATTGTGCCAAGTGTCATGCACTAGGGTGCTTAACATAGGAGGGTTGTAGTGATGACAATTCCTTGTATTTAATTGTATCCTTACCCTCTTTTGGAACTTGAAGTCTGCCTTCAATGATTGATTTTCAAGCAATTTCATAGATATGCAAGATGATAAGTTTATGTCTTATTCCTGTTGAGGGTTTTGCTTGAAAATGTTAGGGATTTTACCAGGATTAAATAAAAAGTGTCAGTCAAGCTTATCTTTGTATGGTAGGGTATGCACAGGTCAATCAATAAATAAGTGAACAAATGAAGGAATGTTATATTCTCTGAAAGTGGAATTGAAAGCTGAGAATTCAAAGAAACTGCTGAGTGATGTTTTGCATTTTATGGAGAAAATCTCATTTAAATAAAATGTAAAGCTTGCTCTATGTTCCTTCTCCTTGTCTGTGAAGGTGAAGTTTCAGCATGAGGTCTACCCCCCATGCAAGCCAGAATGCAGTTCCAGCCTCTTAGAACACCCAGTCTCCCGGCAGGTGTTCATCGTGCAGGATCTTGAAATTCGAGATCGCCTGGCAACATCACAAATGAATAAGTTTTTGTACCTGTATTGCAGTAAAGAAATGCCTCGAAAAGCTCATTCCAACATGGTAAGATTTAAAACTTCATATTTTTTGTTATATTTGTTTTGGAAAAGTGTTTTTATTATATCTAACTGCAGAAGATTTAGATTGGAGAAGATTACTGATTTTTTTTTCCTCATTTTAATATGAATATCTCTTTTAAATGTGCTGCTTAACAGTTTTGTGTTTTAAAAATTATTTTGCATGTCACTTCTAGGGTCCATTCACGATAATTGCCAATATATTGATACTGAGGAAAAGCAGAGTTCCATGGTGATCTACACAAAATATTTAGTATTGCTGGAAGTGTTCCAGATTTCTAACACTTTACGTTTTAGTACAGCAGAAGTGATTAGCTCAGGACTTCTAGAAGAAAACTTTGTAGAAACTGTCTTTGGAATATGGGTCTGTGGATTAGCTTCAGGGGCTCAGCAGACTTCTTTGAGACTGCTCGTACAACATCACCGTTGGAATTGTTTTCCTCTAAAGAGAATCCGTATCTTTCATCAGATTCTTGAGGAGTGTGCACCTGAAAAAGTGTGATTCAGGTTTTTTTTTTTAAAGATTTTATTTTTTCCTTTTTCTCCCCAACGCCCCCCGGTACATAGTTGTGTATTCTTCGTTGTGGGTTCTTCTAGTTGTGGCATGTGGGACGCTGCCTCAGCGTGGTCTGATGAGCAGTGCCATGTCCGCGCCCAGGATTCGAACCAACGAAACACTGGGCCGCCTGCTGCGGAGTGCGCGAACTTAACCACTCGGCCACGGGGCCAGCCCCTTGATTCAGGTTTTTAAGGAAAGAGGGTAAAGAATTCCACTTTTTGTTCTAATGTAGGGAATAGAAATGGTTTTTGTTTTTTCTTCTCTTTTTCCTTTTTTAATGAAAAAAAGGTCATAATTATCATTGGGGAAAAAAATGTTTCTCTCTTTCTTATCTTGTAGTTGACAGTTAAAGCATTACACGTGCGCCCAGAGTCTGGCAGGTCCCCACAGGAATGCTGCTTAGGAGTGTCGCTGATGCCCCTTCGTCTCAATATTGACCAGGTTGGTACTGCAAGGGTGATTCCTGGAGTTAGGAGTCAATATATAGATGTATATCCCCATTCAGAATGAGAGATTTAACTTAGTAGAATTGTGATAGTTAGTATTGTTTCACGTTTATGAAAGTTGCATAATTAAAGCAGACCCCCTCTCGTGAAGAACAGGGCAACTTCATTAGGCATTTGGAATCTGAGCAGTTGGTGAGTAAACCTTGTTAGATGTTGCCTCCAGTCTCCTGCTCGTTGTCTATGTGACATAGCCCTTAAGACCTACTTCTTATTCTCTACTCCTTACACACATACTCCTAATGCAGATGTACACTTATGCTCAGAGAGCAGTAAAGGACTCCCTGATATCTATGATTGAAAGATAGGAAGGCTTGTGTCTTAATCTCGGCACCTGGCAGAGAACTCCTGCTTTGGGCAGAATGACAAATCAGTAAATTGGCATCTAAACGGGTCACAGGCAACAGAGATTTATGGAAAGGCATAAAGAAACCCTCTTTCCCGTGTTCCAGCTAGCATCCCACTGAATTATTCTGAGTTCCACTTTGACCCCGAGAACTGGCTAAAACATAGTGCCTCTTTGACAAACTATTCCAAGTATCTGAAAATATGATGCTTTATGGTAGTGCAGTAGACTGATGAGGAACATGGGTTTGGAGTCTGACCTGGGTTTAAATCTCACTTCTCTTTTACTAGTTGTGTAGCTTTGGGTAAGTTACTTAATTTCTCCAAGCCTCAGTTTCTTCATTGATAAAATGGAAGAAATAGCAATATGTGTAGCATCATTTTTTTTAAAAAACGGGGATTAAATGAGACGTATATGTAAAACATTTAGCTTGGTGCCTGGCATGCAGTGTTAAAGATCAGCGTTAACTCTTACTGTTATTAATGAAGCATGTAACAACTGAAGAAAATAAATGAAGTTTTTAAAATAATCTGCTTTTGAAATAACAAAACCCTCCTGTCATACCTCATATTGGTGTGAGCTCAGGTTTGGAAGTAGAAATATGTGGGTTGATGTTATTCATTTGCTTAAATAATATTGATTTGTTACTTATTTTTTTATGGTTTTCTTCATTTTTTCAGTTATTTTATTGAGGTCATAATGGTTTATAACATTGTATAATTTTAGGTGTACATTATTATTTATCAGTTTCTGTATAGACTGCATCGTGCTCGCCACCAATAGTCTAATTTAGATCCAGCACCATACATATGTGCCCCTTTAGCCCTTTCGCCCACCCCTAACTCCCTTCCTCTCTGGTAACCACTAATCTGTCCTCTTTATTCATTTGTTTATTTATGTTGATTTGTTATTTAAATAAGTAACAGATATTTTAGGAATAAGCTTAAATAGCATTTATACTGTAAACAAAATAGCAGAAAAAATATATTGTGAAGCACAGACGTTTAGCCCAACTTTATCTTAATATCTGTAGCTTCTGGGCTGGCTCAGACTCGCCAGTGAGTGCTTTAGAGTTATGTTTTCTCATTATGAGAAGAACATCTTTTGATCCCCTTGTTTTAATTTAATTTATCCATACATTGGCCTAGTAGTAATATGATGAAGTATTTATGGGAAGTTCGATCTGTGGAAATCACCAGTGTGAGCAAGCTACATCTTTATGGCGTGACTTTACCAGACTTAGCAAGCCTAATTTTCTTTAATAGACTTTTTTTTTTTTTGAATGTTGAGCTTAATTTCTTCTTTACAACTATAAAGCATTATGATTTTAAAATGGGGAAATATTAATCTTAGAGAAAACAGTCAGGGAAATAAATGTTATGACTGAACTGAGGAGGAATGGGAAATAATTCCCCAAGATATGAAACCTAGGAAAACAAAGCTATGCTACAAATATCTAAGCCTCACTGAACTATATTACCATACAAAAACAGCCTGCCTGGTTTGCATCTTGTAAGATTGACGTACATATTTTGAGATAGACAATGGTTATCTGAACAGAAAGCCAAATATTTGTGTTCTTTGTTTTTTCTTTTGAAAAGAAGTCAGTTGATGAATGATAATGCTTTGAGTAATATATTTTTTTACCAAGCATATCTCTGACTTTATCTTAACTGGATCAAAGACAGTAAGTATGAAAGCAACACATTGGTTTCTCATGTTTTTAAAAAGCTGCATTACTGTTGAAGCTCAGTGCAATTGCTTCCAAAGCCTGGCGTGTCCAGCATGTAGGGTAGGGAGGAAACTAGGCAGATGGAGTGATTTCCATGGAGGGGGTGGGGAGGGGGCATGGCAGTGGATGATGGAGGTCATGTAACCAGGCAGTTTGAGATCCGAAGTGTGAAGGGCCTGATTTCCTGACTCTCCTAGTCTTGTGTTCATTTTAGTATTGTACTGCTCAGAAAGCAGTGTAGGGGGAAGATATGTTAATTCCAAAGCATTTGCTGAATGCCCACCTTGTCCCAGGTTCTGTACTAGGATACTGGGGATACAAACATGAATAAACATTCTCATCCTCAAAGAGCTCTGTGTAGTGGGGAGACCGCCATAAAACAGATCATTTTAACATCCTGTGATAAAGACAAGTGATAAGAAAGGCATAAAGATGTGACCCACAGAGCAGGGCTCCTAAGCAGGCCGGGAGTTTGCGGAGTGAGGGGTGATCAGGAAAGGTCTTCAGGAATGCTGTGCAGTCAGCTACGTGAGATTTTTGTAAAGGCGTTGAAGGCCTGATTCAGGTTGTGAGATGTGATGTGAGACCATTCTGGTAAGATAAGTAGGTGTCAGCTGAGGTTGGAAATGATGAATATGTAGCAGTGCCAGTTTGCACATTTGCAGTTTTTCAGCATTGTGGCTTAATTGCCTGAGTATGACATGAAAAATAATTCTTTTAACACTTCATCCTATTGCACTATTAATATCCTCTATCATAGGACTTTAAAGCTAGAAATAACTTTTATAGTCAAAGTTTAGCATAAATAATAAAACAATTTTTTTAAATTTTAAAAAATTGTATTGAGGTATAATTTGCATATAATAAAATGCACAGAATTAAGTGTACAACTTGATCTTGACAGATATATACACTTAAGTAACTACTACATCAATTGCAATATACAACGTTTTCTGTACCTTACAGAGTCCCCTCATGTCCTTTTGTAGACTGTCTCTACCACCGCAAAGCAACCATTTAAATCATTTCTGTCACATAGATAAGCTCTTCCTGTTCCACACCCTCATATAAATGAAATTGTATCTGGCTTCCTGTGCTCAACATTATGTTTGTAAGATTCATCTATGTTGTAGCATGTATCAGCTATTCATTTTTATCGTTGGGTAGTATTTCATTGGATATTCCACAATTTGTTTATCCATTTACTTGTTGAGTTACATTTGGATTTCTCTTGTTTTTGGCTGTTATGAGTAAAGCTGTTATGAAATTTGTGTGTGTCGTTTTTTTAATGGACATATGTTTTTATTTTTCTTGGGTAAATATATCTATATATTATATATATAATATATATATAGCTAGCCCTGGTGGTCTAGCAGTTAAGATTCAGCACTCCCACCACCGCAGCCTGGGTTCATTTTCCGGTCAGGGAACCACACGACCTATCTGTCAACTGTTATACTGTGGTGGCTACGTGTTGCTGTGATGTTGAAAGCTATTCCACCGGTATTTCAATACCAGCAGGGTCACCCATGGTGGACAGGTTTCAGTGGAGCTTCCAGACTAGACAGACTAGGAGGAAGAACCTGGACCCTCATTTCCAAAAAATTGGCCGTGAAAAAAATGTTTGAATAGCAGTGGAGCATTGTCTGATACAGTGCTGGAAGGGGAGAGGATGGCGCGGAGAGACCAGGCTGTCCACAGGGTTGCTAGGAATTGGAATTGATGGACACTTACAACAAAATATGTATGTATAAACAGGATTTCTGAGGCATAGGGTAGATGTGTGTTTATCGTAAGAAACTGCCAGAGAGTTTTTCACAGTTTTGTACCGTTGTGCTTTCCCACCGTGACAGATGAGAGCTGCAGCTGCCTCGCACTCTCACCACACTTGCTATTGTCTTAATTTTAGCTGTTTTACCTGGTGGTCATTATGGTGTTAATTTGGATTTCCCTGATGACTAATGATGCTGAGCATCTTTTCACCTGCTTATTTGCTATTTGTATATCTTCTTTTGTGAAGAGTCCTTGGGATGCTAGTTTGAAAATTAAGTTGTTTGTCTTATTGAATTATAAAGAGTTTAGCATCAATACCAAAATCAAAAATTCTGAGAACATTTTGAAAAGCTGATGAATAGTATCCCTTTGTCTGTTGTTTTGTGCATTTGTAGTACAAAGTACTGTTTCTTTAGTTTTCCTTTTTTTTAAAGAGCAACTTTACACCTGGAATTTTCTCTGTTTTTTTTGAAGGCAGTCATGGAGTCAAAACATTTATAGCATTAAAATATCACCATCTAGCGGCCAAAGAATAACATGTTATATACTATTTCTCACCATTAGTATTCGAGAGAGATATATATACACAAACAGACAGTAATATATAATAAATGTGTATCATGTAAATAATGTATCAGATATATACATAAATATATATGTGTAAAGCATAATAATATAATTAACAATTCGTGAATCCACTACCCTACTGCAGAACCAGAGTATTTCCAATACTGTTGAAACTACCTGCTTGCTCTTCAGTCCCATCCCTCAGTTTCCCATATGTCGTGTTACTTAGAAAAGTACCTTTCTAACTGACGTCATTTATATATACTTCTGATAGATGTGATCAGTAGTCTATCAGATCCTTTGGAATGGTCAGTCAAAGTTGCTGTGCTACCCAATATTGTGACTTTGTGATTCACCTGCACATCATTTTTGGTGCAGTGTTAGTATTTTATATTAATTTAGAATTGTTAAAATAGGAGGGAAGAATAAGAAAGAACAGGTTCAGGCATTTAATTTTCGTATTCTCCAAGATGAACTTGTTAGTTTGAGTGAGGTAGGCAAAATGAAGCTGCTAATAACAGGCAAATATGGCTTGCATGTACATCATCAAGACAGATCCATAGATTTTTGTTTGTAATTATATAATTTTAGAAGAGACTGCACTGCATGGATGATTTTATTTGTTTTTAATTTTTATTTTGAATATGATGTCTAATGAATAAAATGTATTAAGGCAGTGTAACAGTGGTAAAGCAGGAGTAAGGGTTTAAGAACTTTTAAGGCACGTGGCAAATGCTCAGTACATGCTTGCTGCTACTACTATTGTTAGTAACATTACCGTTACCAATTTAGAATGAGGACTCATGCCAAATAAAAACGCTGTTTCTAAGAAAACTTAAAATGTACTTTGATTTAGAAATCCTTCCTAGTTTTGTAATTTTTAACTTCTCTGTCTTAATTTTTGCATCTATAAATTAATTTTCACATAAAGTTGTGACAATTAACAGTGAAGAGTGAGAGTGTGTGTGTGTGTATGTGTGTATGTGTGTGGTGGGGGAGAGAGAGAGAAGGGATTGAGAATAGAGCCAATGCCTGACTTAGTAAGGACTCAGTAAATTATCACTGTATTTGAATAATGAGTAAAATATGAGACTTTAAGATACGTTGTTTCATAACTTTAGAAATAAAGTTACCTTTTCCCCCCCTTTTAGTTATAATTATGTCTCTTAATTTTAGGATGCCTTGTTTTTCCTGAAAGATTTCTTCACAAGTCTTTCTACAGAAGTGGAGTTGCTAATGGCTCCAGATCCAGAAGGTATTAAATATGTATAGTTTGAAAAAGTCTACAACAAGTCTTTGGGTTGATTTTGATTGTTGTGAGGCCTTTTAGAGAATACACTTACAATTGTTATTGTCAATTACATAAATGTATTCTCTGTTTATTTTTGTTAAATTATGCAAATATAGTTTATGTAAAAGTAATAATTTAAAAGGTGAAAGTCAATTTTCTCTGGAGTAGTAATTGTGTTTATTAAAGGAAGTGTAGCAAAACTAGTTAAATCTAGATTGATTTAAATGGTTTCTCTAAAGAAACATAGCTAATTTTTTAAATGTGCACATTACATTTTCAGTTAAAAGGTCTCCTGGAGCTGATGTCACCTGCAGTCTGCCAAGGCATTTAAGCACCTCGAAGGAACCAAATCTAGTTCTTTCTTTCCCTGGGCCAAAGCTCCCTTCCCAAAATGGTAGTGCCAATTCTGTGGAAGTGGTTAATGGAGAGGAAGAGAAGGACTTCTCAACTGAAGAAGCATCATTTACTGATCAGCCTGTGTTTTTTAGGTAAATAATTTAATTTTGATAACAAATGAAGTGATTTTAGAGTTTTGAAGATTTGTATACTGGTAATCATGAGGTTACACCAGCTTTTCTTTGCAGTGTCAAATAATCAACTGGTGTATTTATTTGTATGTGGTCCTCACCTACATGGCACGTGTCATTTACACATAGTAACCTTGGTTCAGAATTCATCTGTCTATAGATTCTGTGGTAGGAATTTCCTTTTCCTCTTAGCTTCTTCCTTTTTTCTTCCTTTTTTCTTCCTTCTGTCCCTCTCTTCCCCTCAACTTTGGCATTCCTGCCTTTTCCTTTATGAGTATTTTCTATCTAGTTTTCTCTTTCTGCCCTTCCTCTTCACTGTCGTGTCATTCGTGACCCTTCCTATACCTGTTGGAGTTTATCCCTCGTTTCCAGACCCATGTATTCTTCCCGTCTTCTTTCTTTCCCAACTCTTGCCAGTAGGGATGGAGCCTTGCCTCTGTTGGAAGGAGAAGGGCTGAAGATCAAAGCCACTTGTGTTGTGAGGACAATGAGCTCCTTCCCTGGTTTTCTGTGTTCCTCTCCCATTGACATCACTGGTCCCCAAATTCTGTCTTTCCCTCTCAGATCTGAGGTTAGACTTTAGTTGTGGCCCAAAGTGGGCAGAATAATTATTTTAAAGTGTTTTCATGTTTAAATACCTTGTATGCTGATGAAAATAGAGAAAAATAATAGAATATGAGAATTGGAAAAATCCTGGGATAGAGGATCTTTTGGGGATTCTAAACCTTTTCACCGCAAAAGAAGAACCTCTTTTATCATTTTCCCACATTGATCTGTTTATTTTAGAAAATTTTTTCTACCAAAAAAATTGTATGTCCTAAGTAATAATTTGAGTTCTCATTTTGTGTTAATCACATATAAACTACCAATTTGGTTTTTTGTAAACACCAGTTAACCAATATAAAGAAAATTGAATTGTTACAATTCTGGCCTGAAAGCAAAGAAATTGACACTTTTTAATCAGCTTATGTAGCCTTTCTTAACTTACTTAGGTACCATGTTAATTTTTCTCATTAAACTATTCAAAATAGCTTATAGATTTCTGTTTCTATTCTCAAAAGCTCTTAGGGGGTCCAGGACCCTGGGATGGTTGTCAGTGATATAGTCCAAATCACTCACTTTACAGATGAGGAAGTTAAGGCCTAGAGAGCTGAGGTGACTTGCTCAAGACCACACAATTAGTTCGTGGCCGAGCCAGGGCTAGAACACAGTCTTAATCTCACATTCAGTGCATTTTCCAAATGATGGCATAATAGTGCCTCCCCTCCCACTGCCAAACATTTATGCATTCCACAAATATTTATTGAGCACTTACTATGTGTGTGCTCGGTTTTGTTCAAGGCACAGTGAATAAAGTAGAGAAAAATCCCTATTTAACTGAGCTTACAAGTAAGGAAAATATAGGATTTGTGCTAATATGTGCCATAAAGAAAAAAGAGTGAGGAAGGAAGAGGCGGGTGTCGAGGGGCTTTGGCTCAGAGAGCCGGATGGAGATGCGTATTCGGAAGATGCGGGGTGACCTGGGATCCAGGCTTCTCGTAGTGGTTGGTGGAAATACAGCATTTCCATTTCACTGTAGGTTAAGTGGGCTTCTGTGGGGTGGCTCAGGATGTAATCGCTGACATTATTCTGTAGAAAAAGTGTTTTTCAAGTTCCAGTTTACAGTCCAGCTTTTGAAACCCCGCTCCTTTTGTTTGATGTATATGTACCATCGGTGTATAATTCAATTTCATTCTCACAGAATTCCCATTATTTGTGTGTCAGTGTCTTACTTACAAGCATTCATTTCAAGAATGCTCACTAAAATTAATCACTGTAGGTGGTATTTTTTAAGTTTACTGAGAAGACATTTAGGCTCGGAGAGTTTAAGTTACTTGCCCGTGATTGCATCCCATATAACGGATAAAACTGGGATTCATGTCCAGGTTTTCTGGCTCTCTCTGCTTCGTCATGGAGCTAAAATAAATACCTTACCTCTTCTCTTTTTTACTTCTTGGTAGTGATTACACTCTTTGGTTTAATCCTAAAGGTTGTTTTTATTAATTTGTTTTCTGTATGAATTGAGAATATCTGCCAGAATAAATTTTTCTAAGGTAAACGTAATTTAGTAAACTAGGAAAAGGCTTTTGTGAAAAAATTTAAATATAAAATAAATACAATTTATAAGCTGATTAACATTGGTTTTTGTTATATTACCTTAAGAAAAGATAGAGCTAAAAGATATTTTCCTTTATTTAGACCTTAAGATATTCACATTATGTATTGTGTGGTTTTGTTTTTATTCTCCAGTTGAACAAATTAATTTATATCTAATTTCAACTATTAGTAATTTTGAATATAAATAACTCCCCTCCTTTCTTTATCTTCAGAGAATTTAGATTCACATCGGAAGTTCCTATTCGACTTGATTATCACGGCAAACATGTATCAATGGATCAGGTTTGGAAACGTGGCACAGATGTACTCTAGAAATTATCTCATTTGTTTTTCTCATGAACTAAAGTTTTAAAACTTTTTTCTGTCATGGTTAATATATATATTTGAAATGAAGTGCAAGATTTTAAAATTGAATTCTGTTTTTGAAATAAATTAAACATCATTAAGATCTCATGAGTAAAATTTGATATAAATTGGGTCATACATATTATAAAATATGTATTTTTTTGCTGTAAATATTTTAAGTGTTTTAGCCTCATTAGTGAATATTGCTTTGACTTTGCCAAATAACAACCATTTTAAATGTTAAATCTCTCGATTTACAGATTAATCTGGCCTTTTTTTAATTTTAAAGGGTACATTAACCGGGATTTTGATTGGTCTGGCCCAGTTAAACTGCTCTGAACTAAAGCTGAAGAGGCTTTTCTATCGACACGGGTAGGTTGATTTATTATATGAGGCTGTAAGGTGTAGTTGCTAAAGTTTACAGCAATTTACAAATTGAGTTTTCTTAGCAGGCATATATAATTTAATTATTTTACAGTATTGTCTGCAGAGAGCTCATTTTCAGAGGATTCTTACTGATTAGGGGCTAATTTTTATCCTGAGAGAGTAGAAGTAGTTTGGACAGAGTAGTATTTTTCAAAAACAGCTATAGCTATATTTTTAAAAGTTTCCCAAAGTTGTAAATTAGCTTATTTAGTGAAAAGACCAGAAGTTCACAAGGTAGTAATTCTTAGTAGCTAAGAACCGTGTGGCAATTTATAGATGTTGAGTTAATCCTATGCAAGAGCTTTAGATGATCAAGAAATAAGAACAGTGGAGAAACGCACTTATACGTATTACCTAAGTCTTGTAGAAATTATTACCATTACGTATGGATTATATATGTGTGTGTGTGTGTGTGTGTGTGTGTGTGTATGTATGTATGTATATATTCAGATCGAATGTCTGTAATGTTCTTGTAATTTGTAAATTTTTTTGTCTTAAGTAAAAAAAAAAATCCCCCAAACTTATCTAAACCTATAAGTTTCTTTCTCCTTCCTATATACTAATAGTCATTTTCTCTAGTTTGCTAGGTGTTGACAAATTACTCTCATATGCAATCACTGAATGGCTTACTGACATTAAGAAGAACCAACTACCAGGAATCCTAGGAGGTGTTGGGCCTATGCATTCACTAGTACAATTAGGTGAGTTTTCTTTTTTAATCAAAGGTAATTTATTTTGCCTGATCTGTGTTTCTTAACCCTTTTGGGGTTATGGATGCCTTTGAGAGTCTATGTGACGACCATCTTTCTAGAAAGCCTACAAGTGTAGACATACATACAAAACTTCACCTGCCATTTCAGGGGTTAAAAACCCCAGGGTTAGGATGATAGCAGAGATCTGAGCTCCATCCTCCTATTGATTTCTGTGTGTCGACTCTTGTTATAGTGCAAGGCCTAAAGGACTTGGTCTGGTTACCAATAGAGCAGTACCGGAAGGATGGTCGCATCGTCAGAGGATTTCAGAGAGGCGCTGCCTCCTTCGGCACCTCAACAGCCATGGCTGCTCTGGAACTCACCAACAGAATGGTTCAAACCATACAGGTATCTCTCCATGCGCTACCTTGATCTACACGAAGAGGAAGTGCCGTTGTAAAGTCGTTGGGTTATTTTGTTTTAAAATCATAGTGTGAAAATGTACAAAATGTTGAGAGTAGATATTTTATTTGCAATGATTTAATAACATTCTTTTTTTGTTGCTTAGCTGTCCAGTGTTATATTTTGAGTAGAATAAAACAGTGGAATACAGTATCAAATTTGTTTGCCTGTTTCAGGTAAATTATAACCATTAAGTTAGTCAAGGATTTATTTCACCATTATATGGAAAGATCATAGCTAAATGTAAAGAAAGCATTATAGATCAAATAATAGTTGTATGAAAGTTTGTTATATTAAGTATTAAGCACCAATTGACCTTATCCAGTTGTTCACAGACCGTGCATTCTTTTTTTTGTTTTTGTTGCTTAAAGATTGCCACATGAGCTAACAACTGTTGCCGATCTTCTTTTTTTTTAATTCTTTCTCCCCAAAGCCCCCAAGTATGTAGTTGTAGATTCTACTTGTGAGTGCCTCTGGTTGTGCTATGTGGGATGCTGCCTCAGTGTGGCCTGATGAGCGGTGCCATGTCCTTGCCCAGGATCTGAACTGGCAAAACCCTGGGCCGCCGAAGCAGAGCATGCGAACTTGGCCACGGGGCCGGCCCCAAACCGTGGGTTCTTGACTAACCTGGTAACATGGAGAGTGTTCTCAGAGGACAGAGGAGGGCCTGAAAAATCAGCTCAATCCAGATATTAGTTTTTAATGCACACTTTTTAATGTTCTTGTTATAAAAGTAATAAATTCTTGTTGTAAGGAATTCAAACACTGCAGAAGTGCAGTGTCAGGGCGTGTGAGCCCCTCTGTTCGTCCTCACTCCCTGTAGGAAGTGCACTGTTGGAGCACAGCTCTCCAGACTTCCTTCTGACTCGTTTCTTACTTTCTGTTACAATGACCCAGGCAGCAGCAGAGACTGCTTATGACATGGTGTCTCCTGGTACCCTTTCTATCGAGCCCAAGAAGATCAAAAGGTTTCCTCATCACCGGTTAGCCCACCAGCCAGTAGACCTGAGGGAAGGCGTGGCCAAGGCCTACAGTGTCGTGAAAGAGGTAAGTGAGCACTTGAGTGGACGAGCCCGAAGCAGTTTGCCTTTTGCCTGCTTGCCTGGCTTTCATCTAAAGAGCATTCCATCTTTGGAGTTTGTTCCCAAGAAATCTCTGGGAGTGGATTTGGATCTGCTACCAATAGCGAGTGCAGATGCCTGCTTGAGGTAAGAGAAGAGGGCTACGTTGTGACGAGAAGAGTAGTGATCGAAAGAAGACTGATTCTCCTTCCAGGCAGAAGCAAGCAAGGAATAATAGAAACAAACTCTGTGTTCTCCCCACTGGATTTAACACTTTTTATACTTTGCTGTATTTACCTCAGATTTGTTTAGAAATACAACTTTTCAGGTAAATCACTCACCTTGATCTCATTCCTACACCTTCAGTATCCTCAAGATGGTATATAGTTTTTCTGTATGTGTTTTTATAGTTTTATCGTTGTAAGTATGTATTTATAAGCAAAACATAAATATTGTTTATATTTTAAAAGTTCACCTAAATGGTATTATTTATTTCATTCAGTTAACTTGTCTTTCAAGATCTATCAGTATTGATATATGTAGATCTAATTTAAACTATTTTATAGTATTTCATTGTATGAATATGGCATAATTTATTTATTGTCCTGTTGGACAGTTTCCATTTTTTCCCCTAAAATACTGCTATAGGAATATTCATATAAATGTCCCTTTGTTCATATGTGCAAGAGGTTGTTAAGGGTGGGATTGGTGATTCGTAACTGTTTGAATCTCGACATTTATTAAGCATTGCCAAATTGCAGTGTAGTTGCACCAGTGAACCCTGGTTCTTTATGGGTGTTGTTGGGGGCATTCTCTGTCTTAATCTTTTTTGACATTCTTTTTAATATGACATGAAGTTTGAGGTCATTTAACTTAGGATTCGTCTATTAGGATTTCGTTAAAGATACTTTTCTTCATCATATTCTGACAGGCAGAAGTGCCTAGGACAGCCTTGACCTGACAAAAGTAGCCTCTGTGGTCCCAAATGGTGGGAAGAGCACTGAGGTAGGGCCCCCAAGAAATGGATTAGTGGATAAATAAAGGCAAGACCACTGGTCACCTTTCTGAAAAAGAGATTTAGTCAGAATGAGAGAAAATCACCAGTCAGACCGGTTCCTACAGATGTCAGGGTTGCACCAGTTATCAGCAGACATGTTAGAAATTAGGTTCGTAAAAATGGTCCTGGGTTTAAGGCATGGCAGGGGCAGTTGGCAGCAGGATATGATAGCACTTGGACATGTAGCACTTCACAATTCCCACAATGCTTGCCTAATTTAATCTACATTCATTTTACAATAAATATTTGTGTGCTTACTGCATGCAAGTGTATAGTAACTCTTAAAGATAGGTGGTCTTCCTCCCTTACAGACGAGGAAGCAGGCTCAGCAGGGCCAGCCTCCCAGTGTACGTGGCGAGTCGGTGGTGGAGCCAGGGCTGGAGCCCAGGTATCTGGGTCTGAGGTTGAGTTCTCTTTCTCTAACCCTGTCAGTGTGAAGAATGAAGGGAGTGTGGGGAGAAGAGTAGGCAAGGATTGGGATGTAGGTAAGGTGTGCTTGATGAGACTCAATCTGAATTCTATTTTAAAGACCCTTTTAAATAGAGGTTCCTAAATGCTGGTAAATTTCTTTTTCCTTGTAGATGTTAATAACTCAAAGATCGAGAGAAAACATCCCATGTGTTTCACAGATAGGCTCATCCTTTAGATCAGCGGTCTGCAGACTACGGCTTGCAGATCAGATCTGGCCCAGGCCTGTTTTTATATGGGCCTTCTGGCTAAGAATGATTTTTACAATTTTTAAAGGATTGTAAAAAGAAAAAAAAAAGAGCATACAACAGAGACTATGTGGCCCACAAATATTTAACATTGGGCTCTTTACCGAGAGTTTGCCGACCCCTGCTTTACATAATTCTGTTTCGTGGGAGTCAGGGAGTTGTGGTGAGGGTAGTAGGAGTTAACTAGGAATCATTTAATGAACACTTAGTGCCTGCTAAACTGTGCCAAGCTCTGTAGATGCATTATTTCATTTAGTTCTAACAATCACCACAGTATTTTAATTCCCCAGTTAAAGGATGTCTGAGGTCACACAGCTAAGTGATGGAGTGGAGATTTAAATTTACTTCTCTTGTCTCCAGATCTGGTGGTGTTAATCATTGTGTTATAATAAACTAATACCTGTTTATTGTTTATGGGTTAGGGAGGGGAGCTGAGAGGGGGGAGGAAGATGACGTGAACAAAGGTGTACATTGTAAGCGTTTTCTTCATTGTATTCATGGTTTCACTTATTGGCTATTATCTTGTAGATAGTTTTAACAATAGCACTTCCTCTTTTTTTAGTTCTTTTGGACTTCATTTTTTTTTTTTTTGCCCTACGGTATTACGTGTTTTTGCGTGCTGTGCTGGGTAGAAATGATACTCTTGTTAGCTTGTCAAAGTGATGGCTAGATTCTGGATTAGGACAAGGTTCCTTGGTTTCTCCGAGGAGCCCAGAGTTCCTTGTGCTGTGCCCTTCACTGAAACAGTCACAATGGAACAGCTGTTGTGTCCCCTAAGGGATTTCTGAGTTAGGCAAATGGTAGACATTTGAAAGTCGAGTGTGAAGTTTTAGCACTTTGGCTTGACCTGCACATCTGTATGGTCAGCTGTAAAGCCTAGCAGTGATGGTTATTTCAACGTTCTACAGTTATAGGAAAGATTAAAACATGCTTCAGAAGCTTTGTTCTAATTATGAAACATGTTCCTGCCTTATGTTCTCAGAATTTTCTCTATTTAATCCAATAAAATGTTCTACTTAGCCTTTTATCTTAATTGAATGTTCCAGTTTATCTTTTCTAGTACACAGCCAGTAATTTAAAACAAATTAAATAATTTTTTGGAGCTTAGTAGAATTAGGTTTTCTTGTTACAGTTGAATCAAAGGAACTATCGCCATGATTTTTAGTGATTATATTTATTCCAGAAGCTTTGTGTGCCATGTTTAACTAGAGTGATGAATAATGCCAGAAAAGCTACTCTTGGCTCATTAAATATTTCTGTAAGCTTCCCTACATGAAATTGTAGTGTAGCTACATCTTCCACACGCATGTCACAACAGAATACTAAATCATAATAAATGCCTCTTACTTTCCATTACAATTAGAATTTTGTTATAAAAATAACTATCCTGGGTTATCTCAAAAGCAGGGTTTTTTGGTTTAGTTACAAACATAATGTTGATTAAGTCTACCAAAGTGTGTGTTATAGGGTAATTTGGAGAGTTTTCGGACCAGTAATTTGCTCTTCTCCACTTTCCCCTTTCAGGGAATTACAGACACGGCTCAGACCATTTATGAAACTGCAGCTCGAGAGCACGAGAGCAGAGGGGTTACTGGCGCTGTGGGCGAAGTCCTGCGCCAGATTCCTCCAGCAGTGGTGAAACCTCTGATTGTTGCCACAGAAGCAACATCAAACGTGTTAGGTGGCATGAGAAACCAAATTAGACCAGATGTTCGGCAAGACGAGTCACAGAAATGGCGCCATGGGGAAGACTGATGCTTCAGAGGCGGTTCCTTCTGAAGATAAGGAGGGTGGAGACAAGGAGCATAGTGGCCCATTGGCAGCTTTAGAGGGAACTCGTTTAATTTTATTTTGCTCATCTCAGGAACAAAAGCATTTCTTAGTTAAATAATTGAATATCGAAAACAACACGCAACCAAACCTCTGGCATGTTAGGGCTGGCTTGGTACTCGCCTGTAGAAATGTTTGGTGGCTGGTGTCGAAAGTCCTTAAAGCCTTTGCTGCCAAGTTGGTGGAATGCTTGCTTTTATTAAAGTGACTGTGTTCTCCTTGTCGCAGACAAGGTGTCATTGGAAACCTCCTTTTACAGTACAGAGTGCTAAAAGACATTTGAACACTTTGAAAGCACTATTTATGTGGCTCCAAGGAGTTGATTTTTCTCAAGGTTTAAAAAGAATCACAGCTTTGAGACTTTCACTGAGAATGAGAGAGAGAAGCCACAGGGAGAGCAGAGCAGGCGGGGTGCTCAATATAGACAGCAGTGAGGGAAATAACCTCATTGTTCGCATCGTTGCTGCTCGAGAACAGCATTCTTTCCACGAGCTCAGAAAATCCTGTGGGAGTTTGAGAAGGTGGATGTCGCAGACATGTTCTGTTGTGTTGCACTTTATCCTCTGTATGTGTATGTGTTTTTAGATTAATACAAGTCTTGTGCTATATTCTTTATGTAAGGAGGAAGTCTGAAAGTTTTTGGCAAAGGAAGGTAATTCAAATGTAATAGCTTTCATTTATTTTAAATGTAAATGAAAACGTGCATTCTATAATGAACGGGGGCCCAAGAGATTGTATGTTCAATTTTAAGCAGGTTTAGTGCAACTTGTTAGGAATGTGTGCAAAGGGAGATTGGAAGTGGTTTTTACTCTAAAATTAACCAAAAATCCTCCAAATATTCCCTAGTTAACTATTTCAAAGTACCGTTTTTACTTGCTTAACAATGTACATTTTGATAACCTGTCAGGAATGAATAAAGTATTTTTATTTAAAGGTAAAATTGTTTTATGCTTCCCTGAATATTTTGCTTTTCTTAGAGCATATTCATAGATGCAATACTATGATTTATCCCAAGATGCTTGGGAACACTTTCTCAAAATTGATTTTGGTTAATATCAAGTAAATCATTACCTAGGAGTGAGAGGGAAATTGTTCTCAAAAACCCAATCCCTGACTGTAGATTAATTCAGCAGAAAGAAAACGTAGGACTTTGTATTCATCCATTGTTTAAAACTGCGTGACATGACTTCTCATTTTCTAAAGTGGAGGGAGTATCATCGAGGTAGATTTGGAAAATGAACTACGTTTCAGTTTGGGGTTTGGAAAATGACGTTGAGTCAGTGTTGTTCTCTAAAGCTCTAAACAAGAAAACAATGTAAACCAAAAATCTGAACATTTAAAATTTATAAAAATTGTGTTAAATGGCATTTAATTTTCTTTTGTTTCCTTTTAACTGATGGAAAACTTAAAAGGGCAGTGCCCAGAGGAACTGCCTGTTTAGGCGTCACGGAACCATTTGTTACTCTGTCCAGTCCACTGGAGCCCGCAGCCCTCCGTGGGCCCCGAGTCAACACAAGCTCTCGCTGGTTATTACTGTGAAGGGTCAAGCCTGCCTCTGGGGCACGTCCTCACTGCCCTGCGCACCGACCCCAGTATTCTCCTTTTCCTTTACAGTGGAACGTGCTCTGTGTGTTATCTATGATGATTAATCAAACTGAAAAAGTTCTTCTCTCTTTAACTTTTACATATATTTCCCATAGTTATACTTAAAGCTCGGTTAGGTACAGTATAGGGAGAAATAATCATCCTCCTCTTCGTAGTCTGAGTTGCAAATGGTCCCATCTTTTGACAGATCAGTTTATAAACCCCACTTAAACATATAGCTTTATAATGTAATCTCCATGGCTCTTCTCTGTTCTGCCCTCCTGCACCTGCTCTTGATAGAACCCATGTTTGGGAACAGAAACCTTGTGTGTCAGAAAGATTCAGCGTCAGGCTGTATTCATTGTCAGTTTAACCAATATGCTCTTTACTCGAGGTGTTTCTGTGGAGGACCTATATATATTTGAATACTTCTGCATTATTAAATATCCCTAATTTTTTCTTTTTTAAAAATATCTTTTGTGTTGCAACAACACAGCACAAAGAGTGTTAAGCATGATCCTTGGGTTGCCAGATCTATAACTTATCCAGCAGATGACTTGGCCAAGCCATTTAATTTCTCTAAGCCTCATAAATGAAGAGTTTCTTATGACAAAGCCCCACCGAGATTTTCAGATGATTAGGCGTGTGTGCGTGTGTGTATGTGTGTGTGAATAATGGTATGGGACGTGATGCTCAGTGGAGTGCCTCGGACCTGTGACGCCTCGGACTGGTGGCGTTGTTGAATGAGAGCTCTCCGTTCACGTCGCACACGGTAGCTGTGGCTCCTTTACGTCCTGGATCCCGTAGAGGGATGCGTTTCTGAACGGCCACAGTGCCTGCGCGGTGGACTTTTGATGTGATGCTTCTGAATGGAGTAGACTGCTCGTGTCCAGGTGTTACTGCGTGAGTCCGTGTAGGCATCTCCCCAAGGAGTCAGGTGAGCAGGCTTGATCCAGATCCGGAGCACATGGTGTTAGCGGAGGGTGTTAGCTCCACCTTACATCCCAAATGTAAAGGCAGTGAAGACCGTGGCGATGTCTTCTCTGGAAGCGGGCTGATTTGGACCCCGCAGTTTCCCTTCTCGTCTGTCCCAAGATCGCTCTTACCTACAAGTGAAATGTCCACTCCACATTGGCCCTTTGGGATCTGTGTGATACACTGTTTCTTCTAGACATCGTGGCAGTAGACTTTTGCTTTAACAAAATTTGGGTACAATTTGGATTCCCACTTAAGCACATTTATTTAACATCATTATTTTTATAATGCAAAATTCACTTTAAGAAAAAAAAATCTGCCCCTGTAGCAGTGGGCCCAAAATGGCAAAAATACTAAAAACCAGTGTTTCCTGCCTCCTGCCGCACGTCACTTTTAAATGCTATTAAAGTATTTCCAGGTGTTAAGGGAATTCCTTTTACTGTGTTCTGTAGGTTTAGTGCCTCTGTTCAGTTTCCAAACAGCCACAACCACGTCTGCCCTGCGGGGGCTGCTCATCCAGAGGTGGCATGTCTCCATGGGTGTCGTTCGATTCAGGTTCTCTGACCCCGTGCACTCTCACCAGAGGGACAGACTGCAGGCGGAGCTGAAGTTAAGCAATTTAAAATGAGGAATCCACACTGGTACCGAATGGTTTCAGCATTAACAATTGTCTTAACATTAAATTTCGTGTATGTAAAAAGCTACATGACTTAAGAGAAATCATTTAACTTTGCCTCAGTTTTCTTACACCTGCACTGGGTGTAATTCTTGAGGATTGTGGGGAGTGTGGCCGGGCTGGTGTTCTGTAGCGAGCAGTCTTATCCCCGTTTCCCTTCACAACCTCCTGAGCTACGTAAGACATTAGAGAGAATGTCTGTGAAGTTCTTTAAGTTCCTTGAAAGTAAGGGACTGTGCAACACAAAGATGCTCTTTTGTATCTGCAAATGCATCAACTGGACATACCAATTGGTATTGAATGGAAGAAATCAAATGTAAATTTGTGAGTCTTAGGTTAAAAAGGAAAGATATTTACATAGTGTATAGATGATGAAGGAAAAAAAAAGATTTCTTTCATTACCAAGAAATCTTATTTCTGTTTACTGGAAGATACAGTCTTTTCATACAAGAATGATCGAGTGCTTTAATGCCGATTTTTATCTCACCATTTTCAGGATCATGCTAGGGCACGTTCCCTTTAATAGACTTTATATGCACAGTTGCAAGTCAGCCAGTTTAAATCAGAGCTATTTTCCCTTCATCGTAGTGCCTGCAAATCAGAGCTAGAAAAGACATTCTAACACACCACCATGATGGCTGCTTTTGGGACGAGAAATTTAAGTGAGTTTCAACAATTCATATTTTGCAATGTCAGCAGTT
Source organism: Equus caballus (assembly GCF_041296265.1). Taxonomy (NCBI): domain Eukaryota; kingdom Metazoa; phylum Chordata; class Mammalia; order Perissodactyla; family Equidae; genus Equus; species Equus caballus. Next base: position 51,579,662 of record NC_091707.1, on the reverse strand, counting down.
CTTTAAAACATAGGTGTTAGATATTTTCGCCTCCTGTAACTGTTGGCCCCTTGGTTTCACACACGTTGCTTCACGTAAGCACCAGTGCTCTCCGCAGATTCCAAGAACTTGTGAGCGCGATGTGGGCTCCCCGATGTCTCTAATGCCCCGGGTGGTTGGACTAGCAGCCCTCCCGTAAAAAATGTGTTGACTTTGCTGTTCCACATGCGTTTTGTACATATGAAATGGCAGCTCCCAATTTCTAGTTGGATTTAGTCTTACACGGTTTGTATAGCTTGTCGGTCACACAGGACTATTTGCTTTGTCACTGCGAAGTTTGGTAGGGGCCCCGAGTTCGCTCTTAGCTTAGTCCCTCCTGACATGTTGTAGACATTGAACTGGTGTCACCACAAGTCAAAAGAACATCCTTGTACACGTTGACTGTCATTGCTAAGTTTCCCAATTAAGCTCATCATGGATATGTGTGAATACTTTAAGAATACTGATGCTGTATGAGTATTTTTGTGGAACTGTAACTTGTTAGTCTGATTATTTAAAGTATTATGAAATTAAGAATACAAAATACTCTTGAAGAAAATTAAAATATTTACTCTTTGGAGTTGACTTGAAACACTATTGTCTTTTGCCGAGAACTGTTCCAAAAACCTGGATAAAGTACTTCCTGGTGGGGAGGGGGACAGGGCTGTGTCAGATCCTGTTATTGGAAAACGGTGTTCCACACTCCTGGAACTTCTGATCGCAAACCTTATATCTACCTGCTACATTTCTGAGACGTTAAGGGCATATAATGTTAAAACTTGCCCCTCCTCCCCCCTTTGGGATATTAATCCCTAGATTAGTTATCTTATCCCCACAGTGTAGACTTGTGGCAAACACATCTTGTAGTTTCGGTCTTAGGGACCTAGATAAATACTTGATAAATCTGTTTGGAGGAATGTTTTTACTTATAAAAGGAATATTTAAAAGAAATACTTATTTTTAAAGACAATACTTTAAAGGAGGTTTTGATGTGACAGATGTCATTGTATAACCGTGCACTTTGAGCAATCAGGGAAAAAGCACAAGTCACACTTCACACATGGCTTTTGTGAAAGAGAGGGAGATACTGAGTGTGTGCTAGGTACTGTGCGTGTTCTTTATATAACTTCGTGGCCCCTCTGAGAGGCACTCAGTATAGTGTCTGTTTTCCAGAGGAGGAGACTGAGGTTCAGAGAGGTCAAGACACTTGCTCAAGGTCACTTGGTGTGACTCCCGAAGCCCAGGCTCATTCTAGGACTTTACATAAGAGGAACTCGAGCAGTTGTCTAAATTAGTAAAAACTCTTCACTGATAAGGAAACTAAGAAAGGAATTTTGCTGAAAGATTCAGATTAAAGGCTCTTCGAACACTTGAGCCAGAATGAACTTGCTGATCCATCTCTTCACCGGCATCTCCAGCCCCGTCCCCTCGCCTGGCTGGGTGCCGGGCACTCTGCTCCTTCAGTTCTGCCACATCCTGTAAGCAGGGGTTAGACCACCTGGAGACTTTTTTTTAATGCTGAAGCTCAGGCCCCACTCAACACCAATTAAATCAAACTCTGAGAATGGGGCTAAATCAGGATCTCTCCGCCTTAGCACTCTTGACATTTGGGGCGGGATAATTCTCTATGGTGGGGGCAGTCCTGTGCATTGTGGGAGGTTTAGCAGCATCCGTGGCCTTTCCCGATAGAGGCAAGTTAGCAGCCTCTTCCTCAGTTGTAAAAGCCAAAATGTCTCCAGATGTGGCCACATGTCCCCTGGGTGCCAAAATCCGCCTGGTGCAAACCCTGGGCTAAGAGCTCCCCGGTGAGAACAATGGGCAGCCTGGAGCGAGAGCTGTGCCCAGGGGGCCTCCCGCGGTCCCCCGTCTGCGTCCAGAGCGCTCTGCCTGGTTCCTCCTCAGCTCAGCTCGAAGGTCACTGTTTTCAGACAGGCCCAGCCACCCTACCTACCCCTTTATTCTCCATTAGGGCAAACCTTAAAGCAAACCTTTGCGGCCCTTCTCATTTTACAAATCCATATGGATTTGTTTCCCTATTTATTGTCCGGCAGGGTACATGCACACCTGGTATCTAGCACAGGGCCTCGCCCAGAATTAAGAATCAGGGACTGGGGAGTGAGTGAATGAATGAACGAACAAATGAATGAACCCAGTGGTCATCTAGTCCTACCTAGTCATTTAGCAGCTGAGGAAAATGAAGCCCAGAGAGGGGATGTTATTTGCCCAAGATCACATGATTAGTGCTTGAAGATGTCCTTTATTCAATGCAATTTCACGTTTTTTTGGTTTTAGCAATAAGTAATAAAATACATAAATATATAAGAAATGAAATGAAAATTCCGCATTTGCCGAGTATTCACTATGTGACTCTTCCTCTGTTCCGCACTCAGCAATGTGGCATTCACACTCAGTGTCAGCCAGGGCCCTGGGAGGAAGCACATGGCCACTCGGGCCACTGCAGAGGGTGTAAGGCAGGGACTACTTAACACAGGTGGTCAGGGCCAAGGGACACCCACATGTACCTTGGGGCTGACTCTGGGCCACGGAAAGACTTGGCGCCTCTTCCACCTTCAGCTCTGGGCCTCAGCCATGTGAGTTGTGGTGATTTCTCCCCTTTGCTCTCCTTGGCGACGGGAACACAGGGCGCCTCCTTCTCCATCCCATCTACCGTGAGGCTGAAGGAGTGCTAAGCCCATCGCAGGTCTGCAGGGACAAAGGGAGAGTGACTCACAGCCCCTGGAGCTGAGGAGAGGGCTGCGGACAGCAGCTGTGGCCTTAGGTGGAGCAAAGTGGCCAGAGGGGGCCAGAGAAACCCCCGTCCTCGGTCTTCTACCCTCCCCTCTCGTGCTGGAGCCTCCCATGGGTGGACCTCAACTTACATACAGCATCGGAGGCTCAGCGCGGTGCAGAGTGGATCCGGAGGGCAAATGGAAACGCTCCGGCACTCAAGCATTCTCTTATTTGTACTGTTCTCTTCATTTTGCAGATGACAAAACCCAGGCTTAGGTTAAGTGATCTATCCAAAGCCACACAATGTACTAGTTAAGGAACACTAGTCACTAATGACAGATAAACCCCCAAATCCCAGCAGCTTAACAAAAAGAAGTTTGTTTCTCATTCATGTAAAGTCCAGGCGGTGCTCCTGAATATCTGGCAGCGCTCCTGCAAGTGGTGATGGGGGAACCCAGGCTCCTTCCATCTTGTGTCTCTTCCTGTCCCGGAGCCTCAGAATCCTCCACGGGGATCACTGCACTGGGGAGAGAGGAGGACCACTTTTATGGCCAGGCCTAGGAGCTCTCACTTTTGCCCCCCCTTCTATTGGTCAGAATTCTGTCACGTGATCCTTCAAGGGCTCCTGGGTAATGTAGTCTTGCTGTGTGCCTAGGAAGGAAGGAAATTGGGGTTGGTGAGCAAAGTAGCCAGACTCGCTACGTGCAGCTCACAATTTAGAATTTGAATCCAGGAGTGTCTGACTCCAGACCCACACTCTTAGCACATGCTCTATTGGAATTACAATTTGTTGCACTCTGAGATACTCTGCTACTACCAGAGGTAGGTTTTTTTTTCTCCTCGGCTTGTTTGTTTATATTCCTGAAAGCAGTTCCACATGGAGCAAATGAATTAAATTCTGGGACCTTTGCTGGGTAACGAGGCAGGAAAGTATAATGTGGTGGGTCTCAAAGCTCATCTGCATATTGGAGTCACCCAAGGATCTTTTAAAAATTCAAAAGCCAGGCCCCACCCAAGACCAATTAAATCATGACTCCTCAGGTGTATTGCTGAAGCTGCCCAGGTGACTCTACTTTATAGAAAAGTTTGGGAATCACTGGAATAGTAGCTAAGAAAATAGATTTTTAGAGGCAGGCTGTCTGGGTGTGAACCCAGGCTCCACTGCTTGTTATCTGTGTCGCCTTGGGGAAGTTGCTTAACCTGTCTGTGCTTCAGTTTCCTCTATAAAACAGAGACAATAATAGGGTTGTTATGGGGATCACGTGAGTTAATATATGGAAAGTGCTTTGAACAGCATCTGACACATAATAAGTACCATGTCAGAGACATTATTGTCACTGTTTTCTGAATGCCTACTGTGTGCAAGGCCCTGGGCTAGAGATGAAAGACATGGTCCTTGTTCTCGGGGAGCTCAGAACCCAGTGGGCAGACATCAAACTCTAAATAAGACAGAGTAAGTACAACACGCCTGCCTTTGTTCTTTATAGATGTAAATCAATTTGTTTTGCTCCCGAGGAATCCTGTCATGGCTCACAAGCTGAGGAAAGGAGAGAAACCCCTCCCAGCGGTTTTAGAGGTGGAATTCCTGCTTTTGAGGACCCCGCCTGGCTCCTCCCCCACCGTCCGGACACCTGCTTCCCCAGCAGTCAGCACAGATGGGGCAGCACTGGGACAGCTGGGGGCGCCGGCTCCCTTTACAGCCTGACGTTCGGACGGCCTGTTACGGGGAAACGTGGCTTGAAGGGTACAGCTTGGGTAGCATTTGGAAATAGAAGTCAAGGAGGTGCTGGAGGTAAGTCTTCTGGGTTTTGGGGATGTTGAGAAAAACGAACACCAGCACATCCTTACAGTGAGAATTTCTAAGGCTTTCAGAAGAGGGCAAAACATTCGTGTACATTCAGATTCCACGGAGAGATAAAGGAAAGCTCAGTGCAAAGTGCTAACTCTGCTGCCAAAACCCTAATGTGGGCATTTTGTGACCCCAGATGTGGCCCAGTTGTTTGTAGTGGTGGAGCCCTAAAGGCTGTGACTCCAAAATACGTTGAACATTTGTTCAAGTTCAGTGCACCCCAACCCCCAAACTAGGCTATTTTAAAGTCAGCATCAGTGTCATGGCCCCGTACTCAGAAATCCTCCTTTCATTTATAATAAACGCTTCTAAGGTCAAATAAATGTCTCCCTCTCGTCTCCATTTCAGTTTGAGTTAAAGTTTTACTTTCTTTTTCCCCCCTTCAGACCATACTATTTTCGTCAAAACCCTTTTTAAGAAGCCTTTGTACCAGATTTCATGTTGAAAGCTGTCTTCTTGCCTTTGTGTGTCCTATTTGCTGAACTGGAATTTTAGCTGACTGTCCACCCCAAAGATTCCCCCGGGGCGAGTCACGGAGCTTCTCTGCCCCTCGGCTTCACAGTGGTTTATCCGTTAGACAGGGCACCACAAGGGGAAACAGCGAGTCAATGGTATGTGGCACCCATTTAAAGTTTGGGTGGCTATTGCCAATTGCCCTCTTGTAGAAGTTGTACCCACCAGCAAGGTTCATACTTAAAAAAGGAAAAGATCTTTGAAAAACCCTGTTCAAGAGAAATCGCTGCCTTTTCACATTTCCACGTTCTGTTAACGCTTTGAATCAGGTCTGTTGTAATCCATTTAAAGGGCTTGCTTTGAAAATTTGTGCAGAATCTTCTGGGGAAAGAGCAACCCTCTTCAACACCAGCAGGGGTCGCCCGCTCTCTTCCTGAGCAACGTTGGTTCAGCCGTCAGCCCTGCAAAGCCCCGGGGCGCATCCCAGCCTGCGCAAAATCTGACCCTGTGCTCGTGGGAACGCTTTGGAAAAATCCTCAGTCTCCCAACTCTTTCACGAGGCTTCTCTGTGGCAGCTTCGTCTTAGCCGAGGACAATGCTTGAATTAGAAATAAAAATGTCATGTTATTTCACGATTAATTTCTCCCTGTAAACAAATACTGAGCTGGGTGGTAACGCACATGGGGCTGTTCTGGGAAAGTTGCCCCTGCTGGAGTTTTCGCAAGAGGTTGATAAGGCATATTTGGGGCATGATATACGGGAAGTGTGCTTTATATTCAGATAAAGATCTTTTGTTGTGTTCTGGTGAGTCTGTTTAAGCTTTCCTGCAAGATTCCTTCCTCTACTGGAAATGCAGCCCCCAGCCCCCTAAGCCTACCACTCAGGGCTGGGACTCGCGTGAGGCGAGTGCGGCACCTGCTTTGTGCACAAAGTTTAAGGAGGGGTGGACACAGGCACATCAATAACCAAGAGAAACAGTAATTTACTGCAATGTTTTTAGAAAACCAAAAGTAATGTGAAAACATCCATGATGAACAAAACATCACCATTTCTAATAAAGACAGCAGCCGACCCTGCACCTGGAGCCCATCTTGGTTGCCTGGCTCTCAGCCAGGGCCCGTTGGGTCCCATCTTTACTTAAAATGTTGACATTTTGTTCACTGTGTATGAATCTCCTTCTTCCCTTCCTTTGCTGACTCTTTCGCAGTCCACCCCTCCCCTGCCCCTTCACAAGGTTGGCCACAGGATGAGGAAGGGAAAATAACACTGGGAGAAGCTTCAGGCGTTGGTTAGAGGGAATCATTGTTAAACACCAGGAATGACGCCAAAATCAATAATGGCGAGTTGCTATAAACTCATGTCACTGTTTGGACTTGAGAGATTCTGCTGTAATGATATTAGCAAACATTTATTGCATGCGCCATGCGTGCTGGAGATGGTTCTCGGTGATTTTCATGTTGGCTACTTAATCGTCCAACTGTGGTTTGTGTGGTCCTGCCCTGCTGTGGCCATCTCCCAGGGCACCTGCCACCAAACCTCACCTCGCTCATGCTTTCCTAGGACCATGGCTTCTCCCCTCGTCTTTGTTTATTCAATCCTTCAGGGGCTCAAGTCTCACCACCTCCGAGAAGTTTGCCCAGACCACCAGGCTTTCCTTGAGGCCGTTGTTGACCAGCTGGATCAGATCAGCTAAACTATGGTTCTCTGCTGGGGGTGGGGGTGGGGGTGATTTTGCTCCTGGGGACAGTTGCTAATATCTGGAGACCTTTTTCACTGTCACATCTGAGGGAGGGCAGTTGCTCCTAGCATCTAGAGGAGAGACCAAGGATGCTGCCCAATCTCCCACAATGCCTAGGACAGCCCCCACAGCCAAGAACTGTCTGGCCTCAAATATCCAAGGGGTCAAGAAACCTGGAGTCAAAACTTGCTAAGACATTACTGAGGATTTGGTGAAGCTCTCTCGGGAATCAAATTTGCATTCCACCATTGGGCTCTCATATTTTTGCCCAAGATGTTTGGAATTTGAGTCCCTTGGAGTAGGGATGGGCAAGATGATAGGAGCTGGGGTTTGAGGACACTCCTGTTTTCCTGCCTCAGTTCTCAGCTGAATGAGGCAGACAGGAGTCAGCAGTTGGGGGCCACAGCATAATCCTTATTACTGAGAAGGGCTCAGGTGGACAACGTCACTGAGGCATGTGGCAACAATGGGCCTCTTAATTCTGAATCCCGGAATCAGGCCGACTTACCCACCCAGGCCCAGGCAATGGTGACAGTTCCCACTCTGGGGCAGAGCCTCGAACGCTAAGCTTACCTCATGGCTGAGAGAAGACCCGAGTCTGGAGACAGGCCCTCCTCCAGGAGCGAGGATGCAGGAAGGAACTGAGCTCCTCAGGCTCAATTCTCTTTTGGAAGCTGGTCAATCAGATAAGTCGCTTTTCATCCATAGAGACAAGTCAGGGGTGAGAAAGAGGCCCAGCGTTTAGGGAGCAGCCCCTCCTCACTGAAACCAGGTGCATCAGTCAGGATAGGCTAGGTTCTGCTGCCATAACAAACATCCCCTTACTCTCTGTGGCTTAAACCAACAAAGGCTGATTTCTCACACACACTGCGTGTTTAATGCAGGTCTTCAGGGGACTCTGCTCGTCTAGTCACTCGGGTTCCAGGCTGATGGGGTCTCTACATTTTAACGACACCACCGTCTTAACACAAGGCTTCAGGGTTTGCCACAGCAGAGGAAGAGAGAGCATGGGAGACTGTGTTCTCAGATGCTTCTGCCTGGAAGTGGCAGACAAGTCCCCTCGCATTGGCCAAAGGAATGAGAAGGCCACCCTTGGCCTGCATGGTGTGAGGAAATTCAATCCCCCCATTTCCCAGAAGGACGGGGGAATTGGGACGATCGCTGAGCAGCAATACTGTTTCTCTTGAGGGTGAGGAGGCGTCTCCTGCCCCCGTCAAAAGACAAGACGTTCTCAGCAAGCGTTTTCCTGGAGCCTGTGTACAGGCTGGAGGACTCAACAGAGCAGAAGAGCCGGCGCCTGGTCCAGATCTCATGCTGATGGTGTCCTTGTGCAACAGCGTGGATCATTCTGGGCCTCAGGTTTTCCATCTATAAAATGAGCAGGCTGCCCCAGAGGGTCTTTTCCATGTCCTGTGAAGTCTCAGAAGCGAGGAAACTGTCTCCTTTTACTCTGCACCCCCGTGCCTCGCACCGTGCCTGCCACGTACTGGACGCTGGATAAGCGTAGTCAGAGCAGGGGACGAATCAGCCGCTCTGATTCGCTCTCAGTTTGGGAGGTCGGGGTTGGGGTGCTCCCAGCCTCCCACCATTACGCCTAACCCATCGATGGTTTCTAACTCCATCTGAGGTCGGCTCTGCACCTCTGCACCCTCCCGCTCAACCCCCAGAAGCAGAGCCAAGGATGACTGGCTGCTGATCACAGAGACACTAGTCAACGCAGCCAAGACCAGCGGGAGAAGCGCTCAGCCAACCCAGCCCAAGGCTGCAGAACCCTGAGCTAAGGAGGTTGCTTTAAATCGTTCGTTTTTTGGGCGTTTTGTTATGCAGCAGCAGGTGACTTATACACCCTGCTATCCATCCTCCATACTCCAGTGGAGCGATCGCTCTCAAACTTCACTCCCCTGTTTAGAGTCTCCACTGACACTCGTGGCCTAGAGGGGACTTTGACCTCTCGGCCTTGCTATAATTCTCCCAGCCCTTGGTGTCATCAGCTGAGAACCTGAGTGAGGCAAAGGCTGCAGGTGGCCAACACCCTCATTGTCCTACTTACCACCAAGACCAGGTCGGGGTTCCCTCCCCTGTACCCCCTTCCTGCTCGGACCCCTCCCAGGTGCATGTGACCCCGTGATTACGCATCTCGTCCTGAGGAGTGACCTCTTCTCATCTGCCTCCCCTGCACGCAGCAAGCTCCTCGAGGCTGGGGGTGCTACAGATGCGTCTGGGGTCCTCGTTGCAACGTCCTGTCCCCTGCCACTTTGCTGGGACACCTCTGGTGACAGGAGACCCACTGTTATTCCAGGTCTATCAGGGGACAGCTATCATGGACAGTTCTGCATATCAGAAAGCTCTTCCTCAGATTGGGCCAGAAGTTTTTGCCTTTGGTCTTACTGGGGTCACACTAAATACATTTGTTCTCCTCTCCCCACGAGCCTTATCTTCTTCAGGGAAGCCCTGTCAGGCCTCACAGTGTCACAGAGGGTATGATATTGAGTCCCTTCATCAGTCTGATCCCTTCTTCTGAATCACCCAAGAGCTGGACACAATACTCCTCATGTACTCTGTTGATTATTAAGCTAAATAGGATATCTCCTCCCTCATTTTAGATGTAATACTCCTATTAATATAGCCCCAGAGCCTAGCAGCTATTTTGACAGCCACAGCACACTGAGCTCCCTGTCAACTAAAACCCTGAAGCGTCTTCCCCTCCTACTTGCTGAGCCCCTACTGACCCTTCTGATACATTTCTGTCCCCTGAAGCTCCAGGAAAGTAGGCCTGGCTCTCTGCTCCCTGCCTGAACCAACCCCGGCCACCATCTGCCACCATCAAGGTGACTCACATGGTGGGATCCCTGGCACTCAGGCCTCTTCTCTGACCTCACAGCCTCATGGGCATCCCTGGGTCTGGGCAGAGCCCTGCACCAGGAGTCCAGCTCACTGGGTGACCTTGGGCACGTGTCTGCCCATCTCTGGGCCTCATTTTCCTTATCTGTAAAATGAGGGGTTGGACTTGCTAGTTTCTTTTTTAGACTTTTTCTTTGATTTACAGAAAGATCCCTTGTACTCTTTATGCAGTTTCCTCCAACGGTAACATCTTGCATAAATATGGTACGATATCACAGCAGGGAAATTGACATCGATAGAACTTTCCAGATTTTATTCGGATTGTACCAGTTTGGCACACACTCATTTCGATGATGTTTAAAGCCTCTTGTAGCTCATGGGAGAAAACTTCCCACCTGCTCCTCATCAAGCTCGTGATTCATCTCCGGAGAACAAGAAATTGCCTGTGTCCATTGCAACACCCAGGCATCCCCCAGGCTGGGCTGTGTGGGTACTTGGCGCCACTCAGGGCCCATGATGGATGGGCCACTGATGCTGGGGGGGAAGGCAGTGGGCAGTCGTGGCCTCACACGAAAGGCCCCAAGCTGGAGGAGGATTGGAGAAGAAGCTTCTTGGCCCTTCTCAGAGAGAAAGCGGGAGCCCATGTGGGTGCTGGAGCCAGGGATGCTGGAAGACCGTTTGCTAACTCATCCTTCCACTCCAGGCGTTAGCCCCACAAGGTGAGGCTCGGGCCTGGACCCAGGCGTGAAATACTCCGGGTCCAGCCAGATCCAGGGGGACTCACAAATAGTAACTTCTCCCACAGCACTGATCCTGTTAACCAAGGCAGGAGTTCCTCCCTCTGCAGATGAATAATTGACCTTCCCAAGAGAAGGGCACCAGAGTCCTGACTGTGGGGTCTGCGGTTTCCGTCCCGCGGCCGGGCTGTGCGCTGGGCCTCGGTGAGTGTTACGTGCATTCCATCCGTCAGGCGTCTGGCTTCTCAGAGGTCCCAGTGATGGTCTTACTCTACCATTGAACTGCAGGCCACGAGCAATGCTCTGATTTCTCAGGCAGCACGCTCTTCTGGAATGTAGGAACCCGTAGAAAGGAATTTTTCTGAGCTGCAGGTTTAGTGCAGGGGCTGAGAAAGGAGGAGATAGGGCCTATTCGGGTCAGTTCACTCTCAGCAGAGGAGGACTGGGCATTATTTTCTCTTTCCGAGTCTCTGTTCCTGCCTGAGATTCCTGCCTGTACTCGCGGCTTCACTGCAGGGCCTCTGCTCACCGTCTCCCGCCCTCCGGGAGCTCAGGAATTGCACTGGCGTTGGAGGCGAGCAAGCCGGGTGACTCCAGCCTCTGCCCTGGGTATAGGCTGTCCTGGTGCCCTGGGGGTGGGCAGCAGGTCAACTCCAAGAGGACCCGGATGTTCCTCTGTGTTACTGCCAGCTGTGTTCTCCTGCCTGCAACAGTGCCTGGCACAAAGCAGATGGTTGATAAATGTCAGCTGAAGGAACGAACGCAGACTCAGAGTTGCTAGAGCTTCCAAATATTCACGGGATTCTCACGTGGAATTTAAATATTGGTAACCAACTTAAAAACATTGAAACACTCTGTGGACCAAATGAACCACGTGTGCAGACTGGATCCTGCTTGTTGACCTAAATCCAGGCCGTCCAAACCATAGTCTGCTCTCCAGGAAACCTACAGGGCTGGAGCACTGACCAAAGGGTCATTCCTGCCTTTTGGGGGCCTGCTGAGCATCGCTAGAGCCATTCACACAAGAAATCCATGCTTTCTAGCTTCAGCAGGCCCTCACAGCCCACTGGACACCTCTGGGCTTCCCTCCCTGCCCTGGACCATCGTAGATCCTCTGAACATCTCCGTTCTCCCCAAACCGCCCTATGACACTCTCCTAATTATTGTCCCTGTTGCCACGAGCTCCTTGAAGGCAGACTTTCCAGGTTCACCATTGGGCTCCTGGTAGCAAGAAGAGAGCCGATGCATTCGGTGTTCGGTAGATATTCTTCCGTGGGGACCCACACTTTTCTACCTGTGTGTCTCGATGATGTCTCCACCAGCACTTCCTCCCTCTCCACGTATCCAGATTCTACGGTGTAAAACTCAGCTCACAGTTTACTCCCTTCACAACGGCTGTCCTGATACCCCAGCAGGACCCCATCCTCTTTCCCTCTGAATACTCAGGGTACAGGATCTGTGGCGTGCTCATGCGATTTATCACTTTCTTTTTTGACACTATAATTATTTAGATCTATGTAAATTCCTTTTGGTTAGGATCTCTAGCTTTATCATCTCTGTATTCCCAGCAGTTAACCTAGAAAATTTTGGACAGGCAAGTGGAAATGTGAGAAGAGACCCTTACTGGAAATGTGTATTAGTTTCCTGTTGCTGCTGTAACAAATGACTACAGACTTTATGACTTAAGACAACACAAATTTATTATGTATGGCTCTGGAGGACAGACATCCCAAATCAATCTCGCTGCACTAAAGCCAAGATGCGAGCAGGGCTGGTTCCTTCCGCAGGCTCCGGAGGAGAATCCATTTCCTTGCCTTTTCCAGCCTCTAGGGGGTGCCTTCCTTGCATCGCTCCAACCTCATGCTTCTGTTGTCACATGGCCTTCTCTGACTCCGCCATTTCTGCTTCCCTTTTATAAAGGTCTTTGCGATTACATTGGGCCCACCCAGCTAATCCAGGATAATCTCCCTATTGCAAGATCCTTAGTTTAATTGCACCTGCAAAGTCTCCATTACCAAAAATAAATTCACAGTTTCCAGGGACTACGTCCTGCTTATCTGGGGGGGCCCTTATTCAGCCTACCACCATAGTATTTATTGCATCAGAAATAACTGATAAGGAAGCCAAGCATCTTGGCTCACTGCTGTTTAATTCCGCCAGAAAAGTTGGAGGATTTCTTTCCTGCGGGATGAGGACATCGGAGTAAGACTTCTAGGGGTGCATTGTTTATAAAGTTCCCACACCTTGGTCCTGAAAAGCTGGCCCACAAAGACATAAATCACTGGATTCAGGCAGCTGTTGATGAAAGCAAAGAAGTTGGCGCACTGCAGGCCCAGGTCGATGAAGTTCTCCCAGAAGCAGCCTCGGACAGCCCGCACCTGGAACAGGAATTCTAGGAATGCGAAGAGGTGGTAAGGGGTCCAGCAGACCAGGAAGGTAGCCACGAGCACGAGGATGAGCACCGTGGTCTTGCCATCCGTGGGGCCCCTGTGCCTCGTCCTGCTGACCTCTGTCTGCACTCTCAGAGAGGCCAGGATGTGGTAGTTGAAGAAGACGATGGCAGCCAGCGGCAGGAGGAAGGCCAGCACATTCAACTCCACGATCCTCGCGAAGTTCCAGGCCTCGTGGGGGAGCCCCAGCACACAGGCAGAGATGTTCAGCTCCGGGACAGTTTTGATGGAGCGGAGTAGGAACGTGGGGACACTCAGGAGGCCCCCCATGACCCAGATGAGCACGCAGATGGCCTGGGCCTGCCGCCGCCGCCGCCGCCTCCTGCTGGCCATGGGGTGCACCAGCACGCAGTAGCGGTCCTGGCTGATGGCCACCACCAGGAAGATGCTGATGAACAAATTGGCCTTGATGACTCCATTGACGACGCGGCAGAGGAGGGCTCCGAAAGGCCAGTGGAACTGGTTCCAGATGTTCTCTGCCCAGAAGGGCAAGCCCAAGACAAACACCAGATCGGAGGCCGCCAGGTTCGCCAGGTAGATTTCTGCCACGTTCAGGCGCCGCCGGGGCAAGAGGAAGACCGACAGCACAAAGAGGTTCCCCCCAAGGCCGCAGAAGCAGATGGCGATGATAAAGGCTGGTAACACTCTGTGCAGCAGGTCCCAGGCTTCCTGAAGGTTGTCACACGATGTGGCATTTGGAGGCAAGAGCTGACTCTGGTTGGAGGACTGGAACTCCAGGAGGGTCCGGGATGCCATCCACAGTGACCTGCAACGAACAGCACGTAGCATAACACGAGAGGCTGCCCCCTACAGCCGGAGGGCCAAATCCAGCCCCCGGCCAGTTTTGGAAAATAAAGTTTTATTGGCACACGGCCACCCCCATTCATTTACGTATTGTCCACGGCTGCTTGTGTGTTATAAGAGCAGAGTTGAGTAGTTGCAACAGAGACTGCGTGGCCTGCAGAGATGAAAATATTTGCCATCTCTTCCCTTAGAGGAAAAGTTTGCTGACCCCGGGTATAAAGAAAAAGACCAAGGCTTTGAAACCTGAGTTCAAATCCTGACACAACCAGATGGTGTGGGCCAGCTAGACCCACTGACTTTTATTTTCCTCTCTGACAATCAGAGCTAACCGTATCCCTCTTGTGGGATTGTGGCAGGGACTGGTGATGGTGTCTCTGGAGAGCTTGGCATGGTTGCCTGGCACAGAGGAAGCACTCAATGGAAGGTGCAATTAATCTTATTAACAGCCTTATTATTATCAACAACAGTTTAACAAACATTTAATGAGCACCTACTTGTGCCAGCACATTGCCAGGCGCTGGAGATACAGAGAACAGGACAGAGCAGCCCCCAGCCTGCAGGCGCTCACTGTCTAGAGGGATGCAGACATGGAGGCAGTGGCTGATGACCCAAGATGAAATCAACCAGGGGCTAGGAAGAGGCCTGGCCAGCAGGGAGCTGATCTACTGGGGCTAGGACCAGTAGGGTGGATGGGGCAGGCAATGGTGGATGGTTTAGAGAACGAAAAGGTTCTTGAGCTGGGCTTGAAAAATACAAGTAATAAAAGAATAACTAACATTTATTAAATGGTCTCTATGTTCTAGGCACCATTCTAAGAGTTTTACATTTGCATATTTTTTCATTTAATCTTCTCAACAGCCCTGTGAGGTAGGGCCACTGTAATCGCCATTTGATTGATCGGAAAATGGGGCACTGAGAGGCTGAGTCATTTGTCCACGGTCACACAGCAGATTGGTAGCAGAGCCTGGATTCAGACCCAGGCAGTCCTTCTGTTCTGTTCTATTCTGCTGCACGTTTGGTCCCCACTTGGTAGATGGGTAAACCGGGCTCCGAAGTTAATGACTTGTCTGAGGAGACATAACTGGTGAGCGACAGGGCCAGTCTGCACTGACCCCAAAGTCCATGCTCATAGCCTCCCAGGTGCCTGCATTGCATTTCAGTGGGAGAAGGATATGGTGGGAAAGAAGCGGACCACGTCTCCCAGCCGTCTAATACCGTGGAGAGATGAGAGCACATCCTGAACTCGTGGATTTGTGGGTGCCTGCCAGCAATGCCAGCCACAGCCAGCTTAGTGGACGCACACAGTCCCAGACACACAGTGAGCAGCTGCCTGCCCTGTGGGATTTCTGGGGACTCCACCCCTAAAACTCCTCCCGGAACCTGGATGAGTTAATATATGCAAAGTGCTTAGAATGGGTCCTGGCTCTTCAGAAGCACTTGCTCAATGTCAACTATGGTGATCATTGTTGTTATCGCTTGGTGACGTTCAAGATTCTGTCAACTGGGCAAAGCCTCATTGCATCCAACACAAGATACTGTGTAAGAAAGAGCCAGTCTTGGAACAGTCTATTTGGGTAAGCGACCTTGGGCAGTCACTTCGTGTCTCCAAGTCTGACTTTCCTCATCCGGGGGAGACGTGAGGACCTTCTTGATGTGACGCTGTCTGTAACTCACTCACTGTGCCATTCCCACCAGGTCTAATTCACCGGTTTCTCCAGTCCTTTATCCGCAGAACAAGTATTTACTGAGCACCTGCTCTGTGCCAGGCACAGGTGTTCTGGTGTTTGGGGCACAGCAGTGAATCCAACAAGCAAAAGCCCCTGCCCTCAGGGTGCTTCTGGCCTAGAGAGGAGAGAGTCAACAACAGGGAGCACCCTGGATAAATACGTTAGCAGGGGAGGGTAGCAGAGGAGATGGCGGGATGGGATCGGGTCCTAGGTTTATTCTGAAGGTAGTACCACCATGATTTTCAATCGGGTACAGGTCGTGAGAAAGGAGGAGTTGGAAGATGCTGAGATTTTTGGCCTGAGCACCTGGAAATATGAAGTGGCCATCAACTGAATGGAGATTCCAGAGTGAAGATGCAGCAGGGCTTTTTTGCAGGGAAGGAGATCAGGATTCACTTTTGGACCCGTTGAGGTTGAGATGTCTATTGGACATCAAGTGGGGGTGTCCAGTGGGCAATTAAATATTCAAGTCTGGGATTCAGAGACCGAGTGTGAGATAATGATACACCATTGAGAGTTGTAATCACATAGATGGTATTTAAAGCCACAAGACCGGATGAAATCACCAAGGGAGAGTGTAGACGGGGAAGAGAATAAGCTGCTGGGCTTCCAGTTGACAAGTCAGTGGGAAACATGAGAGATTAAGGGTTGGGAGGCTGTGAAATATTTGTGGCATATGGAGTTCTGACCCAGAGTGTGCCGAGGAGTTAGGACACTCTTGTCACTATTGCAGGGTGTAAACCCACAACTAACTATTTATTTTGTTATTTGGCAATACTTTTAAATTTTGCAATAAGCACTTCTGGCATCAATGAGCTAAAAAGCGAATGTTTAATGAAAATTTAAGTACTGACCTTCTGTTTCTCAAGGAAGTTGATGAGGAACGTGTAAGTTGCACAAAATGTTTGTGGATGTTTAGATCCCTGTGGGGGCCGCAGCGATTTCACCGACCACAGGAAAACCTGAGACACAAAGTGGCCGCTTCAGAAGTTAGTAATTTTAAAAGATGACGCCCTAAGACATCAGTTTCACCCACATAGCTGCAGAAGATGCTGTCAGAGATCACTCTCGGAGGCATGATTTTTCACTTAGATCGAGCAACTCTTTGTTGAGTTAATCCAGCTCATTTTTAGTTCCAACTTATCTTGTGCATGCATGTTACAGGCTCTTAACATCAGCCCTGATATCAGTTTCCCCACATTGAACCCAGCGTATATGGGGTGAAAACTAAAACTCACCACCCCCTTTCCTGCTTCTCTAGCTCCACTCACGTGTAAATACCTATTTCTGTAAACTTGGACTCCTTGAGCTTTACAACTAAATGGGAGTTACAAATTGCTAAAAGCCCAGGTGGCCTGGAGCTGGAGGCACACTAAAGTTTAGCTAATCATGTGTCCTGAGTTTGCCAGGAAAGCCGCTGTCTCAAAAATATTAAGGAGCAGGGGCTTCCCAGACCTCAACTCCTCACTCCCGCCGCTCGAACCCGCCTCAAGCAAGAAGACGAGGCCCACCTGCCATCCTCCTATCTCACCCTCCCCCAGCCTTGCTGCAAGCAGCCTCTCAAGGCCAAACGCAGGCTGGTGGGAAAACGCCAAACTGCACAAGCTACATGTTCCCCCCTCCCCTACCCAAAACCCCAAATAAAAATCCCTACCCATTCCTCATGGGGAGCTAGCAATTTTTGAGGCATGAGCCCCTGCTTTGCTCCCTGTGCCTGGCATAGCAAAAACCTTTCCTCTTCCACTCAAGACTCTGTTCTCGTTATTTGGATTGGCGTCGGGTTCAGAGACCGAACTTTCGGTTGCATGTACAGCAATGGAAGTGATGGCTGATTCAGTGTCACCGCCCTCAGAACTCCACAGACAGTGAAATGGTGCCAGCTAGATATCAGTATCCTCAGATTCTTGAAATAGAAAAATCAGTCAATTCTAGTCGTGACATCAGCTCTTTGACTCCAGTTCAACAGAATCAAAGCGAAGCTTTTGGAAGTTCGTTCTGGTGAAGCGAAACGACGGGCGTTTTGTGAATGCTGCTCCAAATTCAGTTTAAACTGTTCACGTTGGGAATAAATTCGTTATATTTTTGTGAAGAGAACACACATGCACATTTTGGTGGGCAGAGAGTGTCATGGTAACAACAATTTTCTTATTAAATTAAGAGGCTGTTGAAACAGAAATGTACTTTGAACAGGTCACGGTGCAAACGTAATTTGTAATTGCATATAAGTAAGTTTCAATAGTCTACCAATTGAAATGGAAGTTATAGCTGACAAAATTTACAAAATTTTGAAACATAGTTACTGAATTACCAAGAGTTTGTGATGAGATTGATGACAAATTTTAAAAAAAGACAACTTTAGATGTGTTTTCTTTCTGGCTGCCCATTGTCAATCAATTTTAGAAGATGTTGAGTCTAATTGCCCAAACATGTGATTAAACTCTTTGTTAAAGCGGAGTTCCAGAGTTTTGTTGATTGCGTTCCAAATCCATCGGAAATCTTTAATCAAGGTCTTCAACAAACGAAGTACCAAAATGTGAGCTTTTAAAGCTTTTAGCAGATGCTAATTATTGAAAACAAAGCTTTTATGCAGAAAATAATGGAAATTTATTTCTAAAGAGCAAGGGAGGAAACGATCAAATAAAGAGATGAGGCCTTAAATGGCACACCATTTAATTTTAAAATTCTATCGTGAGCTTTGGAATATCTCAACTCATAGGAAGAATCTTTTCAATTGGATAAATTCTTGTTCTGTGCAGAAATGAGATGAAATTGAGAAAGCCTCTGATTTGCAGCACCTCAATTTGACAAAGCATCCAAAAATTATAAATAGCTACAACTTATTTGAAGAGTTTAATCTGTAAAAATATTCATTTAAGAAAGGAACTAGGGGCCAGCCCAGTGGCACAGCAGTTAAGTGCGCACGTTCTGCTTCAGCGGCCTGGAGTTCACCGGTTCAGATCCTGGGGGCAGACGTGGCACTGCTTGGCACACCACGCTGTGGTAGGCGTCTCACATATAAATTAGAGGAAGATGGGCACGGATGTTAGCTCAGGGCCAGTCTTCCTCAGCAAAAAAGAGGTGGACTGGCAGTAGTTAGCTCAGGGCCAGTCTTCCTCAGCAAAAAGAGGAGGATTGGTGGCAGATGTTAGCTCGGGGCTAATCTTCCTCAAAAGAAAAAAAGAAAGAAAGGAACTAGAACTAAGGCATAAAAACAGTACCTGTGAAAATATCTGGGCTGAAATGTTTACATAATTCCACATGCAAAGAATAGGATTTGAGGGTAGACTCTGCTTGGCGGAATTGCTCAGAGGCTAACAGGTACCTCAGCACCTGCACAGGAAACATTTTCTTAATTTAAATAGATTCTGGTCCAAGAGAAGAGTCAACTGAAGGCCTTAATTTAAATTTATTAACCGTAAAGTCTGAAGGAAAAGATTTCAGACAATCATTGGGAACAGTTAGTGATAATAAGACCACAACGAAAGAAAAATACATTCTTCAGGAAAATGCCAATGACATATCCGAGTCAAGTACAAGCCTAAGACACTGACTGTAGCACATGGAGGGGCTTGGTACAAATTATTTGCTTACGTTATAAAATTATTTTTCCTTATGTTATTTTTCAAAGTTCGGTTAATTAACATAAAGAAAGTGTTTTAATATATGTAGGTGTATAGATATATTTAAAGACATGTTTTCTTTTTTTCCTTTTCTTTTTTTTCCGAGGAAGATTAGCCCTGAGCTAACTACTTCCAGTCCTCCTCTTTTTCGCTAAGGAAGCCTGGCCCTGAGCTAACATCGTGCCCATCTTCCTCTACTTTATATGTGGGACGCCTGCCACAGCATGGCGTGCCAAGCGGTGCCATGTCCACAGCCGGGATCTAAACCGGCGAACCCCGGGCCGCCAAGAAGCAGAACATGAGAACTTAACCGCTGCGCCACCGGGCCGGCCCCCGAAGACATGTTTTCTTAAAAATATATTTTGACTAGAACTACTTTATAACTCCATCTATATAATACAACCAGTTTGTTGATGTGTGTGTGTGTGTGTATATATATATATATATATGTATGTATATATATGTATATATGTCTATATGTATGTATATATGTGTATATATGTATATATATGTACATATGTATATATATGTATATATGTGTGTATATATATATATATATAGTTAGATACATAATTTTTCTGAAAATAGTTTTTGACTAGAACTGCTTTATAACTCCATCAATGTAATACAACCCACTTGCATTAAACCACCCAGTTTGTGGTAATTTGTTACAGCCCACAGGAAACCGATACATCCAGCCAGCCTGATTTCTCAGATGCCCGGTGGACCATGCAGGAAGGCCCCTCATACGACACGCTCTCGTGGGAGCTGCTTCCTGAAATTCCCACCGGGCCTCATGCCGTTGTTTCCTGTGCACAACTCTGCACATGCTGAGGAAGTTCTCTGTGCCAAGGAAAACCCGCACAGCACCTTTGTCTCGGCCCCAGTCATCCCACGCGCTGGGGCTGCAGGGTGAGACCTGATGCTCAGCTCGGACGCTCCAATGTCAGCCACACCTGGGCTCCGCTGGGTCCACGCCTGCGCTGGGCTTTAGGTAACTTGATCCTGACACATACCTGGGAGGAAGGGTGGGTACCTTTATGCCCATTGTACAGATGAGCAAACTGAGGGGAAGAAGAGTGACGTGACCCGCCCAGGTTCCCCTGGCGAGATGAGCCGGTCCGTTTGTACACAGCTCTTCTTCTAGGCCCAGCTCGGAGTCCATTCTCTTTCACACAGTATGCCGTGACTACAAAGAGAAGGGGCCTGGAACTTGGGTTTGCGTCCTGGGGTCACCAAACTCTATAATTCTAGGCAGGTCACATAACTTCTGTGAGCCTCAGTTTCCTCATCTGTAAAATGGGGACAGTGGTGGCTGCTGCAGAGTCATTGTGAGGCTTGAATGAGACCATGCATGTAAAATCCCGTCCTAGGTTTAAAGCATCCATACGAGGCTTTAATGAGGACCCCCACAATCATAATGACAATAACTGTATGGAAATCCTGATGAGGGTGATGCTAAAGCGTCTTGGTCCCTCTGAGTGTAGGCAGCCTTGCCTTCACACGGACCACCCTGGTGTTGTAACGTGAGGTTGGAAAGGACCAGGGAGCCCCTTTTCTCCAGTTCCCGAGCTACAGAACAGTTCAGGGGACCTGGGACCCAGCACGCTAGGAAACTAAGGTGCTAAACTCCAGAAGGCTGAGTTCCAAGAGGGCTTGATTCTTGGCGATGGGATTCTCATTTGTCTCCAGCCTCGGAGCTTTTATCCCCAGGAGGTTTAAGAAGGAACTGGAAGAGAGGGGAGGGGGTTCATCGTGGAGGCTGAGAGAGACCACGAATGTGCTCTGCTTTGCCTCGCCCCCTGTCCTTCTCCAGGTGTCCTTGACCATGCAAGGGGTGTCCGTGTCCTTTCTGAAATGTGGGTGCCCGGGCAGGAAAGGATGGCTCTTGGGGTGCTGTGAAGGGGGCCCACTCTTGTGTCCTTGTGAGAGACCACAAAGGTCAGCAAGAGGCAGGAGCTGCCCAGGCAGCACCAGGCTAAAGGATGGGCTGCACCCCGGGGCCGAGGGGCTGAAGGGGAGTGGGGCCGGCAGAATAATGGCCTCCAAAGACGTCTGCATCCTCGTCCCTGGGACCTGCAAACATGGTACCTTACAAGGCAAAAGGGCCTTTGCAGATGTGGTTTAGTTAAGGATCTTGAGATGGGGAGGTGATCCTGGGTTATGGACGTGGGCACTGTGTCATCACAAGGGTCCTTACGTAAGTGGAAGAGGGACGCAGGTGGGTGGAGATGAGAGAGAGATTGCTGGCTTTGAAGATGGAGGAAGGGGCCACCAGTCAAGGAACACAGGCAACCTTGAGAAGGCAGAAAAGGCAAGAAACAGATTCTCCCCTGGGGCTTCCAGAAGGAACACAGCCTGCGGACACCTTCACTTTAGCCCATGAGACTGATTTTGAACTTCTGACCTCCAGAACTGTAAGATAATAACTTTGTGTTATTTTCAGCCACTAAGTTTGTACTAATTTGTTACAAAAGCAACAGGAAACTAATACCAGGGGGTGAGACTTCATCCTGCCCAGGAGATCAGGAACTGCCACCTGTGCCACCAGCAGAGACCTCTGATGTGGCTCGAATCTGGTCAGGCCAGCAGACACTGCCCTCCTTCCTGCTGACCCGGCTGTGGCCATGGCCACTGCAGACACACGATGTATCTGCTCAAGCTGGGCTTGTTTTTAAAGGGGTTGTTTTCATCAGCTGCTGGCTGCGTTCATACAAAGTTGGCCAGAGAGGACAAATCTTCCTTCGCTGGTCTTTAGTTTTGGCTCTGATATTTGCCTGGCACAGAGTAGGTGCTCAATAAACAGCAGCTATTTACGTTATTAGGAATATTTGATCCCATTTGTAAAACTCAGAGGGGACATTGGGCAAGTCTACTAGAGACGACGATTCTGTAATTTCTACGTGATATTTTTTGAATCCTGCCCATTTTCACATTGGCACCTGCTCCTTGGGACTCAGCGCGACTGTCTTCAACAAACTAGCCTTCTTCAAATTAATTCCAATTTCAACAGTGATGTGATGGTAAAGGCATTTGAAATATAGACACATATTAAAGAATGTCAACCCAGTCCCATAATACGATACTATTTTCAAGCCACAAATAACCCAACCAGTTCTCGGCCTTATGAAATCTCGGGAGCGATCCTGGGGAAACCAATTTGATTTTTATAAACGGAATTTGTGGACTGTAACTGGTCAGGGTCCACACGGAGCTCTGACTGCTGTGTTCAGCCTCTGCATGCTTCTTAGGACCTTGACATGAAGAGCTGCTGGAAACTTCGCTCCCTGTACCCCACACTCTCCTTCCTCCTTCTCTTCTGGAAAAACAAAACCCCAAGTAGGCATGGAATACAAGTCTCTTACATTGATTGAGAATTACGTTTTAAAAAAACGTACATTTACAGAAAGCTGAAAATTTGCCAATAGTTAGCTGTGAAAGAAAGCTTTTTTTATTGTTTTTCTGTAAGAGACTTGGAGTCTCTTATAGTTTACTCTCTTGAAAGAGATAAAAAAGGACGGCCATTTACTTACTCAGAAGATGAAAGCGCTCCGGACTCAGGCTGGGATTCCTGATGGCGAGAGCTGCCTTCGGAGGTGTTTTCTGTTGTGAGAAGCACTGTAGAAATGAGGCGGCTTTAATTGCATAACCTCCGCTCGCTCCAATGAGGTCATCAGAGGGATTACAAAAAGTGAGTCTTTCAGAGGGAGGAAGTGAGCCAGGGTTTTGAAAGGAAAACTGCTTTGTATTTTGGGGCTGGCAGGAGATTATTTCTGCTACCACCTCCTTTGTTACTGTGATAACATCTGGGGAGGCCCGTGATCCCACCCAAGAATGGTACATTGGCCAACGTGCCCTTGAAACACACCTCGGCATCGTTGCGTCCCCACAAGCCTCTCGTGCATCGGTGGGACATTGAGCCATGACTTTGTCCCATTCGCTGGGCTTCTGGATGCCTGGGGCTCCACAGCAGCTTTCCTGGGAGCTGACTTGAATGTCCCCTTTTGAATTTTGGTCACGAAGGATACATTGCCAGGAACCCATCAGGCTGGATGAACAAACAGCGAGCTAGGAAAAATTTGACTCATGCAATGTCTAGAGTTGATTAAGATCAGATGCACTTTTTAATCTTCCCTGGCTGTTCTGAAGCCTGTTTTTGATGTAAGTCTGCATATGTTAAGTTGAACTACTCAAGCCCTCTTGTTCAGACAGTGAGAAATTTCCTGCTTTCTTTGAGAGTCCTGCCTCAAGATCCTCTAAGCAAATGCCGCTTACCGTTTATCTTTGCTCCTAAAAACTAGGCCGTTTCAAGCTCCCTGCCTGACTGCAGGAGAATGTGTCCCCACCAGGGCTGGAATTCCGGCTTCTGGAAAGGTGACGCCCCAAATCGCAGGCCTCGGCTCTCCCTGCACCCTAGTCCTGCGTCTTGATGCTCCATTTGCACCTTTGGGAGTAACCTTGGACCCAATGTGTCTGGAGCACAAAATGTCCCCTTTGTTTTCAGAATCTGTCCTTCTCGTCGCATTTCCCTTTTCTGTCACTGATATCTCAATGGGGACAAACTGCCCTTTCAAATTTTCTAGCAGTTTTCTCCTGTTGCTGGACATCTTACAATTGTGGAGTCAGGGGAAAATAAAAAAGAACACTCCAGGGGCTGGCCCGGTGGTGCAGCGGTTAAGTGCGCACATTCTGCTTTGGCGGCCCAGGGTTTGCCGGTTCAGATCCTAGGTGCAGACGTGGCACTGCTCATCAAGCTATGCTGTGGTCAGCATCCAACGTATAAAGTGGAAGAAGATGGGCACGAATGTTAGCTCAGGGCCACTCTTCCTCAGCAAAAAAGAAGAGGATTGGCAGCAGATGTTAGCTCAGAGCTAATCTTCCTCAAAAAAAAAAAAAAAATTATCTTTGGGGAAAGTCCCTTCATGTCAGGAGATACCGAACGTTTTTAGATATCAGACAAGTGCTTGCCCTTATTTAATCAGAGGAAAGCTCCCAGTCCCCATCTTCCTAATGAGGAATGTAGGCTGGGATCTCGGCTGCCAAACCCTGCCTTTGCAGAAAGCAGTTGGCTTTTTTCCCTTCCATGTGGGTTGAGACAGGCCTGTTTCTGAGAAGTACCTGTTCTGGGAGATGGCTTCCTGCCCAAGTGTGTATTTACTTGCAGGAGATCATGAGCTTGGCTTCTCCTCTCGGGGAAGACAGATGGTGAGAAGTGGCCAGTGCGTGGCAGGGCCACGTGGCTGGGACTGTCAGTGACCTGCATGCCTCTAGTGAGGGCTGAGTAAGCTGGACTTCGGGAAATGACTCTGTGGCAGCCTTGTCAAGGCTGTGGGGGCCCCACACCAGGGGTGGAAAGGAAAGTTATCTTAAGAGAATGGATGTTCTCACTGTTGCTTACCGGGATGGGAAATGGAAAGCAGACCTCGGTCCAGGGGAGGAGAGGGTTTCCCGCTGCCTCTGACGCTGTGGGGCGGGGGAGCTAAATCTGGGGGCTGAGGGCCAAGTGAGGGGACCCTGAGTCTATTAAGAGTCAACAGGCCCCTGTGAACGTGGAGAAGATGGGAGGAGGCTGAGGGTGAGACAGGAATAGTCCGCTGTGAGCTGCACTTGGTGAAAGTGCCCTGGGTGCTGGGTGCCTCGCGGGGAGCACATAGGGAGAACACACAGCATAGACACAGTTAGAAGGCACGGAGAGGCCACCAGGGGAGGACCCAGGGCTGCCATCTAGACATAGAGGACAGCCTGGCCAGCCGGGTGGGACAGGCCACCCATCGCTGGGATGGTCCTGATTGCTAACGCAGGGGACTCGGGGCTGGCTGGATCCCCAGGTACCAGCAGGCTCGGACCGTGCCCGATGCATACTCACGGGAAGGTGAGCTGGAGTTTGAAGAACCTGGGGACATATGGGTCACAGTCCCCACCGTGGCATGCAGGGTCACACTGAACCCTGGAGTTACTTTGTCCCCTCCCCTTCCTAGCCGTATCTAGCAGGTTCTTCGAGGGGAAAGACCCCGGTGTATTTCATTCAGCACATCTCTACAGTGTTTATAGGCCAAGCATCTTCAGGGTTCTTAGTCCTGACAGCATCTGGAGTCTATATTACCGCCTCCACTCTAGATGAAGGAAAGAAGACCAACGCGGGCCAATTTCTCACCAGGATTAAAGGCAGCTTCCTAGTTCCAGTCTGGCTGGTGCCCTTTAACCTCTGCTCAAGACTTCCTTCCTATCCTAGGTTTAGACACTTGGGCAACAAACACGTCTATGACAAAGAACGCCAAACCATATCTTGGCTTTCTGACTTTTTTCCTTCAGTCTATCCTTGGCTAGATTAATATCCCAGGAGCACTCGATGTTGTCCCTTCACAGGACAACAGCCCAGCCCTTGGAATTCACAGATGCCTCCATGGTCCTGCTGTGACACCCAGAGCTGCCCTCCACCCTGGCTGTTCTGTCCCGGCTGCGAGGGGTGACCCGCAGACTCCCAGGGCTCTGGACTCGCCTCCAGTGAGCTTTTGCAGAAATGCCCTCCCCTCCTCTCTCCGTGCTTAATGCCCACCCATCATTCAAGTCCTGTTGTAACCCTCTGCTCCTCTCTGTTCATCCTTCTGCTCTGCAACACGCGGGGAGCCTGTGTGGTGCCAGGCGGGTGCTGGGTGCCAGGGGCAGAGAGAAGAAGGCTCCGTGTCTGCCCTGGGGCTCTCACGCTCTGACAGATGAGGCAGGTGAGCAAGCAAACACGTGCAGCGGAGTGTGACAGACCCCGCCGTAGAAGAGCATGCAGCGTGCAGACTGAGAGGGGGAAGAATGGGGCGAGACTCAGGTGTCAAGATGTAGGGAGATAAAGAGAAAATCCTAAAGGTAGTTTTAACAAAGCACAAACACCTGGAAACCTTATTCGTTTATTTTGTACTTCCTGACTCCCCTGCCAGAAGGTGGGCTTCACCAGGCGAGGGGTTTATCTCTGGATTAGAGTCATATTACCAACTCCTACAACAGGGCTGACACGCTCAATACATATTTGCTGAATGAATTAATAACTATTTATTTCTATATATGAATATCAGTAGTTTGTCTCTATGTCAACACACACGTCCCAAACCCCTTGTGGGTGCCAGCTGTGGGCACTGGGGGACAGGGAAAAGAAAGCCCTGTCTCTGTCCTCCCCTGAGATGCTCTCAGTCCGTCTGAGGACACAGGCAGGCAGACATTCCATGACTGTATGTTGTGGAATGTGAAGTGGCAAGGAGGAGGCAAGGCTCTGTCTGAGTGTGACGACGGAAAGAATTTAATTCTGCTCGAGACAGAGGCTGAGAAGAATTCATGGTGGAGGGATATTTGAACTGGGTTTTGAGAGTTGAATAGGAGTTTGCAAGGCAGGCAAGCTGAGAAAAACATTGTAGGTGGAAGGACCAGCATATGTATTATAAACACACATATGCACGAACGTGTTTCTGGAAGGCTCACTTGGAACTTGGAGGCAGAAAGCCCAGGTTCAAGCCGCAGGCCCCCATCACTCAGCTTGATATGCTCGAGGAACTGAAGAGGCAAGGGCAGAAGGAGTGCCTTGGGCTGCACAGCAGGAGAGGAGGTGGAGAGTGGGCAGGGGCCAGCTCAGACAGAGCCTGGGAGAGCAGCTCCTGGGGTCTGGAGTTTTCTAGGTCCAGAGGTACTGTGGGTTGCAGGAGTTCTAAGGGGTCAGCACCTGTGAAAGCGAAGGGAAGGGAGAAGGATCGGGCCAAGGGAGACACTGAGCTGCAGGGCAGTCTTAAGAGAGGCCTCAGTCGACCTGGGAAGATTCTCAAATGCGATGACTCTTCAAAGCCGTCTGAGCTGGGGCAGGAGGCCTGGGCTTCCCCTTGTCTCAGTCATCAGAGGCAGGATGCCCTGGAAAGGGGCTTGACTTTGGGCGAAGCCACGCCCTCGTCTGGCGGCAGCATTCCTGGCAGCTGGGGTGATAAGTCCTTCATTCCTGAAGGAGCGTCTGGGCGGCGCTCACCGCAACCAGCAGAAACGGGAATCCATGAAAGGTTTTCAAGTGTTTGAGAAGATCGCCTCAGCTCTTGTGTGGCAAATGGATTGAAAGGTTCAAGACTGGAGAGGAGATTGAGACGTGGGTGGATTTGAGCTGCGGCCTGGAGGTGGAAGCAGGGGCGCTGGGTGGCGCAGGCATGTGGGAGGAGGGGAAGGGGGTAAAAACAAAGACGTATCTAGGCTTCTGGCTGAGCAACTGGGTGGAGAAGATGAAGAGAAGATTAAGTTTCAGAAGGAGAGAATGAAACGGGTTGGTTTGGATTTGAGTTGGAGACGTGTGTGAAGCGCCTACTTGGGGCTGCCCAGTAGGTAATGGGGTCAGGGACGGTTCCACAGAAGAGAGAGAACGTTTGAGAGTTGTTGGCATAGATGTGTATCAGTCAGGACTCTCCAGAGAAACTGGGCCAATAGGATATCTGTCTATCCATCTATCTGTCCATCCATCCATTTATGTATCTACCTACCTATCATCTCTCTATCAGTCTACTATCTAATCTATTCATATCTATCTAACCATCCATCCATCTATCCACCCATCCACCCATCCATCCATCCATCCATCCATCCATCTACCTATCATCTATCTATCTTTCTATCTATCCTTTATCTATATCTATTTATATCTATCTATATCTATCAATCAAGATATTTATTGCAAGGAATTGGCTCATGTGATGTGGGGACTGGCAAGTACAAAGTCTGTAGGGCAGGCCAGCAGGCAGGGGTTGGTGCTGCAGTCTCAAGGCAGGATTTCTCCTTCTTCAGTAAACCTCTGTTTTTGCTCTTCAGGCCTTCCGAATGATTGCATGAGGCCCACCCACATTAGCGAGAGCAATCTCCTTGACTTAACGTCAGCCGGTTGTGGATTTTCACCACCTCTACAAAATACCTTCACAGCAGCACCTAGATTTGTGTTTGGTTAAATAACTGGTTACTGGAGCCCAGCCAAGTTGACACATAAACTGACCATCGCAGATGGTATTGAGAGTGACGATCCTGGCTGGGACGAGTTAGGGAACTTTGTAGAGATACAAGAAGGGTGATTAGAACTGAAGCCAGAGGAACTCCAACATTTAAACTTCAGGGAGAGAAGCAGGCGCTGGGCAAGGAGAGCATGAAGCAGCAGCCAGCGACAAACAGGTTCTGTGCCGATCAAGTCCAGGAGACCCTGGGTTAGACAAGCAGAGTGGAGCAGGCGTCTTTCCTGCAGGACTTCTCAGGGCCTTTAATACGCGTGTGTGCATTGTGAAGCCCCTCGAGGAAGATGTGGTAGTTGCATTTCTCAGACTCATTTGACCAATCGGGAGCCAGGTTTTTTTTGAGAAACTTTGGGAAACTCTGCAGAAGTAAATAAGGCACCAAAATAGCTTAAAAGATGGAAGGCGAGCCCTGAAGCTCTGGAAGAAAATGATGTCAGGACTGAGTTGAAGAGAGAATTCAGGCAACTAATGGGGTGGGGCTGCTGATGGGAGAGAACCCGTTCTCAGAACAAGAGCATCTGTTCTTTCACCATGGAGCACGAAGATGAGGGTCAGACTGCCCCCAGAGGCCGTTCAGAGGTCAGGAGGTTGGGGTCTCACTGCCTCATCTTCCAGCAGGTGGACAGGTACTTGGTGAAAAAATCTGATTCCAAAGCAAGACCCAGGTCCTTAAGGTCTGAGCTGGAAGCTGAGGTGGGCAGGTCTGGGCCGCAGAGCCACCTCGCCAGGGTTTAAGCCCTACTCCATCACCGCTGAGCAGGGTGAACTTGGACCATTCTCCATACCGCGTCCTGGGGCTGTGGTTCCTTAGTCTGTGAAGCTGGCCTCTTCTCAGAGCTGGGGGATCATGGGAGATGATGTGGTGACGTAGCTGGCCCTTGGTCAGCAGCCAGCGTAGCTGTTCTGATTTTATCATTTTGCTGTTGCACAAGACAGCGGTGGTGTCACACAGGAGGGGTTACATAGCCGTCCTCCGGCTCGGCCAGGACTGGAGACCGGAGACAGGCATGCATAGAGTGGGCCACAGAGGGTGACTCAGCATGGAAGGACGCTCCAGAGGGGCCTTGGAGCCCCGTCTTGGGCCATCTTTCAGGGTTGTCTGTAAACAGCCTCCCGCCAAGGTGGCTGGGCTGTCTGGAAGTCGGGAGCCAGGCCTGGTGGCTTCTTCTTAACCTAGTCTGAGACTCTGAATCAGCCACCCTTTCGGGGTTTGGAAGGAAGAGAGAAACAGGGTGGCCTGAGCCTGGACCAGCAGAGGCAAAGTGGTTAAAACCAGGACCAGCAGGCCCTGGTGCACACACTCCGGCCCCTAACATCCTCGTGACCCTGGAAGAGGCCTCAGGAGCCTGCTTTTGAAAACTTTAAAATTCCCTAGGAAACCTTCTATACCAACCAGGGTCTCCAGCCCTCAGGAGATGGGGTTCCCTCTCCCATTGCTGGGAAAGGGGTCTGTGTGGACTGCGATGGCAAGCTCAGTGGGGAGCATGTGCTCGGAACTAGGAAAACCCCTGTCTTGGTCTGCTTGGGCTGCCACGTCAGAGGACTGCAGACTGCGTGGCTCACAGCAACGGAAATTTGTTCTTTCCCAGCCCAGGAGGCCGGAAGTCCAAAGTCAAGGTGTCGGCGGGGCTGGTTCCCCCTGGAGATGGTATTGAGAGTGACGATCCTGGCTGGGACGAGTTAGGGAACTTTGTAGAGATACAAGAAGGGTGCTTAGAACTGAAGCCAGAGGAACTCCAACATTTAAACTGGAGGTTCTGAGGGCGACTCTGTTCTCTGTCTGTGTCCTGGCTGCCGGTGGTTCCAGGCAAAGCTTGGTGGCCCTTGGCCTGCAGAAGCATCGCTCCAATCTCTGCCTCCTGTGCCTCTGTGTGTCCTCTCCTCTTCCTATAAGGACCCCTGTCATCGGATTTAGGGCTCACCTTAACCCAGTATGACCTCGTCTTAACCTAATTACTTCTGCAAAGACTCTGTTGCTAAATAAGGTCACATTCTGAGGTTCCAGGTGGATGTGAATTTTGGGGACACTGTTCAACTCACTGGAACACCTTTATCTCACTTAATCTTCACAACACCTGGATCCTTATTTTATAGGTGAAAAACCAGGAACTGAGAGAAGTTAACTGATCTTGTCTGAATTCCCACAGCCAGGAAGTGGCAGAGCTGGGATGTGACCGGGGAACCTGGCTCCAAGCGCGGGGCATCCCCTGTGATGTTACTGCTGCCCTTTATTGTCTACAAAGCCCCTTTCCCGGCGTCATTAGCTCTGGGGGAGAAACTCATATTTATTGTGTTATCTGCCTATTTTACAGGTGAGGAAACTGAGGCCAAAGGCCAGGGGTAGCGGGGAATGAGTAAAGTGGTTTGTCCAGATCACATGGTGAGTGGGTGGCATGGTAGGGACTCAAGTCCGGGCCTCCAAAGTTCTTCGTCTACGATCAAATTTTGTATCTCAGCGTCAGCTAGGTGAAAGAAGTCAGACACAACAGCCGCATATTGTGTGATTCTATCTTGGTGAAATGTCCAGAACAGGCCAATCCAGAGACAGAAAGATTAGTGGCTACCAGAGGCTGCGGGGAGGGAGGAATGGGAGGGACTGATAACGGGTGTGGGGTTTCATTTGGGGGTGATGGATGTGTTCTGGAATTAGAGAGACGTAGTGGTTGCACAATGCTGGGAATAGACTAAAGGCCACCGGAGTGGGTGAACTGTATGGCATGTGAATTACGTCTTGACAAGGCTGCTGTTACAAAACCTCAGTGTAAGGTGGCAGCCAGCAGCCTCCGGGAGCCGATTCTGCAGGAAGCGAGTATTCACCAGGCCTAGAAGATGCAGAGTCTGTTTACAGGGGCGGAAACAGCCCGAGCCCAGGCTCGGAAGCTCTTCATGTGAGAAGGCACCTTGAGGGCTGTCTTGGTGACAGAACTTGCGTCGTGTGTTAAGGCAGGAACACACCAGGGGCAGCTGGGCTCCCAGAGCGCCCTCCTGAAGAACTGTGTGGTCTTAGCAAGTCACTTCCCTCTCGGGGCCTCAGTTTCCTCGTCTGGTGGAACTGGTGGTGCTCTGAGCACCTGCCTGCCTGAGTCCTCGTGAGATCTACTCTACCAAGAGCTCAGTACCGTGTAAGACATGTTCATGGGGCCCCTTTGACCTCAGCGACAAAACCACAGACAAACCATTAAGCTTTCAGCCGTTGCTATTGCCAAACCATGACCTCCTTACTCACCCCTGACCCCCATCCTCCTGCAGCCTGGTTGCTCACATGGCATTCAGTCTGCGCCTCCGAAGACCAGGCCCTCACCTGCTCTGGCCAGGGCAGACTCAGGACCCAGGCCCATGGCTTGGTTCTGAGGCCACCAGAGGCACCCCCTGGGCTTCTTCCCATCTCACCAGTCTGCTGGGGCCAAGGAGGGTCAGCAGCAACATGGGCCTCTCCTGTCACCTGGCTGTGGTGGGAAGAGGTGGGAAGGGAGGCTCTCCCAGCCTATCTCTGTCTGCCGAGAGCCCTACTCAAATTTCCAGCCAAGTGGCTTCCATCTGGATTGCAGACTTCCTTGCGTCATGCTCACATCTGTGAACAAAGTCCCTCAGATGAGTGAGCTTCGTCTGGCACTCGTGGGAAACTTTCTCCAAGCTCAGGGCCTTGGTGAGAGGTGCAGCCTGGTTGGAAAGTGTGGGCATTGAAGGGAGAATGGAATGTCTGTGGGACTCTGTCCAGGCACTTGTGTCCAATATGGTGGGAGGGTAGAGAATGAGCCAGGGACTAGCGAGAGAGAAGGAGACAAGGCAGGGGCAAGCTCATGGAGGGTCTTGCCAGCCATGTTTATGGAGGTGGAACTTTATCCCAAGAGTGATGGGACACTATTGAAGTTTCCTGTTAGAAAGTGCCATCATCACCCTCACCGTCATCTTCATCACAGCCATTGTCATCACCATTGTCATTACCATCATCATCACCACCATCGTCATCACCATCATGGCAGCTCACACATGTTGAGTACCGACTATCTACCAGGCACTGTGCTAAACACTTTCATACACTAATCCTGTTAACAGTTCTATGAGGTATATGCCATTATTATCCCCATTTTACAGATGTAAGTGTAGACTCAGAAAGGATATTTGAGACACCCAAGACCACACAGCAAATAAGAGCCCAAGCCAGAACTGGAACTGGAATCCAGGTCTGCCTGCTCCCAAAGCCTTGGCTCCTAAACACTGTTCTTTACATTTAGCCTCCTACGATTGCATTTGCATTCTTAAAAGACATCATTGGCTGCAGACTGGAGAATAAGAGTTGGGAGATGATGGTGATTAACATCAGTGATGGGGACACCAATGAGAGATGATGCTTGGACACAGAAAGAAGCAGATGGATCCAGGAAACACTTTGGTGGAATCTAAATGAGGTGCTGATCCCCTAGGTGGAAGGGATGAAGAAGAGGGTGCGTTCAATGATAAGCCCCAGGTTTCCGGATGGATGGATGGATGTGGAGAACGAGCAGTGCCATTTCTGCAGACATAGGATGCAAGTTTGGTTTAATGAATGAGTGAATGAATGAATACATGAATAATGAAGGGGTCTCAAAATAGAGTGGGTAATGAGTTCCCCATCACTGGGAGTATGCAAGCAGTGGCTAGACAGCTGTTTAATTTAGACAATGTAGAAGGCACTCCTGATTTGAAAGGGAGGCCAAATGGAAGGCCCTCGATAAATATATATTGCCTGCATGAGTGATCGGATTGCTGTCATCTCTATGATTCTAGGGCCTCATGGGGCCTCACAGGCACCTGATGGGAGCTTGGTAATGAGTTACCAATGGAGGAATGTAGGATGGGGGGAAATACTCAAACCCCATTATATTTTCTTAAATTTCTACTTCAGTACATGTACTTTAGAGTGTACATTTTAATACATGTTAATAAGTATACATATTGGGTATGCATAATTGAAATTCTTTTACTTACAGGGATGCACAATCACAAAAGCTAGGACACCACTGATCTACAGGACAGAAGCCCTAACGTAGGTTGAGTGGGAACCAGTGGAACCCCCACAGCCTCCGACTGCCCATGGCAGTGTCCCCGACAAAACTCAGGGTTTTGGGAGTTGTCACAAATGAAAGAGCTATGCAAAACCTCCTCATCCGTTTATTATGCTGTACAGAAGAGACACATTACATCCATTTTCTCACTGTATGTGAAATGCTCCCTCTTTACAATGTAGCAGCATCTTTGTGTCTTTCACAGGACAGATAATCTTTGCCACAGTATCAACACAACCCCCAGGGGGCTCCCCTCCCACAGACTGACTGCTCCTCAGACCACACATGGACGCCCCTAAATGATCCCTAGGAGCCCAGGGCTGCAACGTGGCTCTGCTCATAGGAGACCCTCAGACCAGCACACACCCGCTGATGAATGAGTGCTTCACATTACAAAGCGCAGCCTCCTTTTTTTCATTCACAATAGTGCATGGTTAGCTTCATTCTAACACTAAACATTCCTGCCTCTTATTTCACCCGTTTTCTTTCTGCGGCTACAAGTGTGTAGTTTATTGGAGCAGAGGGGTGTGGGGGGAGGGGGGAAAAAGGCTGGAGGGTGGGAGGAAATCTTTTTTTGACTCTGTTTTAAAATCCAGAGCTGGATTGGTCAGGACTTACGGGATCTTTGCCATCCCAAAGCCCTGGTCCTCCAGCTGCTATCCTCTCCAGGGAGAGCCCGCTAATAAATACTCATTTATTTTATTGAGCGAGTGAGTGCTGCCCGGGCACTGCCTGTCTTACTGTCCTGCGTGGTTCCCAACTCTGTTGCTGCTGAGGGCCCCTCCCTGCTTTGGTTCAAAGCGGCCTGATGTTGGAGCCTGGGTGGTGCGTCCTCCACATCTCCCCGAGGGGCTCGGCACGGTGCCGGCCACAGGAGGTGGATTGTAAGACGTGTAGAAGATGAAACGAATTCCCCCTAAAGGACCTGGGGCTTGGGGGCAGGGCTGTCTCTTAAGTCTCTCACGGAGGATGCTGGTCCAGCTTCCTCCTGCCTGACACCTGGACCGGCCCTCCGCCCCGCCCATCACTGGCCGCCCCGCCCTGCCCCGCCCCCCCGGAGGCGGAGCTGCGGCCCCTCGGCAGCTGGTTCTACCGGCAAGCTGTCAGCGGGGAGGCCACCTGAGGAGGGCGTCCATCCATCTCTGTTCAGCGTGGACCTGTTCATCGTGTGGGGCCTTGTCCCCAGGGCTTCCTAACGGTCACGTGCACCTGGACCCAGGCACCCCATCCGGGACACAGGCCTTGCTGGCCCAGGGATGAGGGTGACACCCATGAGGCGCTCAGCCCGCTGTGTAAGGGAGGTTGGTCCTGGGAGCAATGCTTTGAGGTAAATGACCTTCGTGCCTGGATCACTGGTCTGCTGCCCCGGGGTGGCCCCCACCGGGCCACCCTCAGAGAAACCTGGGTTTGGCCCCCTCCGTTGCTGAGGCTCTGAGCCCTGGGATCCCCTGGGCCTGTTGGATCAGAAATCTCTCTGCCTCATCACAGATCAAAGGGTGAGGGGGTGGCCTTCCCCCAAGATGCCTGCGCGTGCACCTGTTGGGGGGGGGGGTGCAGAGTGACGGGAAAGAAAGATGGCAGGAAACTAATACCATTGAGTGCCTACTATGTGACAGACATTGATAGGTGCTTTACACAACCATTAGCTACAATTGGCATTCTCCTCTGCAGAGTTATGCCACACCAGTGTCTTTTTCCTGAAAAGAAATTTATCTCTGTTCTGTGCGCATAATAAAGCCTCACATATGCACAGCATCTTTCGCTTTTCCAAGTGCTCCAACGACCTCATGTTACAGAGGAGGAAACTGAGGCAGAGACAAGGCAATGTGCAACTAGTTGATAGCTGAGCCGGCTCCGGCCTCTCTCCCTCTGCCCCTGCGCTGCCCACAGGGCTGCGCTGGACCAGTCCTAGAACAGCCTGCTGGGGGTGGCACATGCGCTGTCGTCCCCACAGGAGTCTGCAAGTTCCTTCAAGATGAAGATGCAACGTCTCTGTTTTCCCTCCTGCCCACAGTGCTCAATGCTGCATATACAGCAAGTGCTGGATCAGTGCTTATTGGGTTTTCTTTGGCTCAGGCTGCACCTTGTCCATGGGCGAGGGGAGAAACAGAATCTTGGTCTCTGGGTTCCTCCCAGGGAAGGGACCCCCAGGGTTTAACCTTCATCAATCCGAGAAATCATCCTCTGAAGTGCTAGCTGAGAGGACTGAAGAGACCTCAGGCGAAAATTCAGCCAGGCCCCGTGCGTGGGCTCAGCCACCACACCAAAGCCGGGGTGGCAGTTCTCCTGGAGATCTGAGCTGTCGTGCTGGGGCAGGGGGGACGCCACGTGGGAGGAAGGCTCAGTCACACCTCTCCCCATCTCCAGTCCTAGGAGGGAGCACAGTTGCCCAGGGGAGGCAGCAGATAAGACGATAATGCCGTCGTTTTCATGGAGCCCTTGCGGTGCACAGGGTCACCCATCCTCACAGCCTTGCTCACTGCATCTTGGGCAGGGCACAAACTCTGCTCCTGTGTTTTAATGGAGACACTTCCTCGTCGCCCGAGGTCACACGTGGGGTGCCTTCCATTCCTTCTTAGGCGCATCCTGAAGAGCACCTGTCCGTCAGTCCTCACGCGAATCAGCGTAGCCCTGGGGACGTCCGCTCCCACTGCTGCTCCCCGAGGGTGGGCCGCTCCCCACCCACTCCGGCAACTTGTGAATCTGGCGTTCCACCGAGATGGAGGTCCGCAGCGTGCCCATGGAGCTCTCCGTCTGGCTGGGCTCCGACAGGCAGCCCCCTTTCTGGCACAGCCTCCCGTACACCTCCCGCGACTTCTTGCGGAAGCGTTTGCCCACAATCACGTACACCAGCGGGTTGAGGCAGCTGTTGCTGTAGGCCACGAAGGAGGCGATCTGCGTGAGGACGTCGACGACGTGCTCATCCCAGCAGCTGGAGAGGATTTTGAGGCGCAGCAGCGTGTCCAGGAAGGTGCTGATCTGGAAGGGCAGCCAGCAGATGACGAACAGCAGCAGTACGGCCAGGACCAGCACCGTGGCCTTCCTCTCTGTCTGGATCTCCTTGAACTTCTGCATCTCGTTGTTGCGCAGCACCCGCATGATCTGCACCGTGCAGAAGGTGATGACGCACAGGGGCAGCAGGAAGCCCACGAAGTTCAGGAGGATGTTGGTGAACACCTCCCAGGTGCGGGATGGGTAAACGATGATGCAGGCGGTGATGTTGTAGCCCTCGTCTGCATACTCCCTCATGGTCCGGAAGGCCAGCATGGGCGCGCTCAGGAGCAGCGTGCAGCCCCAGATCACCAGGCTGTAGAGTTTGGCCCAGCGCACCCCACGCATGCGGCCCATGGACATGGTTTTCACCAGGGCCAGGTACCGGTCGATGCTCACCAGCATGAGGAAGCAGATGCTGCTGTAGAGATTTGTGTAGACCGCGGCGTTCACCACGCGGCAGAGCACCTCCCCAAAGAGCCAGTCGAAGTTGTTGGCGATGGTGACGGCCCAGAAGGGCAGCCCGAAGGCCAGGATCAGGTCCGCCGCGGCCAGGTTGCCCAGGTAGACCTCCGCCACCGTGCAGCTGCTCTTGTGCAGGCAGAAGACACTGAGGACGAAGAGGTTCTCCAGTGCCGCCAGCACGAACAGGACCCAGAGGAAGGGCGCCTGGATGGCGTTGAGCCAGCTCACCCACTCGGAGGGCGAGCACGGGCTGCTCTGCGAGAGGGTCCCGTTGAGAGCGGGCACAAGCACTTGCGAGGTGAGGTTGAGCATCTCGGCGCTGAAAGAAAGTGGAAGAGAGGCTGTTACACCTCAAGGTCACGGGAAGAAGGAGAAACAACTGGGGCAGGAGGAGGGGGGGAGTAAGACGGCTCGTCCGCCCAGCAAACAGTGTCCGGAAGGTGGAGTCGGGGGGACGCAGGCTTTGTCTGTGCCGTTCTCGGAGCCTCTCTGGCTCGCCGGGTCTGAGAGAGGGGCCTCTTCTCCTTGGGCCTGAACTGAGAGCTCCTGTTCACCTTGTGGCTCCGCTGGGACGTTCCTCTGGCCAGCGTCCATCACCAGCCCTAAGCATCGCAAGTCGTGGACTCTGGACCTCCCTGAAACGTCCTTGATGAGACGATGCACAGCACATCCGTTCCTTATCGCCTCGGGCCCCTCCCAGGGGAGCGGGTCATCTTTCAGCCTCTCATGGTCTGGCTATGGGTGAGTAACTTATTAGAAGAGAAAGATGATATTATTCCAGACAGGAAGGTTCTCTGGCTCCAAGACCACAGCCCATCTGCCCACTCCCTGTCTCCTCCTGGCAGAGGGTGGCATCATGCTTCCATCAGCAAAGTGTTGATGATCAGAGGTTCCGTGACAGAAAGGGAGAGCAGGGGCTTTGGAGCCAGACAGTCTGCTGGGTTCGAATCTCAGCTCATCCATTAGCTGTGTGACTTTGGGTAAGTTAATTAACCTCTCTGACCTCAAGACCTACCTTATAAAATGGGAATAACAAAATCTACTTCTCTGGAGTCTGGTGGGGATTGGAGACAATGTGCAAAAAAGCCCCAAGCACTTGCCTTGTTCAATAAAATGAATAAGTATCTGTTTTTGTGAACTTATTAAAACAACCAGTGTCAAACTCCAGCACCCCTGTTTGCAGTTTGTTGCTCCTGTATCGGCGACTTCATCATGAACCCACTGGCTCCTCTTTCAGTCTTGGGTGAGGCTCAGACCACAGGACTGTTTTTAGGAGTGTTGCTTTTAAGGCTAATTCATCTCTACCTTCAGCAAAGTGACATGGGGCTCAGACAGACTTCGGTTCCTGTCCTAGCTGTGTGGTCTTGGGCAAATTGCTTGACCTCTCTGAGCTTCCATTTTGTTTTCTTTGGAGTAGACTATTACTCTCTTCCCGACTTGCCTTGCATGGCTGTTGCAAGGTGCAGATGAAAGAGTGGGGATGAAGACACACTGAAAAGCCAACAGCACAACCCCCAGGGCAGGACTGTGGGGCATTTTCCTAGTGTCCCACGGGGTGGGCCAGGGGAGGTAGAGGGCTCTTCCTCAGTCAACAACGGTTGATTGTTGGGCAAGCTCCTGGTGGAGGAGCTGAGCATGAATTATGGGGCAGAATCTGCTGATGGCCTCTGGGATTTCCCAGGGAAGTCCCTCTGCTTCCTGGAGCAGCTGGCAGGCTGCAAGGGGCCAGACTGGGGCCCTGCGATGGACTCATTCATCAATGCAATTACCCTTGAAAGGCGTCTTGAGCATCTTCTCTGTGCTGAGCTCCACCCTGGCTGGGGGACCAGCGGGGAATAGCCCTGGTCCCTGTTCTGCAGGAGCTCCTGTGTGTGTGATGAGTGCTGAGGGGTGGGAGGAGGGGCGAGGACACAGAACTCGGGGGAGGAGGTAGAGAAGGTTGAAGGCGACTCTGGAGCTGTCTCGAAGGATGAGGAGCATGTCAACAGGGTACAAGAAGGAGGGAGGGCAGACCAGGCAGAGGGAGCAACTCGAGCAGAGGCACATAAGTGGGGAAGCCTCTGGCATGTTCTGGAAGGCGGACTAGAGGTTGGACAGGGAGGTGAGAAGTGGCAAGTTTGCATAAGGGGAGGAGGAGAGTCATCACTGGATGCTAAGAAAGTGAGGTCTTGCACCCGATGGCTTGAAGGAGGGAGGGATGGAGTAGAAAACGTGCCCCGGAGAGACCCTTCTGGTGGAGCGGTGGTTTTAATATTCTTTGATGTTCTTCCCTTCCAAAGGTGGAGATAATTCCTCTTCCAGTGAATGTGGCTGGACTTAGTGACTCGCTTCCCACCCGTGGCGGCAGTGACAGTGTGTGGCTTGCGTGACTAGGTCATTAAAGGCCCTGCAGCTTCCTCCTTCGCCTCTTGGGTTGCTCGCTCTGGGGGAGTCCAGCCCCTGCGTGGAGGACCCTCAAGCAGCCGCGTGGAGAGGCTCCGTGGAGAGGAACCAGCTTGCCACCTCAGAAGAGTGTCCTCCGGCCCCAGCCAAGCCTTCAGTTGATTCTGGTTCCCCAGCCTTTGAGTCTTCCTGCCGAGGCCCCAAACATCATGGAACAGAGACCAGCCGTCCTCCTTGGGCCCTCGATTCCCGACCCGTGGAGACTGGCAGACTTCTCTGCGGAGCCTCGGAAGGTCAGATTCCCCTGGGTACCCCTTGGTCCAGCCATTGGCCCCATTTCTGCAGCGACAGAAGTGCTGTTTCCTCAGTGCCTGGGCTTGGGGAGCTGTCTCTCGTGGTGTGTTTCTCTAGAGACTGAAGGAGCACCAGATGCTACTTGTTTATTTCCCAGCAAGACAACCTCTAGCCAACGGGTTGGCATCTGGCCCATAGCTGGCTCAAGAAGCCACAGGATCATCAGAAGGTGGCCCGGTGGCACAATGACCGGGCCCATCTCTGTCTGATTCCTTTGGTGTCGACTTCAGAGTTTCACTCTCTTGATTTCCAAGTTCATCCGGAATAGCTCACAGATGACCACAGTAATGTGTCCTTCTCTTCCTGCTCCCACCCCTAAAGCCCCAAAGAGCAGTCCACTCCCTCTGCTCCCGACAGGTCTACGGGGATTCGAACACCAGCCTCACCAGCCCTTGGGAGCATGTAACGTTGCCTGTTGCCACAACTGTCACCCAGGAGATGAGGGTCGCCCTCTCCTGGGTGTTGTCAGGTTGTCTCTTCCCCGCCCGCACACCATAAATAGTGAATCGAGGAATTGCTTCGACTTACCTGGAAGAGGCCATGACGGGCACAGAGTCCTCATGAACAGACAGGAACATTGGTCTCCTCCAGGCTGAGAACATTTGGCCTCAGAGAGGGACGTGAGTGAGGCCTCGGCTGGGCTGACCAGAGGAGAAAAGATGATTAGATGGGGGGGCCAGAGACCATAAACACGCACATGCTCCACTAGGGAAGGGAGTGGAGGCCTTCACCTAACAAAGATTTGTTAAGCACCTACTGCTCACTGGGTACTCAGGACATGAAGGTGAGAATGGGCACAGCGTCTGTCCTGAGGAGCTTACAGTCAATGGAGGATCAGCCATCACTCAAACAGTCACCAACAATTGCAAACCGATACAACAGCAATGAAGTGAAAGGTCCCATGACCGCACGTAACACCGGGTCCTAAACCAGCCCAGGGCAGGAAGTGAGTGGCTATTTATTATGAGACCTGAGGGTAAGGGGGAGTAAAGTGGGTGAAAGGATGGAGGTGGCGAGGAGGGTGTCTGGGAGGAAGGAGCAGCAGGTGCAAAGGCCCTGAGGCGGGAAGATGCTTGGTGTGTGTTAGGCCCTGGTGGCTGCTGGGGGAGGTGGGACTGTGGCAGAGCAGATTGGAAGCAGGGAGACCTGTTGGCAGGTGCTGCCCATCAGTCTAGGCATGGGATGATGCAGACCGGAGAGGGTGAAGTCCAGAGGTATTTGGAGACATGCCTGGTGCGAGATTGGACATGGAGGGGATGGGGAAGGGGGTGAGGAAGGTGTCAAGGATGCTCCCTCATCAGCTGCTGCAGTTTCCTATCAAGGAAGAAGGGTAGGGCTGACAAAGAGAGAGGACCCCGTGTTTAGCCTTGAACCTGTTAGTCTGAGGTGCTCTTGAGACCTGCAGGTTGGGGTGTAAGTGGCCTTTGGGCCCAGAGCTCCGGGGAGCAGTCTGGCCTGGAGGACAGGCTCACCCTGGTGCAATGGAGGCAAATTAGATGCAGGATCTCCTGGGGCTTCGAGCCTAATGAGGGAGATGGGTACCGAGGAGTATTTGCCATCCATTGTGCTGGTTAGTGCTGCAAGGTGCTCTCACGCTCTGAGTCGGGCCCTCGCCGGAGCGCCGGGTGAAAAGTGGAAGCCTTCTGTCTGGTGGGCTCGCGCTGACAAAGCCTTTCTCTATCCCGCTTCACATTTACCTGCCCTCCCCCCCAGGGAGGTAGGCATCGGCTGCATGCTTGCCTTGCAAAGGGGGAACGGGGTGGGGTGACTTGTCCGAGTGCCCTTGCTGGCAAGACTTGGAGGTGGGGCTTAAACCCCCGCTTCCGGTGCCAGACTTCCATCTCTCTCCAGGAGGACCATGTGACCTCTTGCTCCTGTCTAGGAAGAGGGTGAAACCTGGGTGCAGGCGGGCATGTGTGTGTGTTCCTGGGTGCAGCCACGGATCTGCCCATCCCAGCTTTCAGCCACTCCTCGGCTGGAGGAGTCTGTGCAGATACAGGACACTCCGGCTTCTAGAAGCCCAGTTTTCCTACTTCAGTTGTGGGAGGTGGAGATAAGGCAGCGGACAGTTCAGGAAATTTGAACACAATTGGAAAAAAAGGATGAGTGGAAAGCAGGAAATGAAGCGCAAGATACTCAATGAACACCCGGAAAAGCTTTGCCCAAACCCCTAAGCGGAGCTGAGGTCAGCATTTGGAACTTGTGAGAGATGCAATGAGCAGCAAAGTCCTTCTGATCCTTCAAGGAGGGAGGTGGGGGAGGGGAAGAAAGACCTAGTGGATTGCCTTGCTGAGGGGCCCTGCCTGGGCCTGGAAAGAAAATTCAACTGGGGGTCAGGGGCCATGTGCTCGAATCACTCATTCCTCGACAACAATCATTGAGTAAGTTTTTCGAGTGCTGGAGGATGAGTGGGGAAGAGTGAAGACGAGCTGCCCCTGTCCCCAAGGGGCTCCCTCTGTAGCTAAATTGTCCAGTTCAGGGACCTCAGCCTGCCCGCGGGGCCCCCTATTTCCACCGGGACAGCGACAGCCACACAAGTGACTGAGGGCCTCCCAGCTCCATCACCTGGGGAGGTGACAGTGTTTCCTCACGGCCTCAGTGATGAGTCCACCTGGTTGGGTGTCCCTGGGTCTGGCTGAATGAGCCCTGTCCGATCCTAATTGCTTGCTAATGGCTGTAAACATTGCTCTCATTTTCAAAACAAAGGTGAGAGCTTTTCTCTCTGTGGTATCCAGAGAGCAAGGGTTTCAGGACCTGGGAGAAACTGGGAGTCTGAGGCAATTCTGGCTGATTCTGGCTGTTTCTCTGCATGTGCTTTGGAGGCGTGCCCAGGGGTAGGACCCCCGAGTGTGGGATGCCAGGGCTGTGCCAGGTCATGCTCCCAGCAGCCCCGCGACCAGGGGAACCGCACCGTGGACTCTCTGCCATCCAGCTTCCCGCTGGGGATGCCATGGCGGGAGGCTGAGAGACGAGGAGACTGAGGATGCGGCGCTGGCTCCAGGCTCCCTCCCTCCGGCGCCCCCAGGCAGGCTGGGCCTGGGCTGGTGTCCCTGCTCCTATGCTCCTATCCAGGCGTCCTTTCCACCTGCTGTGCTGGTGATCCTGGTAACGGCCACCTCCTCTGGCTGGCTCAGGCCCTTGTGGGCTAGCTCTGAGGCCCTTGTGACGCCCTGCATGCTGTCTACATCTCTGTAAACAGAGCGTCTGTTAAAATTCTCTTCATATTACCCAGTTTGAGTGGGCCCTCTCTTTCCTACTGGGACCCTGACCAATGTATCCTGGGAGTCTAAACTCGGATGTCAGAGGACTATTGACGGGAACGTGGGGGGAGCTGGATGAGGGGGCACATTGGTGGCTGGGTGGCGGTGGGCAGCAGGGCGGGCCTCTGTGTGGGATCTTCGGGGAATCCCTGAATCCCCCCTGGGCCTCGATTTCCTCATCCACGGAGCCAGGTGGGTGGACCCATGCCCCCCAGACTCTGATCCTCGTGGCTCGAGTCGGGATGGG
This sequence comes from Equus caballus, assembly GCF_041296265.1. Lineage (NCBI taxonomy): Eukaryota > Metazoa > Chordata > Mammalia > Perissodactyla > Equidae > Equus > Equus caballus. The sequence goes on along the minus strand of NC_091707.1, from coordinate 51,536,940 downwards.
AAAGGAGAGGACTCTGCTTCTGGGCTTTTCCCTCATTTTTCAAACTGATGCTTTGGAGGGAACATCCAACATTCTGATTCACTCGGATTCCGTCTCCTTCAGAATTCTGTCCAAGAAGACTTACTTTAAAAATATTTCCCCTCGCTGAATCACATAAACACTGGACCTTGGTGCTGTCGGGAGCAAATTCCACTTTAGTCTCAGAGGGAGGCTATTTTGGTGTCCCCAGGAGCCATGTCTGAGGGGCTCAGAGGCTGTGGCCGCTGCAGAATGCACAGCATCACTTTCTCAAGGGCCAAGTTTTGCCTAGTGCGGAACCCCCCACCTCGTAGCCAACTCTAGTCCAGTACCTTGTGGCTGTGTGTTACAGCCAGGAGGTGTGTCCCAAAGCAAAGGTTGTGGACGGGACACTGGATGATCACTCCTGATCAGGCCGTGGAGAAAGCCTCCGGGGGTGCTGTGTGTCTTCAACACCTCTCTGGTATTTGTAACCCCCTTTCAACAAAGGAAGCGGGCCCAGGGCCTGGGCTGGCCCCTCGAGTCTAACCAGACTGCAATAGCGTGGTTTATAGTCCATCGTATTTATTTTTACAGTTTGTTTTTTTTTTTAATGACAAATGGTACTAATTTTCGATGTAAGTTGGCCATGTGAAGTTATGGTTCAAAAGTAAGTCCGTATTAAAGGAATAGTTGTACAGGTGACAGAGAGAAGGCAGAAACTGTGCCTTGGAATGACTGAATGTGGAAACACGCTAACACAGCTAGCTGGAAACTTGCGTCACAAACCGGGAGGCCTGGCCTGGTGGGTGGGCTCGTGGGCTCCGCAGCAGACCTGGAACTGGTGCCTCTCCGTCAACCTTGTTATTTAACCTCGTTTTTCTTGACTGTAAAATGACGGTTAGTATAAAAATAGCCCCCAGCTCCTCGGGCGGCTGGGAGGAGGCCATGAGTCACTGCGTGTCAAATGCAGGAAGCACGTGGTGGATGTGTTCCCGGATGCTCGCAGCTTTTCCTGCACTCCCTGAGAGGGCCCGTCTGCTTCAGCCACACCACGGCATGTGGGGTTAGGAGGAGTCCCTTCCACGTGGCCTGCTGTCCAGCTCGCAGACCCAGCTCAGGGTTCCAGACGCTGATTCCACAGCTGGATGGAGAGACCAGCTGTCACTGGGACATCACCTGCCTGCCAATCCAGGGGGACCCCTGAGACTGTGCAGTTCTGTCCTCTGCGGAGGGTGGGTACTCTCCTTCGTATCCCCTCCCTCAGTAACAGCCGCTTGTGTGTGTGTGTGTGTGTGTGTGTGTGTGTGTGTGGGCACATCTGTCCCATTATATTGCGTCTCCTCATGGGAGGACCTGCCTCGTTGGCTCTTTCCACCCTCCTCTGTGCCTGCGACTATATCGTGTGCATCTTAGCATCTAGTCTCTTGAAAAACTTTTGCCCCATAGGTAAGTGCAATCTCTCAGACCACCAGCAAGATGGAGTCAAGGACAGAGATGGAAAGACCGAGGTCTCCTGGACCCCAGCCCAGAACCCTTTCCCGGACCCCTCTCCAGAATAAATGTTCCCTTTAAAATCTGATTGACATGATTACCAAGTAAGGATGCTGTTTCTAGACAGTCACGAAGGTAAACTTCAGGTCACAGTAAATACTGGGGATCAGGACGGGCAATGGGGCCTCATGCCTACCAGCCTCAATGGCAGGGAGAAGTGTGGCCTGAGCCCAGAGTTCCCAAGGAGCCATGTACAAGGCCAAAACTGTCTCGGGGGAAGGATGGGGTTCTTGGAAGCCAACCTCCATTCCAGGAACTCCTGGAGAGAGCTGGGTCGGAAGCTCCAGTTCAGCCCAGACACGTGCATGGGGCCCTTCCGGCATCTGGACACTTTCTGGGCCTGGGATGTTTTGGAAATATTTATGGGGGGACTCAGGGAGCCTGAGAAGCCTAGTGCCTCCCCCATGCTGCTCTCTGCAGGGGACAAGGCACGCCTGCCTGACTCTGCCACCCTCAGACACCCCGGGCGCTTGTCTTAGTCTTTATCTCTTTCCTGTTTATTATGGGCAGGGGATTCTGTCCTGCGTGTTTTGTTTCTTTTCCCCACCTTGGGTTTTGTGGTTTTAATGAATGAGCGATTTCATCTGACGTCTTAACACCACTCCTTCCCCTTAAAAAAATAACATCTCCCTTTTTGTTTTAAAAGATAATGTAACTGTAGCCAGGGAGCCAGGCAAAGAAAGTGGTACCGAGGATCTGATAAAAACTAACATCCTCTGTTGAGTGTTTTGCAGACAGAAATTTTGAGGAAGAGCCTGACCTTCCGTCCCCGTTATAATCTCGTTGCGATCTTAAATTCTCCTCCTCTGGGAGGGACCAAGCTGCCATTTTCCGATCATGTGCTGTATGTAGTAGTATGCATATGTGCCACACATGTGCCACGGGACATACGTGGTTACACAGTAAGACCCAATCTCCCGCCTTTTTCTTGACTACGCATTCATGGACTTCCTTCTGATCTAACGATAGACGGGCCCCCACACCCCTTCCCGGGGAGACACCGCTTTGGGAGAGAGCCCCAGTGTTCTCCATTGCCTGTGCAGGTGATAAACCTTTCTCCGCCTACTTATTCTTTCCTTGTGCCTCTCGGCTCCACACTCACCAGGAGACGACCCACTGAATTCAGTTATATAACCACAGCAAAGAGCATTTAAAAATACTAAATCTCCAAGTTCCATCCCTAAACACAGCTCTTTTCGTAACCACATTTAACCATCCTTTCATCTCTGGTTTTAAATGGAATATCACATCAAGGGAATTTTTCCCTCTTGTTCCATGGTTTTTCATAACACCTTTAAAAAATGCATCGTATTTGTTCATTGTTGTATCATTAACCATTCCTTTATTCCAATCCCTTTGCATGGAATATATTTTCATGGTGTCCGAGCCACGGTGACCACTCCCGTCCCCCAAGGATGTTTCTTACGTTCCCATCACCTCCGCCTTTGCTGGGGCTGCCCCTCTGCCTGAGCGCCCTCCTGCCCTTCTGCCTGTTGAAGTCGAGACCGGCTCAGTTATGACCCTTCTGTGGAGCCTCCAGAGGGCCCTGCGACGGTCAGTTTTATGTGTATCTTGGCGAAGCTACAGCCCCCAGTTATTCAATCCAGCGCTGCTCTAGGTGTTACTGCAGATGAGATTCAAGTCGATAATCTGTTGAATTTAAGCGAGAGAGATTATCCTGGACCATCTGGGTGGGCCTGATTCAATCAGATGACAGGCCTTAAGAGCAGAGGGTTTCCCAGAAGAAGAAGAAGAAATTCCACTTGTAAACAGCAGTTTGAGTCCATGCCTGAGAGTTCCAGCCTGCCCTTCCTGACAGCCTTCTGGATGGATTTTGTACTTGCCTAGCCAGCCCCTTATAATCACATAAGCCAGTTCCTCCCAATAAACCTCTTAATACATGTCTCCTTCTCCGATTGAACACCCTCGAGCAGTGGCGTTCTCTTCCTCCTCTGCCCACCCCTCTTCTCCGTGATGTTTAGTTAGAGCACGTCTGTCAGAGGCGCATGTGTTACTTCTTCCTTTTTCTGTTGCGTGCCTAACCCCTAGTACGTGCCCCAAAAATGATCGTTGATTGACCAATAGAGGGCAAGACGATCGTTAGTTCTCTTTTTCTCCCCAGCAGACACATTTGCAGGGCAGAGCAATGGGAAATGAAAGGACTCACTGTGTGCCCCACCCGCTACATCCTTAAGAACACACTGTGGTGGATGCATCCTTATTCCCATGTTACAGATAAGAAGGCAGAGGCTTGGCAAAGCAGCCCGAGATGGTTCAGGCTCACACAGCTAGCCAGGGGCAAGGCCGGGATTCAAACCCGGGTCTGGCCGAGTCCAGATCCCAAGTCTTTTCTCTTGCACCAGATCCTCTCCCACCTGGCAAAGCTCCTGGTGCAGGACACCCCCACGGGGCAGTTGAGGGCTTGACTGAGCTTGTAGGCCTGGCTGTCCCCAGCCCGGAGCGGGTGCTGCGGCTTCATGGCTCAAGGGAAGAAGCTCCGTGCAGGTGGCTGCCACTCAGACCAGGGCTTGGCCGGCTGCCTGGGGGCGGCTGCGGGGTCAATGCGGGGCTGAGAATCGCCACCCCCCGACCCCAGCCTTGGTCACTGGGATGCTTTGGTGACGTGGGTTTTCTGGGGCAGACAACCTCCAAGTCTCTCAGTCTCACCAGCTACCTTTGGTTTGGGCTTGAGCAGAGCTTGGAAGGCAGGCTGTTGAGGAGCAACCACAGTGTGTGTGTGTGTGCGTGCACACGCGTGTGTGAATGTGGAAGAGCGTGGGCTGGGTGTCTGGGGACGTCCCCAAGGGGTTGGAATGACAAGGGACCTGGGGTTTCATGACTGAGATTCAACCAGGTCAGAATCCCAGCTCTAACCCTTGCTAGCTGTGTAGAACCTTGGACAGGCAGCGGAAGCCCTCAGGGCCTCGGTGTCTTCATCTGTCAAATGGGAATGCTAGGAGCACCCACTCTGTGGGGTCAAAGAATGGGGCGCCCTTACAACAATGCTTGACACACTTTTGCTGCTCTGTAAACGTCAGGGTTCCCTCTCTCTCTGCTCTATATGAGGTTTCTACACACAGTTTTATTGGAGGAAAGAGTTGTGCTGCTTAAAAAGAAAGTGATCAACCTAGCCCCAACCTCTCTTACAGAGAGGGAAACTGAGGCTCAGAGAGGTGATTAGATGTCTAAAGCCACTCAGTACATGACAGCCTACAAGAAGAGCAAGGCCTTGCCTGATTCCTGCTGGAGGGGCATTTTAGGGGTCTGGTCGCAGCCAGAGGTGACCGGGGGTCTGGAGGCACTCAGGGGTCCAGGGTCCTTGGGGAACACTGCTCGAGGGGCTGTCTTAATTGAAGCCTGGGATTCTTGTAGCAGGCATATCCCCCTTTCCTTCTTCCTCCATCCTTGGAAACTCTTCCCGGGTGGGCCTGACAGGATCCTGGGATGACAGGGTGGGAAGGGCTCTTAGATACGATTTCATCAGACCCCCTCATGTTACAGAAATGGACGTGGAGGCCCAGAGATGGTGGACATTCTCCTAGGACACACAGCCAGTTAGTGGCAGAGGTCAACCTGGAACTCATGTCCTGGAATCCTGATACCCAGGCCACCCGCTCCTTTTTATCATCCTACAGCTGCCCCCAACCCGTGTGGAAGACTGAGCTGTGTGCTAACATTGTCCGATTGTGAACATGTTTAAAAACCCAAACCTCATACCTCCAGCCCGTGCAAATGTGTGTGGGGGGTGGCGCACACCAAAACCTGAAGAGCAGCTGCCTTTGCGTGACTATAAAGATGTCCTCCTCCCTCTTTCCTGGATGTTCCAGGGTTTCTATCATGAGCATGTAAATCATTTATAATGAGAGGCAATAGAAATCCTTGGCAGAGAACAAAACCAAAGACCACGGAAGAAAGGAAGGCTGCGGGTCCAGAGGGAGTGTGTTTTCCAGAAAAGCAATTCCTCGGGAACAGCTCGGGTTTGGTCTTTCTACCGCAGACTCTCCAGCTCCCTGAAGGTCCATGGTGGCCCGGGGGTCGTGCTGGCCCCGGTGGGGTGGGAGGAGAGGGCAGCTGGCCAGGGGCCTCCGCCACATGCAGGCGTGTGCCGTGACCTGTCTTCCCAACCAGCTCAGTTTACAAAACACGGAGGAGGAAGACAGAGTAAACAGAGACGGAGCCTCCAGCCAGCTGCAGAGGACAAACAACGCTTCGCGGCACGAAGTGGTTTGGGTCCTACCCAAGGCGCGTGCAGAGGAGCAGTGAGGAACACCGAATCTGGGGCAGGGGGAGCTTGTCCCTTCCTGCACATGGTGACCTCTGGGGTCTAAAGGACCCCACAACATGCCCTTGGCTCTGAAGGGACCTATACCATTGCCCTTTCACCTCCTGTGAATGGCCTTCCTGCCCATTTCTTCATTCATTCATTCAACAAACTTCTATTCCCTGTTTGTTTGCCATGCTCAGTGTGAAATTAGGGGGGAACAGCACAGACATGGTGGGCAGGACAAAGAGAACTTGGACCTCAAACCACATCCTAGCACCATCCTTCAGGGATTGTCTCAAGTGTCACCTCCTCTGAGAAGCCTTCCCTGACCTCTCAGCCAGCAGAGATCCCTCCCTTGTCTGAGACTCTATAGCAAAGAAGTGGACGGAGCCTTGTCTGGGGGTCAGAGCCCTGGGTTCTAGTTCTGCCTTGGCACTGAGTACTGGTGTGACCTTGGATGAATGCCTCGACATCTCTGGGCCTGCATTCCTCCTTGAGAGAGAGAGGGGTTGTAAGACACGATTCTGGAGACCTTTGCACAACCATGTCCCTAAAGAGGAAATGAGGTGTCATGGGGAGTGGTGAGCTCCCCAGTCTGAGAAGCATGCAAGCAGAGGCAATGGGATCAACACACTGCATTTCCAGGGGTTCATCTCCTCACTCCTTGGCATCCAAAGGCTCTTATGGAGCAGGGTGGAATGAGTCAGTCTCAGCCATTTCCCCTTCACCGGGTGTGGCGCAGCAGAGGTATCTCCCTGGATCCCTGCCCAGCTCCCTGAAGCTTCCAAGGATCCCAAGTCCCGGCCCCGTTCTGTCAGGCCTGCCCGAGTCAAAGCCACAGTCAAGTCAAAGCCCTGCCCCGGCCACGTGACCACCGCCCTCTGCCCAGTTCCAAGGCAGGAGGTGGAGGAGGTGGAGCCCCTTGGAATGCAGGGAGTCAACCTTCAGAATTCCAGAGCGCTGGGTTCTGCCAATGTCAGGTCTTTTCTAGAAAGGAGTAGGGGGCGGGCAGCACGTTTTTTAAAGTTGATCTGCAGAAGAATGGACGTCGAATCTCCCAGGACTGGAGAAGCAGGGAGGTGGGGAAAAGCACAGGCATTCGCATCGTGCCCGGACTCGGGAGCCAGGCAAACCTGGGCCGTGTCTTGGCTTTGTCTGGCAGGATGAGCTGGGGCAGGCGTCTTGGTAAAACGGGAATCACTCCCCTGCAGAGGGTATTGTGAAGACTGGTGACAATGTGAAAAGTGCCTGCAGAATAAATGTACTTTGTTTGCACCTTTCTAAGCGCATTACAGATAATCCTCTGCAGGGTAGGGAGTAGTGGTATCGTCCCTGTTGTCCAGATGAGCAAACTGAGGTACAGCCAGCAGTGGAGTTAGGATTTGAACCAGGCAGAAAAAAGCCAGGTATTTTTTAGTTATTCTTAGGGAGAGTTTTGATTGCATAAACAAGCAGACAGGTGATAAGTACATGAAATTCCATGAGCTTATCGCCCAGCTCCGATAGTCGCCAGCTCACGGTCAACCTTGTTTCTTCCATGCCAAAACCCGCCCCACCCCTCATGGAAGGTTTGACACAGATCTCACACGCCTGTCCTTCAATCTATAAATGTTCCAGGGTGCATCTCTAAAGGATAAGGACTCTTTTCAAAAAGTATAGCCACACACCCATTATCACACCGAAAAGAACCTAACAATCACTCCTGATGAGCACGGACTGTCCAGGCGGGCTGCCAGTTTCCAATGGTCTCGTACATTTCATGCTATTTTTTTTACTGTTATTTTCGTGAATCAGAACCTGACTTATTTACATACTAAGTTGGTTGGTATGTCTCTTAAGTCTCTTTTCCTCTAGAGCTTTTCCTGGCATCTCTCACTCTGTCTTTTCTCCCTTCCAATTTACTCGTTAATGAATCCTGGTGGGTTGTTCTGTGCCCCCCCACAGCCTGGAGCTGTGCTGTCCAATGGCAATATACTGTGAGCCACGGAACAATTGCACATTTTCTAGTAGCCACATTAAAAAAAGGAAAAAGAAATCAGGCTAAACTAATTTTAATAATATATTTTTCACCCAGTATATCTAAAATATAATTTCAACATGTAATCAATAATCAGTGCTTATACTTCACCCATTCAACCAGATTATGAGTCCCTACTATGTTCCAGCCACCAAGACACGATAATAGCTTCAGTTTTTGAGGGCTTACGATGATTGCCAAGCAGCATTCCAAATGCTTTCCATGAATTAATGCATGTAATCCACATCCATCGCAGATGGAGATGTTACTATCCCCATTCTGCAGATGGGAAAGCAGAGGCATTGGGAGGTGAAGTGACTTGTCTAGAGACACACCGCTGATAACTGGTGGAGCTGGGTTTTGAGCCCTGGAACCTCACTGCATTGTCTCTCTTTATAGTGTGACTATAGTGGCAATGAGAGCTGGCACCTGCCCTCAGTTGTCTCCCAGGTGGTGGGGAGTTATGCCCAAGGGTGTGGGGCATGGGAGGTTTCCTGGGGGAGCCTCTATCCCGTCCACACACACCAGGCCATCTCAACTGTACAGCTTTTATGTAGAGACCTCATCTTCTTGGCTTCTCCACTAGGATGCCTGACAGCTGAAGCAGGATGTTGTTGGGCTATGACTGGTGCCATCCCTCTGGCTGGGTTGAGGGAGTTGGCAAAGCTAAATCTGGAGGCAGGGAGCCAGGGGGGAGCCAGGCGGGAGAGATGATGGCGCCAGAGATGGGGGGGGGGGTGCAGGGAGGGAGTGAGGGAGGGAGGGGTTTATGGAGGGAGGGGGAGATGGAAGGAGGGGGAGATGGAGAGGGGGAGATGCAGGGAGGGGGTGGTGGGGGGAGGGAGAGACGGGGGAGGGGGATGGGGGGAGGGGGAGCTGCAGGGAGGGGATTCCAGAGAGGGTGAAGTGAGGGCTGAGCAGGGTTGATCAGTGGCCTTGATGGGGTAGGCAGGGGGCATGGAGCAGGGGAGGGCGGCACTCTGGGTCCTGTGTTGGAACCTCCACCTGCAGGATCTCAGGTGGTCCCTACGTCCTCAGAAGGCGGACAGGAAACCTCAGTAGTTCCTCTTGTTCCCAACCTCTGCTGCTCCTAAAGCCAAGATGTCAGCTTCCTTCCACGTCTGCCTTTTTTTCATTCTTTTCTTTTTTGCCGATTCACAGCACTCCGGGGTCTATCTGTCCTGGTGTGGAAACTTGTGCTCAAGGGACAAATTCTCGGGACTCACCAATAAGCCCCTGGCATAGGGTAGCTTCCCAGTAAAGATTTTTTCAGTTAATACTCCCAGGGTCCCCTTGACTGCTCGCAGGAAGAAGAGTGGAACTGGAGTCTTTTGCTCCCTCTGTCCTGCCCTTTGCCCTGGGGGTCTCTGGACAAGGGTGGGCTTCGTGGGCAGACTGACAGGAGACAGAGGCAGTGGTGAGCTGGCAAATGTTAACAACTGGCTCTCTGGGGACAAAAGCTCTGATTTGTAGCCTTTGCAGATTTCCGTGGTGTAAGTATTCCCACCATGGCTGATTTCAAGTCCAGTGTGACATGTCAGTGAGCTCACAAATTTCCTGACAATGTAATAATTGTCTCTAGGACCCTGGGCCCCAGCACACCATAGCCATGGGACTACCTCCCTGCCCACTCCCCACTCTACACAGGACAGGAGCCCTTCTAACTCCTGTTCATCCTTCAGATCCAGCTTAATGTCACCTCCTCCAGGAGGCCTTCCCAGGCCCCATGGAGTCCTTTCTGCAGAAAGGCCCCCAGCCCCTGTGCTCCCGTTATGAATGGTTCTCAGCACACTTTATGTAAACAGCTCACTTAACAGTCTTTCTCCCTGCCAGGCTGAGAGCTCTGTGACCGCCCCAAATGGCTCTGTCGTCCCCTCCACTGTATCTTCTCCTCCTAGCACTGGGCCTGGCCCATGGCAGGTGCTCAGGGAATATTTGCTGAAAGGATAAATAATATAATGATGAGGATGATGTTGACAGCAAATGCACATATCATCTGCCATATGCCAGCTCTGTTCTGAGCACATAAATATTAACTCATTTAATGCTCACAACAACTGCAGGCAGGCACTGACATCCCCATTTTACAGACAAGGAAACTGAGCCTCAGCAAAACTCAGCAGCAGAGCCAGGCCTGGGACGCTGTGCTAACTGCTCGCAGGTCCTTGGGCCTCCCTCCGTCCTGTAAGAAGGGGGAGCTCACGGCATCGTCCTCATTTCAATAAACAGCAACACGGGCTCAGATTCCAGCAAGAGGCTTGTCACAGTTCAGGTAAAGGGCCTGGGACAAGGCCATCGGCTATTAAGTGAGCAGATGGGGTAGGATTCGAACTCATGTTTCTCAAAAGCAGAAGTGCTTTGTAAACTGCCAAGTACCACAGACATGTCAGAGCCATAGAATTTTCGAGCGGAAGAATCGTGCCATTTAGAGAGTTTTTTAGTCCAACCCTCACTTAACAGGTAAGGAAACTAAAGTTCTGAGAGGGAGATGACCCGTCCTAAATCCTGCACGAATGTCCTGGCCCCACTCCTCCGCACTTGCCACCACCCCACCATGCCGATTACTTAGCAGCAATGGGCACTGCACTTTACAGTTTATGCGAGGGCGGTCTGCGCATCGGTGCTCTCCCTGATCCTCACAACTGTCCTGAGAAGGGCCTGTTATGCCTATTTTCACACGAGGGACCTGAGGCTCAGAGAAGTGATTCTTCCAAGGTCATAGACTCAAAGCGGGGACCCGGGTAACCACTCACAAAGCCATCAGAGGGAGGAAAAGAACCAAGAAAGAGCCGAGTTGTTCTTGGTCAAGTGTATAAGGCAGATCTCCCTGGAGGGGCCTGGAGGTTGGGGCTCAGGAAGGGCTCATGAACCTCCCCCCCGACCCCCGTCTGCCGGCACCTATGGGGCTGCTCTCTCAGAGCCCAGGGGCTTCTTACTAACATGATCTGTCCCTCTTTGGGGTTCCCACAAAGGTGCCCTGGTGGCCAAATGCCAGCCAGGGGCCAGGGCTGCCGGGAGGGCTGGGGTGACAGACAGACCTGGCTCGACCCCAGCTCCTCACTTCTCTCTGAAGCTCCACTTCCTCAGTGGCAAGTTGGGGATAGTCATAGTGCCCCCTGTCGGGCGTCGTGAGATGAAATGAGCGAGGGGGTCAGACACCTAGCCCAGGGGCTGGCACCCAGCCGGCGTCCACCCCTGGCAGCTGCCATCAGAGTTGTTATTGTTGCTGTTACTATTATGGTTATTATTAGACTACCCTGGGCCACTGACTCAGCATGTGCCTTTGGGCAGGTGGCTTTCCCTCTGCCAGCCTCAGTTTCCATCTGTAGGGCAAGGAGTAGGTGATGACACAGGTTATTTTGCAAGGTCCTTCCAGCCTGGACAGTCTGTGATTGGCACCTTTCTAAATCTGTCCATTCTGATGCCAGGATGGGTCTCACATTGTAGCAACTTTCTATTAATACGTATTCTAGTCATTGCTGTTTGCACGTGCATGCATACACACACACACACATGCAGACACACACAGGTGTGCACTTCTTTTTCTTTACGCCCATCCTGACTTCCGCATGGTCAGTCCTTTGAGCATAGGGCAGAATCTTGCTTCTCTGAATCCCCTGTCCTGGCGCAACAGAGCTGCTCATTGAATGTTTGTGGAATTGCATTGCTCTTTGCAGTGGTGAGTTCCCTGTCACTGGAGGTATTCAAGTAAAGTCTGGCAATGTTTTTGGTGTATTTGGACCGAGATTCTTTAAATTCTATGAATTTAAGCACTAGGACTATATATGGCTGCCCCATCCAACACCAGAGCCCCCTTCATCCCTCGGCCTTTCGGGTTCAAGACACATATATTAAATTTGTATGATTCAAAGGTACTGGAGTGTATGTCAGGAGAGTCACAGATCTGCTCTCCCTTAATTCTCCAAGCAACACTGTAAGAGGAGTACACTGGGTGTGACCTCATTCAATTTCAGGGTGAAAAATGAACTTCAGAGAGGTCACCACCACCCCCCAGAAGGCCACCCAGCTGTGAAGTGCAGAGTTCAGCCTCAGACCACCCAAAGCGTGCACTTATTCTATCCCATCTGACTTGCTTCTTGGGGCGGGGGGCCCGGGAGGGGTGAGGAAAGAAGGGGGAAGCATGGTTATCTCTACTGTGCCACCCTGCAGAGGGTCCGTGGTTTCAGCCCAGCTGGCAAGGGGTCTTGTGACCTGGTCCAGGGCTCAGAGGCCTTTGCAGATCGTGCCTGGGAGCGCAGATAAAGGGGTTTATCATTTCTGGCGCTAAAGGAAGTGGAAAATTCCTGTTTCCCAAGCAGGGCTTCAAGAAGAATTTCTGACATGCAGGAGCTTGCCTAGCCCCCTTGTATTTCACAGTTTGGGGACCAGAAACAAAAGCCTCTGAGATGCCCCACCTGGCCCACTGTGCCTCTGTGCCAGGCAGAGGCCCTGCTCCAAGCCTGCTGTGGGGTAAGTGGGGCCATGGTTCTGTGTCTCTGCTTCCTGCCAGGTCCCTTAACCTCTCCGAGCCTCTGTTTCCTTCTCCACGAAACGGGATGGGTTATTGTAGGTGCTCACTCAATATCAGGGGCACTATGAGTAGGAGTTGGCGTCTGATGCGATGCTAGCACCCCGTCTCCAGCCTCCGGCTGCCTGGCTCGATTCCTGTAGGCAGCTCTGGAGCCAAGACAACGTGAGAACGATCTGGTCTGCAGGTGTTTCCTGGGCCAGCCACAGACAGAGGGGCAGGCGGATAGTAGCTTGGATGTCTTCTCTGATTAGGCTCAAGCAGGAGAGGGCTGAGTAGCTCCCCAACTTGTCTCCAGAAAATTCCATTTTTGGATAATTCGGCAAAGCAAATCAAGAATGTAGAAAATGCCCTTTCCTTTTTGCTTGGGATTTCTGAAAATAGTCAAAAGGAAGAGAAAAGCCTTGTGCATGGAGATGCTCATCATCATTTAGAAGAGGAAAATAAGAAAAGCTGAGACTTTTAGGACAGGGTACTTGTTAAATATGTGAAAATGATGCTCCAAAGAGTTCATCAAAAAAGAGAATACTTCTGACATCATGTCAAGTGGGAGTAAAAGCTGGGCGCTGAACTGTATATACAACATGATAAGAAAAAATCTGGAAGGCAAGATACCAGATTATCACTGGTAGTGGCTGCCTTTGAGCCTGGGATCCCGGGTTGCTTTTGTGTTTTTTAATTCTTTGTGGTAGCCTCCAGTTTTTCTCTGAAGAACATGTATTACTTTGGTAATGAAAATATTTAAGTAAGCCAAGTGTTTTCTCCTGTTTGTTTAAGAATCGGGGATGAATTATGGGTTAGCTTACGTAAGAAAAATAATCAGCCAACTCATGCTCAAAGAAAGGACCTGCTTATGTGAAAACTGGTAAATAAATGCGTAATCATGTTTTCATTGAAAACAAAATGTTCAGAATATTCGAACTGTTTCTTCAATGATTTCCTGTTTTCCTCAACCACCCATGCTGAGCAGGTGGATCCAGTGGGGACAGTGGGGCCGTGGGGACAGCGCCCAGAGGAGTTGCTGTCGAGGGAAACTCTGGGAAGACGGGATTTCCTGCCGGGCTGCAAAAGCCACTTGTCACAAGGTTCAGACTGATTTTCTGAATTTGGTGTCCCAGTGAAACAAAGGAAAAGGACAGAGAAAATCCTTCCCCAGCCTCTGATCTTGATTTCCATTCACGCCTCTGTCCCCTGGGTTATGCTGTTGAGTGACTCTTTTCCTGATGGATGAGGAACTTTCACATGGAGTGTGTCTCACTCGTGAAGGGCCACTCTGAGTCGCAACCTGTTTCTCCCCTAAGTCTGCAGACGCTCCTCTGTTGGGTTTGATGCATTTGCCGCTGTGGAAAACCTGCAGCCAGCCTGACTTTTCTTTCTTTATATGTTTCCTTGGTCCCCCCACTTCTGGTTTATCTGGCTGCTTCACCTTGCCACCCTCTTAGGCCACGCTAAGTCCAGCCAGCTCTGGCCTGTGAGGCCAACCTGCTGTGTAAGGAAAGAGCCTGGACGAGGAGTTGCACGGGTGCCATTCAGATCCCAGCTCTGCCATTTATTAGCAGCGTGGCTTTAAGCGAGTGGCCCCCACTCTGAGCCTGGGCACTCCCCCTCGAAGGACTAGGAGCATTCTCTCCAGGGGGCAGAGGTGCGGTGAGGACCCAGTGGGATCACCCTGGCATCCAGGATCTCATTAGCCATTGGCTCCCTTTCTTGCCTCGGGAGTAACTGTCACCTGCTCTTCCCCCAGATCCAGGGATTGTCCTGTGAGGTGACTGCCCCCGGTGCCCCCACCTCCACCCCCTTGGCCACAGGCACCACAGTCCAAACAGACTCTCAGGAGACATTCCCAGGCCACTTGTGAGGAAAGTCCCTGAGGCTGATATTTATCCTCACGGTAAACACACATGTCCACTGCCCGGGGCGTGCAAGGCGTCCCAGCCAGACGAGTTAGCACCCAGCTGGGGCTTTGGGACTCTGCCCCAGCAGGGGAAGCGCCCCCGCTCAGGGTTCAGGCTCCCACCAGCATCCCTGCGGTTGGCTTCCGAAGAAGCAGCAGGAGGAGGAGTAAGAGAAGAAGCAGAAAAGGGAGAAGGAGGGGGAAGAGTGGGGACGGGGCCGAGGCACCATGGACCCGAGAGTCCATCTCTCCAGGAGCCCCGATACATTTCACAAGTCCCCTATTTTCCATTGCTGTGGCTGCCACAAAGGCTGTGTGAGGACCCCCTTGTCTGCAGGACCTTTCCCCGGTGTAAGCATACCTGGACCAGGTGTCCACACCCTTTTCCCACCTGGTCTGACTTTTCACCTCCCCTGTCATGTTCTTGCATTCTAGCCATTCATTTCTGGACATTTCTGGGCAGAAGGGACCCTAGAAGCCCCTTCTCTCACCCCTCGATTTACTAACAGGCAAAGTGGGCTCCAGAGAGGGGGACACTTGCGCCAGGTGCAGCCGAGAGGTGACGTCCCTCCCACCCCCGGGCTTCCTGGGAGGCAGCGCCCGTGCTGAGAAGGTGCAATTGCAGGGGTTCTGGAAGGACCCCAGTGACCTCCCCTCCGCAGTCAGGTGTCACCCCGCAGGCGTATTCCATGTGCACAGTAGATGGCGCTTCCCAGAACTTTGAGGTCCAAACCTGCCTCCAGGAGAGCTGGGCTGGGAGCCGCCTGAGGCCCCGAGTTCTCAGGGAGGGGGCCTCTGTCTGTGCCCGAGACGAGGTGGGAGGGGGCAGTGATGGAGCCCCGGGAGGGGTTTGGGGGCTGTGAGGACAGAGGTCTGGGAGGGTGGGCAGGGACAAGTTTGCTCCCCTCAGAGAGCCCCTTGCTAAGGCAGTTTGTCTCAAAGTGTGGACGGAGGTCCCCTGCTTCTAAGTCCCTGGAGATATTGGCAAGTCCTGGGGCACCCAGTCATCTCAGCGGGAGTCCCAAGGGAGGCCCCAGCGTCAACATGGGGGACCAACACCCGGGTGACTCGGATGTACAACAGAGTTTGAAAATGGCTGGTCTTCCCCCTTGAGGCCACATCCGCCCTGGAGTAGGCCACTTGGGGAACCCGCAGGAAAGAGGAGGAGACATGGCATCACGGGTGCAAATGACCGCAATAACAACCACAGGAGCGCTGCAGCTGCTCCAGGGCCTGGCACTCTACAGTTTACAACCCCTCATGAGACATCCGGCGCAGGCACTGCTGATTTTCAGATTCGGACCCATGAGGCTCAGAGAAGCAAAGTGACTTGCCTTAGTTTGCTCAGCTAGCTAGAGGGTTTGGGTCTGGGTCTGGAAGTCAGCTCTCTGCGCCCCACCTCACAGCGCTCCACGGGCCACAGGGATCAGAGAGGCCGCGAGGTGTTGGGGGTGGGTGGGGCGGAAACCTAAAATCTGAGCCCCTAAGGGAGGTATGACAGGGCTCCTGCTGTCGCCGCCCAGAGATGCACGGCCTGGGAACATGAGCATCATGGGGGTGCCCTTTCTTTTCCCAGGAACCCCAAAACCACAGCGGCCCCGCTGCAGGACACAGACAACCCTTCTGGTAGACACAGGCTCTTGTTCCTGTCCCCGTAGGCCATCCCTCCGCTGGGTGGGCACCTGTGGGAACCTAGCACCTGCTTGCCCCCCATCAGCACCGTCTGAGTTAAACCTCGCCAGGGTCCTAGAAACAGGAATGACTATTCCCATTGTACAGCTGAGAAAACCGAGGCTCAGAGAGCAGCTCTAGCCAGGAAAGCATCAGGATTTGAACCTGGAGCTCATGTTTGTTCCACCCTGCTTTGTATTCTGATGATTTTTTGGGAGGTTCACATTATTCTAGCCTCCAGAACCCCACAGATCCCACTTTGATGACAGAGTCAAAGAAACAGCTGACTTCGTGGGTTTGTTGTGGAAAGCTTGTTTTGATTAAGGAGCTGTGGATGTTTAGCTCAGGGAGGACCAATAAGGACCAGACTTACTCAGGGCAACTCCGAGAAATAGAAAGCGGACCGTCGCTCAGGGGGAGTGGAGTTTAGCTTCAGTCTAAGGAGGGACTTTTTTGTGTTTTTGTTTTTTGTTTTTTTTGGAGGAAGATTAGCCCTCAGCTAACTACTGCCAGTCCTCCTCTTTTTGCTGAGGAAGCCTGGCTCTGAGCTAACATCCGTGCCCATCTTCCTCTAGTTTATACGTGGGACGCCTACCACAGCATGGCTGCCAAGCAGTGCCATGTCCGCACCCGGGATCCGAACCAGCGAACCCCGGGCCGCTGAGAAGCGGAACGTGCGAACTTAACCGCTGCGCCACCTGGCCGGCCCCCTAAGGAGGGACTTTTTAACGGTAGAACTCTCCCGAAATAGAGCAGCTGGCCTTGTAAGGTAGTGAGCTCTCCATCTCCGGAAGCATGTGCACTGAGACACTCAGGGGTCAGGGCGTCCCTGGACCGGGTGGGTATTGGAAGTGACGCATTCAGGGTATCAAGTCTTAGTAAGTTCTGACCATTTGACTCATGGCCCTGAGATGCTCACGTGCCTTCTGATCTGCTCTGTGTGGCTTTTTTTTTTTTTTAAATAGACTTTGTTTTTTAGGGCAGTTTTAGATTCACAGAAAAATTGAGTGAAAAGTACAGAGATTTCCCCTATACCTCCTGCCTTCACACACACATAATCTCCCCCGCTATCAACATCCCGCATCAGAGAGGTATATTTATTACAACCAATGAACCTACAGGGACACGTCGTTATCACCCAGGTCCGCAGGGTGCACCAGAGTTCATTCTTTGTGTTGCGTGTTCTGTGGGTTTGCACAAATGTGTAACGACACGTATCCACCATGACAGTATCATCCAGAATCATTTCATTGCCCTGAAAATCCTCTGTGCTCCACCTGTTCATCCTTCTGTCCCCTAACCCCTGGCAACCACTGGTCTTTTACTGTCTCCATAGTTTTGCCTTTTCCAGAATGTCACATAATTGGAATCACAGTATGTAGCCTTCTCAGATAGGTTTCTTCCACTTAGTAGTATGCTCTGTGTGCTTTTAGTATCTGCTACGTGACCAATATTCATTTATCCATCCATCCATCCACCCACCCATCCATCCATCCACCCAACCATTCAGTCATTCAACAAACACTGACCAGTGTCCTCTTTGTGCTGGCTGCCATTCTCAGTGCAGAGGAGGCAGCCACGAAGGCACAGACGAGAACCCTATTTTCATTCTGAAAACCAGAGTGCCCTGGTGGGCCAGCAGGGCATCTCCCCTGCCTGGGGTGGCCTCTCCCTGACCACCTGGTGAGAAGGGAGCCCTCAGCTTTCCCCTCGCACCCCTCTGAACTTTTAATCTGAATGCAGTCACCATATTAGCTGAGACCACGTGGCCCAGCTATTTCCCCTGCTTGGTGCCCTTGGCCAGCGTCTCCTGAATTCCACCTAATCCCCAGTCCTCAGTCTCACCATCCAGGCTCAGTCAATCAATCGAACCTCCCATGTTGACTGGTGACGGGGCCCGAGTCCCATTGAGGTTGAGGCATTTTCCTGGAGGTTGAGCAAATGGTTTTGCTGAGGTTCCGTCCCTGCCCTGAGACTCGGTTTCCTCATCTGTACCACGAGGGGCTTGGAGCACACAGTTGCGAGGGTTTTGTGAATTCAGAGCCAAGCTGGAATGATACCCGGGGGTCCTGCCTGGGGAGCCAGCACATGCTTATTTTCAATGTTTGCCAAAACTCCTTCTCCCGGCTATTCCCTAGCCGCCCCCCGACTCCGGCCCCAGGCAGGGAAAAACAGCAAATCCTTCCTTCCAGCTTGTGGGGCTCCCAGTTTCGGAATGTTGTCATCACCCAGCATCACCATCGTCTCTCGCTCAGAGAAGGACTAAGAGGTGGGTTGGCCCAGGGGGCCCCGCTGTCCACACCTGGGCCAGAGCTCCTACATCCTGCACCCGCGGGAGCCACAGGCAACCTGTGACTCAGGGAGGCACATTCTAACCTGCCCAGGAGAGCAACACCCATCGCCCACCCAGCCCAGGCTCATGACACTCCCTGCCCTCAGCTGCTCTAATAATCGTTACCATTTATCGAGCACCGACTGCATATGCGGCGCTTCACAGGCATGAACCCGTTTCTATCTTTGCAACCACCCTGCCAGGTCATCTTTATGGCTCAGGAAACAGGGAGAAAATAATTTGCTCAAAAATGTTACCCAGGGGACGAGAGCAGAGCTGGGATTCCGACCCAGGGCCGGATGCAAAGCCTGTGCTCTGAACCAGCACACCTTTTATCCTTCCGACCCGGACAGCCAGGTCTGAGACAGGAGGGACGAGAAGCGTGAGCTGACATTTACAAACCTCCTCCCGGCTGCAGTCTGATCTAACCCCCGCCACCCCAGGGAGCAGGCGAGCAGAGTACTCTGCAGACAAACTGAGGCTCAGAGAGGTTAAGTAACTTGTCCCGCCTCACACAGGGCCCGTGAGTGGCAGAGCCATGAGTGAAAAGCTAGATTCCAGCCTCTAAACCCCACGCCCACCCCGGCTGTACCACAC
The DNA here is from genome assembly GCF_041296265.1 of Equus caballus. Classification (NCBI taxonomy): domain Eukaryota; kingdom Metazoa; phylum Chordata; class Mammalia; order Perissodactyla; family Equidae; genus Equus; species Equus caballus. The sequence goes on along the minus strand of NC_091707.1, from coordinate 51,518,086 downwards.
GTGCTCCTTGCTGCTTTAGTCCGAGGCGTCCACCCCGAATCTATAAAAATCAAATCACTAAGTCGCTCACACAAGTACACACATGCTGTCTGTCACCTCGATTCAGGAAGAAGACAAACATAGAACAAACAGGACAACTCCTCTTTCCAGTCACTTGTCAGGATGAGGGAAGGAAGGGAACTTTCCACAAACTCCCCGGGACCCGAGGAAAACTTCTCCCCCAGCCCAGGAATCGGCCCCTGTGACACCCACCTGCCAGCCCTCCCTCGGCGCTGGGACCTGCTGTCCTCTGGCAAAAGTGAGGCGGTGGCTGGACCAGCCCCTGCCCAGCACCTACCTTGTCTGAAGCAAGCCGCGCGCCGGTCTCGGTTCCTCCCTTGGTTCAGCGGGGCCACCCGACGTCCCTGCCCCTCTGAGAAGCCGCCAGAGACGAGCGGAGCTGGAGTGGCAGCGGGAACAGCTCATCTTTCAAGGGCTGGGCGGTGATGTCATAGCCCTCCTGAGCACTTCCTCCCTCCACCTCCAGCCTGGCCCCGCGGTCCTGCCCAGTGCCGAGCCAGCGGGCTGCAGTGTCTAGGACCCAGGGCTGCAAAGTCCAGGTGGAGTGGCTGCAGCCGCTCAGGGCTCTGCCTGGAGAGTTTGGTGAGCCACACGGAAGGTTTCCAGATTAGCCCAAGCACTGTTCTATTGTGTAGACCGGCAGCTGCCCACTAGAGCCTCGGAGTGGCTATTGTGTCATGTCCTCTGCTGCCGGTCGGCCAGTCCTGGATTTCAGTCCCAGAGCTGTCACTTTCCTGGCTGAGGACCTTGGCAAGTTGCTTAACCTCTCTGAGCTGTGAAATGGAGCTGATGGTGACAAATCTCTGGGGGGGTGTGGTAAGGATTGACAACCGCCTGCCACGGATGTAACTCTTCCTCTGTGTCAGGCACTTTCCTAAGCACATAAATCCATCAACTTGCTAATCCTCACAGGAACCAGGCGGTCTGGCTCCAAGGTCCGTGTTCTTAACCACTACGCTATCCCCTTTCTCAATTAGATGAAATAGTGGCTGTGGCTAGTGGATGAGTAGCAGGTGGCTCCTAAATACTAGTTTTCTTCCTTCTGGCAATGAGGTAGGTGGCTGGCCCACTCCATATGTTAATAAAATTGTCCAATATAACGTGTATTGCCACCATTATTTTCCCTACATGATTGTTTTGTGTCTGAGTGTAGGTGCAAACAGCGGGCATTTACACGGAAGATGCACACAGACAGTGGGCAGGAGGAGCTCTGATTGTTTTTTTTTTATGCTGTGTATGCCTCCCGTGGGGTGACGGTGACAGAAACTCAGAGACACCTTCAGAGAATGAGTATCCTTCCCGGTCCTGTTTTCTGGCGACGGTTAAGTGTGCGTGTCCCACGGAGACACAACCATTTCTCTGGGGGTGTTTGGCTGTGGTCTCCTGCCCCTTCAACCCTGATCAGCTTTCTTGCCTTCACTCTGGAGACTTACTGACAATCCGCAGCACTCAACTCTCTCAGAAGCTTAGAGGCTGGAAAGCGCAGGGGCTTCAAACACTTTTTTAAAAAGCCTTAAGCCTTTCCTTCAAAAGAGAGCAGATGAAGTGGGCCTGGTGGATTGGGGAATGGACAGGGAGGCTGGAACCCCACCTGCTGTCTCCTGTTCCCCTGTATCTTCTCTGACCCAAGTCTACGAACCAGTGATGGGGTCTAATTCCATCAACATAGAGATGGGGAAACTGAGTCCCAGAAAGGTTTGTGGGGAGGCCCAAGATCTGGGCCTGGCTTGGCTGTGAACTGGTTGCATAGACTTCAGTAAAGTCCGTTCCCCGACCGGGGTGTCTCTGCTGACTCCTCTGCACACGCCATTGAGGCTCTTTAATCTGCAGGTTCTGACTTCCCAGGTGGGGACGGGCCTCTGTGGACAGGCTTCCCAGAGTCCATGAGCCCTCTAATGGTATATGGGACTGTGTGTCTGTGCTTCCTCCAGCGGAGAGGATCTGTGGCTTTCATCGAATTATTGAAGGGGTCTCCTATGATCCGAAGCTTGTGGAGACCCATCAGGACAGACAGAGACCTCATGGAGTCCCTTCCAGCCCAGACGTTCTAGGGTTCCACATCTATGAGAGGAGGATCCTCAAAAATCTGAATCCAAGGTCGATGATTCTGTAAATACCGTTGACTGACAGAGCTTCAAAAGGCGTCCATCCGTCCATCCATCTACACACTTCTCCATCCACGACTGTAATATAGCTTTTTTAAAAAAAGATGTCTTGACCCAGTGTTGGAGTCCTGGCTGGAGGCTGGTCAGCTCTCGAGCAGCTGTTTGCAGTCTAATCACTTCCCTTATCAGACTCTCACACTCTGGTCCCGAATCTGCAACCGCCCTAATCACCCCAAGGCTGGGTACCTCATCACTATGGACAGCCCCTAGACCTGGAACTTGAAAAATTATTCAAATTAGCCAATCCTCAGGGAGTCTGAGAAACCAGTTTCCCATACATAAGCGGCTGCCTACAGCACCAGCTTGCTGTTCACCTCTCCCCAGGTGCACCCCTGTATGGCCCTGCCTGGAAGCCTTCTCTCTTTTGGAACTAAAGTAACAAAAAGTTTTGCCTTTCATCTATCCAAGTGCCATTGTATTGTGTCCTGCTATCAAAAGAATCTTCAAATCAAATCTTATAAAACAATTACCCACTCTTCCATTCACCTACACTTCTATCTACCCATTCATTCATCTACCCACTCACCCACTCACCTGTCTATTCACTCATCCATCCATCCATCCAGGCATGTATGCATTGATCCACCCACCCATCCACTCATATATCAGGCATCCACATAGCTGGCTGTGCATTGTTAGGCAAAAGTGAATGAATCAGACCCACTCATGCCTAGGAGGAGCCTGTCACTGAGGTCAGTGCCCTGCCTAGGGGCAGAGCCAGGGTGGGGAACCATTTCAAAAGGAAGCTCCTTATGGACTCAGTAACAACCCACACTAATTAATATCTCCATTAGCATGTCTTTCGTACTTCATTTTTGTTATGAGAAAATTTGGCTAAACCCTTCCTGCAAAATCTCCTTAGCCACTGACTAATACCCGTCCCCATTCAGCCCTGCCAGGACTCCGGGCCTCAGCCAGCTCAGCTGCATTCAGTGGGATCACGTTATTCCTGTATAACCCTGACGGCCTTCCACCAAGCCAGGGCGTCTTTCTGTGGCGTGCTAAGAACCTGCCCTCCTGCCCTCTGGCCTCTCCAGCTTCACGTCCAGTCCCTAAGCTTCAGCCACATGGAACCACCCAAGGCTCCTGAACGTGGCAGGATGGCTCTTGACTCTGGACCTTTGCATGTGCTGTGATCTCTGCCTGGAGCTCCCTTCCTTTGTGTCCACTTGGTGACTCCTGCCCTTCTCTTAGGAGGCTGCTCAGGAGCCCTTCCTGATGCGTCTGGTAGGGCTCTGTGTCTTGTCAGCACTCAGCAGCCTGACTGCCTCCCACTGCAGCCCCACTGGATGTGAACTCCAGGAGGCAGGGACTGCTGTCTGACTTATTGCTATTTATTTCCTAGCACATCGTAGGCACCCTGTGAACACCTGCTGATGGAATGAAGACAAAACCCAGCCTATGAGAAAAATCCAACTCCTTGGGGTGAAGAAAAGACCAAACAAGACAGAATAGCACAAAAGCAGACTATAGATGTGTATGCTCACATTTGTTTATGCATGTCTGCCCCTCCACCCCAGCGTTTCAGAACATTCTCTCCAAATGTCTGTGTGTGAGGCTTAGGTCCTCAACCCCCCGGCAAGGCCATTGTCCATCGGTCTCCAGGCGTGGGCTGAGCTTTTGTCCAGAGCTCCACATCCTGACCGGAAAGCCACCCCCTCTTCTCTGTTCCACACGCCCCAGACGGACGGGTCCTGGAAAACTGGAAGGCGGGACCAGAAGGTAAGTCTGACTTTGATTATAGCAAAACATGTGCAAAGCCTGTAGTTTGACTGGTTGGCGCCAACACCCACACTTGTGGACCCTGCAGAGCACATCCCCACTGCTGTGCAACCCTCTCCGTCCTGCCTCTGTCCCACCCCGCAGGCCTCCTGTGCAGCCCTGTGTTGCTCCAAGTAAAGGAAAATAAAAAATTTAATTTTTAATTAAATCAGCACTCATCTTACCATTCATCTTTATATTGCTCAACGCCAATACCAGCGCATTTAACCCCTACGCGAAATCACCAAAACGACACAATTCACGTGTCACAGCTTGATACGTGCCTGTGCAATTTGTTCTTACCAGAACAGTGGAAACACGGCAGAAGACAAACTCGTCTGGAAAAATTTGTATTTAACCTCTCGATAGGAGCATTTCCCCCACAGTTTCTGTCCGACTTGGCTTTCCCCCACAACCCCCTCCTCCGATTCCAGGAGGGAGTGAACCCCTCACTGTTCCTGGGGCAAAGACGGCCGGAGGGGCTGGGACAGGGCCTTGGGGGGAGGCCAGTCCTGCCTCCGTCCCTCTGTCCGTCTCCCTGCTGCCCTGGGAGATGGGTGGGGGGACGTGGTCCTGTGGGGCTGGCAGATCATTGATCACCCCAGGTTTGGCGGGAACCAGCCCTTGGTCTGCCAGTCAGCCTGGTCACGCTTCCTAACGCTGTCCTTGGCCGCCGGCTGTCGCCGGTAGGCCTTGAGAGGTGGTGACTCACTTCCTGCTGCGGGGGGTGGGGGTTGGGGGGCTTCCAAGGCTGGGAAGTCCTCAGGAGAGGAACCGAGGCTGGTTCCTGGCATCCCTTGGTCCTCTCCCGGGACTGACTGCTGAGACAGGATCCCCCGGGAGCCGGCTCCACCCGCAGGGTCCTCGAACCCCTCACCGAACCTGGGACCCCCTATTCCTGTCCTAGCCTTGGCACCCAGCTGTCTGGTTAACCAGCTTGGAGCCCCCCAGGCAGGCACAGTGCCCGGGCCTCTCCTCTCCCCTTCCCACTCCCTCCTTGTCATCTCCATCAGAAAACCCAGGCTGGGGAGGGAAGTCCCTGCAGGGGGCGGTGGAGTTGGGATTTGATGGGGTCTGCTGTAGCTTCTCCTCAAAGGACTTGCGGAGGCCGGGAGGAAGCTGCAGTGATTGGCTGGAATGTTTGGAGCTGTGAAGGAAAGGGGAGCAGGAAGGACATCAAATTGCCCTCCTCCTCCCATCCCAGATCGGGGCTCCATCCCTTGGCCACCAGTGGTGGTACGGTGGGCCTGGTGCTCGGGCAAGACACAGCAGGGAGGGCTTGGCACCTGGAACAGCCCCCTGCATGACCTGGCTGTGTCCACCTGTCCTGTCTGTCTACCAGTCGGCCCCTTGGCCACCTAAGTCTGTGGCCCACTGCACCTCTGATCTGGGCTCACACTGCGCTCTGCTACGCTGTTCCCTCACCTGGATTCCTTTCCCCTCAGCTCTGCACGCCCACTCCCATTGCTCTCTAGCGCAGCACGGTGCCTCTGCTCCAGAAGCCCCCCTCCTCTCTGAGCTCACGGGTACAGTCGCTCACTTTCTGTCTGTGTTCTGCAACAGCCCCATGACTCGTCTTCCTTTAGGGCTATGGGGCCAGGTCCTCTTGTACCCGAGTCATTTCTTAGTGCGGTGGCTCCGCACATGTGACTCTAACTGCCTTGTCCATCAGTTCCCTTTCCTAACACGGAAACAATAACTCCTGCCTTGCAGATTGTGAAACTCAGAAAAGATGATTGAGGCAGGGACAGCAGAGCGACAGGCACAAGGCAGGGGTGGACGCAGAGGTACCAACCTTGACTTCAAGCCCGGTGCTGCCATCACAAGTGGCACAAACTTGGGCACGAACCCCAGGTTCCTCGTGGTAAAATGGGGGTTTCAACAAATCCACCATAGGTGGCCGAGGGGGAATTTGGGTCACGCTCAGCCCTCACCAAATTGTTCCTCTCTTCTCGGCGTGTGGACCATAAGCACGCTCCCTTCCATCCTTTTTAAAAAATTGAGGTGAAATTCACATAACATAAAATTAGCCATTTTAAAGCTTGCTGTCTGGTATCACTTGGTGCATTCGCAGTTTTCTGCAGCCGTCACTTCCGTGGACAGAGCACATTGGTTTACGCGGTCATCAGCTGATGGGCATTTGGGCTGGCATGAATAAGGCTGCCATGAACATTCAGGTACAAGTATTTGTTTAGTCCCTGTTTCCAGTTCTTTTGGGTAAATACCCAGAAGCGGAATTGCTGGGTCCTGTGGTGACTGTTACCCTTTCTGAGGAACAGCCAGACCGTTTTCCCAGCAGCTGCACCAGCAGCATCCCCCTTCTGGCTTCCTCCACACTCACAGGTTCCAACACTCAGCCCGCTGATGCTGTTGGGAGGGAAGGACATTGACCCGGGGGCCATTTGACCCACTCAGCGGTCAGTCCTTCATCACCATCACCTCAGCATCCTTTTCACCCCAAATTGGTTAGAGTATTTTACATTTGCTGAGATGCATTCCCATGTGCTACTTGTTTGAACGTTGCCATGAGGCAGAGAGGTTGAGGAACCTGCCTGAGGGCCCCCAGCGAAAGACGGCCGAGTTGGAGGGGGAATCCAGGCCTGGGTGATGGCAAGCTCCTGCCGGAGTCTCCCTCTCCCAGTGGATCGCAGGCAAGTCAGGCTCCCCCGGGAGCTGTCTGCCCTCCACCCGTTTCTTCCCAGGCCGGGCTTCAGTTAGGTTCTGATTGAGCCCCAACCCAAATGCTCGGGCCTCCCTGGGAGAGAGAAACACAACATTCTGGGCTGCATTCCTCTGCCCAGGGTGACGTCACTTGATCCACAGGCTGGGGCCTCAAGCCAAGTGCGCTTCACTGTTGAGTAACTCCCCTCTGGTTCACCTTCAGGTTGGTTTTGCAAATGCAGCCCCCGCAGCTCCCAGCCTCCACCAGAGCCTTCAGGGGACAGCTCACCTCAAGGCGCCCCAAGGTCAGTCAAAGTCAGTCACAGCCACCCTCTGGCAAAGCGCAATCAGCCAGGCTCCTAAGAGCTGAGCGCCTTGCTCTAGCCAGGCGCTGCTAGGCAGGTTACAGGTGGCACTTCCAATGGGCATGGACAGCTCCCAGGTGGGAGTCATTGCGCACGTCCCCAGTGAGGAAACTGAAGCTCCCATGAGCTCACATGCATGTCCCCGCGGGGACTACCCGCCTGGACCCAGCCTCTCTCCCTGGTCATTGCAGAGGCCCCAGTTGTTTTCCCACTTCCTCTCTGGCCCCTCCCACCCTTCTTCCTCACAGCTGCTGGAGGGGTCTTATCTGAATTTAAAAACTTAAAAGAAAATTTGCACACAGTGGAGTTTGCTGGTCGTGGTGTCCGGTGCTGTGGGTTCAGACAAATGCAGAATCATGTATCTACCACCCCCGTGCCTCACAGAACACTTCAGGTGCCCCCAAAGGGCCTCGTGTGACCCCTTGGGGGTCAGACCACCTCCCCACCCTCCCACCCCCATCCCTACTCTCCAGCAGCTGCCGATCTGATTGCTGTCCAGAGGGATTTTTAAGAAGGTAAGCCCCTGCCTCTGGCTTCTACTGCCTCTGAAATAAAGCTCGGCTCCAGGCCTCCTCACCGCCCAGGCTTCCCTGCCCAGGACTCTGGCTCCCTCCCCCAGGAATGTTGTCCCTTTGCTCCCAAGGCCAACTCCTCTCCTTCCCACGTGGCAGCCTCAGTGGTCCCTCCTCCTCAGGGGGCCTTCCGCGCATCCTGGCTTAGATGCCATCCCTTAGACGCCACCTGCCTGTTACCCTGTGTCACCTGCGGGCTCTTCCAGGGGCGCCTACAGTGCGCAACGGTGTGTGTGTTGGTTTGGTTGTGCGTGGCCTGTGTCCTCCGTGACCCGTAGGGGCCATGTCCACACTATCCACCAGCCCACAGGCAGGCACACCCCAGGGCTCAGGACGCGCTCACTGGAGAGATGAAGGAGGGCGGCAGACGGCTGCGAACCCAGTTTCTGACTCCCAGTCTGCACCTTTTCCACGATGCCTTGTGGCCTCCCCAGAATTCTCACTCATCAGTCCATCTGTCCATCCATCAAATGCCCACTGAGGCCAGCTTTGTCCCCGTGTGCCAGCCCAGGGCTCACAGAAGCTGGGAAAGGCTGCTCCCTGTTTCTCATCCCCGCCCCACATGCTTCAGAGATGGGAGGGAACTCTCCCACCCGTTTCCTCACGTGGCCGCCTCCCTGCATCCCTGTGAGGTGAGTGACACTAGAATTAGCAGTGGAAGGGAAAATGACTTGCCCAGGGGGAGCAGGAGCTGAAGACAGTACAGGGCGCCCCTGTCCTCATAGAGCCCATAGCACTCTCTGAGAAAGGCCGTTCGGGGGAGGCAGGAGATGGGGCAAGAGGACGGTCCCTTGCATTGAGCCCTAGGGTGGGCAGTGGGAGCCTGGAGCCTGGGGGGTTCATGAGAGACCACGGGGCAGGGGAGGAGCACCTCAGAGCTGGAGGTCCCCTCGGTGCCCTGTGGGAAAACCAGGGTCCTTGTGGCTGACTTTTGCCTTCCCACCCCCATCAGGGAGGAGCGGGGCCCTGTGTTTTCTTGGTAGGTCACAAAAGCATCCTGAGATGTGGGGGAGGGCTGCTCTGGGGCTGACATCAGGGTGACAGTGAGCAAGCATCTCCTGTAGTTCCGACCCCACGAGTGGGCGCCACCTTCTTAAGTACCACCTTGTCACGAACCTGAAGACGGCAAGGTTGGAGCAGGATGCGGAGTTCCCTGCTGCCAGAAATAGGCAGACACCGCGTGGGTGGGGGCTGGCCGCCCTTCCGCCTCCGAGCTGTGCTCCCTTCCAGCCAGGAGTGATTCAGAAAGAGAGATGACTTTTTCCTTCTCTGAGGGTCACATGTTTGATGCCAGGGTTCATTTGAGGGTATTTTAGCAATCTGATGGAAGCCAAAGTGGATTACGTCAAACTATGGAGTTTGACATGATGCTCGGCCCAGGGAAATGTGTAATAAACAGTTGCTGATTGAATAAACAAATGCATTCCCTCCGGGCCCCTGTGCGCCCAGAGCACTTGGAGACAGACAATAGGAACAGAGGCAGGTGTGTGCGCCAAAGGCAGGGATGGAGTGGCTCCAGCCTCTGGGTGTGAGGGTGGGGACCATGCAGACAGGAATGGTGCCCAAAAACCACCTTGGGGCTGCTTCTGTGCAGACACTGCTGCTGCCTCACTGGGCACAGACCCGGCCGCTGCCACTGCTGATGCTCCCAGGCCTGGCACTGGAGGCCACGTTGCCCCTGGTGCATCGGGGAGCTGGGTGCAGCTGCCACCACCCTCCTGGGATGGCTTCCTAGATGCTCGCTGGCTTCTCAGTCAAAGGCCCGTGTGGGAACATCCGACTGGGAATCCTGGTCACATGCCTGCACCCTAGTTGCAAGAGAGGCGGGGAAAGCGTTTGCCATCCTCCAAGACTCATTGGGTGGGGAGCCCCCCACACTCAGCAAGGGTGTTCAGAGATGCAGGGAGACCAACAAGAATAACATGTTTGTGAGACTCCCCTGCGGACATCCCATTCTTAGGCCAAACTGTAGCTTGAGTTGCCATGCCTCTGAGCCTTTGCTGTGCTGTTCTCTGTACTTGGCATGACATTCTACTCTGCACCTCTCCCCATCCTTGTGAATTACCAATGCCACCTCCTAGAAAGTCTCAGTGCCGATGCTACCTCCTCCAGGCAGCCTTCTTGGAGTTCCACAGCTGGAAGGAATCTTTCTCTCCTCCAAATTCTCCCAGCTCTATGTCACCCTTGGGGCACAGTCTCAGAGCTGACAGGTGTAGGGTCTCTGCCCACCCCCGGGCGCCAGTTCGGCAAACCTTTGCTCACTCTCCGGCCACTGCCTGCTGCAGTGACCTCCCCAGAGCTGGCCCTCCAAGCCGCTTGTCCACACCACTGCCAGGAAGACAGGAAGAGAGGAAGGCTCACCTCACCCTGCTGGGCCAAAGCTGGGTTCAGTGAGGCCCCATGACTCTCTGGCAAGACCCAGCAGGCCTCCTGTCCCTGTGGCGGGGCCACTGTTCTGGGTGGCCTGTCCCAGTCTAGACCCACTCTCCCTTTCCTCACTTGCCTTTCCATTGTGCCCTTCAGACCCCGACTCAAGGTCTGGCAAACGCTCTTCCAGTCCCCCCTCTGCTCTTCCTGAAACACAGCTCTCCCCAGGGACGGGACTTGGCACCCCTCACTCCTGCGACCCGCCCCGCCACCTCGCTTCAACTGTCCCTTCCCAGGGGCACATGGCTGTCTCCACTAGACCCAGACTCGCCACGAGACAGTGATTCAGACAGCTTAGTTTCCTTCCTCTAATGAATTTCCATGTTTATCAAAATCATGCGTAGAGTCACATAGTTAAAAAGTCAAATGACGATCACAGATTTAAAATGAAAACAAAACGCGCGTGCTGCAGGCTTCGCAGAGCCCTGGCACCCCACTCCTCGTTCCATTCACCTGCTTCCCACCGGCAACTGCCGGCAACTCTTGAAATTGTTTGTTCCGGCCCCTCCCTCCGTGTTCTGCACAGAATACTTCTGCTGCTGTGTATTGATTTATTAACTTCAGACTTTCGATCGGCTTCCCATATGGGGAAGGATTTCCTTCTCTTAATATATACATACATTTTTTTCCTCTTGCTTCCCCTCCCCATCCTCCCAATATGATTATATAAAAAATTTGGTTGTATCAATCATCAGTTTTCATGTCGTTATGCCTGTGCGATGTGATGTGGTTCTCTTGCTGCTGGGGAGCCAAGAGCTGTGGGGTGGTTAGGTTTTATTGGTTTCCTGTGGCTGCTGAAACAAATTACCCTAACTATGGTGGCTTAAACCAGCAGAACGTGTGCTGTCATGGTTCTGGAGGCCAGAAGTCTGAACTCAAGGTGTCAGCGGGGCTGTGCTCCCTCCTCCAGCTTCTGGTGGCCGCCAGCAACCCTTGGCTTATGGCCACATCCCTCCCTTCTCTGCCTCTCACGTGGCCTTCTCCTCTCTGAGTGTCCCTCCCTCTCATAGGGACACTTGCGACGGTATTTAGGGCCCACTTGGACAACCCAGAATAATCTCTTCATCTTAATCGCGTCTGCAAATAAATATTTTTCCAAATAAAGTCTCATTGATCATTTCTTTGACAAGTTCCTGCCTTTGGTTTGCTTCTGTTTTTTCTTTTTTTTCTGGAACTTCTATTTCTCAGGTCTTGAACCACCTGGATTGAGTCTCTAACTCATAGAATTTTTTACCCCTGTTATTATTATTATTTTTGTTGTTGTTCATGTTTGGGGAACTTCTTTGGAACATTTATATTTCAGTTATCTTATTTTTAAACAGCTCTCTTGCAGTATAATTGACATGTAATAAACTGTGCATGTTCAGAGTGCACAGTTTGATAAGTTTTTACGTACGGATGCACTTTTGAAACCATTACCACAGTCAAAATAACAAACACATCAGTCACCCCAGGGGACCCTTTCCCTTAGGAGTCCCTCCCTCAAAGCCCTTTACCTCCACTCTCTTCACTTTCTGTCACTATAGATTAGTTTATGTTATTCAGAGTTTTATAAAAATGGAAACGTATAGCATGTCTGGCTTCTTCTACTCAACATAATTATTTCAAAATTCACCCATGTTGCTGGGTAGATCAGTTCATTACTTTTTTATTCTTGTGTAGATGGATACACCACAATTTGCCTATCCATTCGTCTGTTGATGGACAGCTGGGTTGTTTCTGGTTTTGGGTTATTACAACCAAAGCCACTGTGAACCATCATGGAGAAGTCTGTGTGGACACGTATTTCCTTTTCTCTTGGGTACATACCTAGGAGCCGAATGGCTGCATCATTTGGTAAGTATGTGTTTAACTTTTTAAGAAACTACCAAACTGTTTTCCAACAGTTACATTTACATTCCCACGAGCAACCACGACAGTCCCGGTTGGCCCATGGTTTTACCAGCACTTGGTAAGATTGGTCTTTTTAATTTTAGCCATTTTTAATAGGTGTAGCGACATCTCACTGTAGTTTAATTTGCATCTCACTGATGACTAATGACGTTGAGTGTCTTTCCATCTCCTTATTTGCCATCATATATCTTTTTTGGTGAAGTGTCTGTTCAAATCTTTTGTCTGCTTTTTGTTGTTGTTGTTGTTGAGGTCATAATAGTTTACAACATTGTGAAATTTCAGTTATACGTTTATTATTTGTCAGTCACCATATAAGTGCACCCCTTCACCATTTGTGTCTACCCCCAACCCCCATACCTCTGGTAACCGCTGAACTGTTCTCTTTTGTCCATGTGTTTGTTTATCCTCCACATATGAGTGAAATCATATGGTGTTTGTCTTTCTCTGGCTGGCTTATATCACATAACATAATACCCTCAAGGTCCATCCATGTTGTTGCAAATGGGATGATTTTGTCTTTTTTGTGGCTGAGTAGTATTCCAGTATATATATATGCCACATCTTCTTTATCCAATCATCAGTCACTGGGCACTTGGGTTGCTTCCCTAACCTGGCTATTGTGAATAATGCTGCAATGAACATAGGGGTGAATAAGTCTCTTTGAATTGTTGATTTCAAGTTCTTTGGATAGATACCCAGTAGTGGGATGGCTGGATCATATGGTATTTGTATTTTTAATTTTTCGAGAAATCTCCGTACTGTTTGCCTTAGTGGCTGCACCAGTGTGCATTCCCACCAGCAGCGTATGAGGGTTCCCTTCTCTCCACACCCTCTCAACATTTGTTATTTTTAGTCTTGGTGATTATAGCCATTCTAGCTGGTATAAGGTGGTATCTTAGTGTAGTTTTGATTTGCATTTACATGATGATCATTGGTGTTAAACATCTTTTCATGTGTTTGTTGGCCATTTGTATATCTTCTTTGGAGAAATGTCCATTCATATCCTCTGCCCAGTTTTTGATCGGGCTGTTTGTTTTTTTATGGTTCAGTTGTGTGAGTTCTTTATATATTATGGAGATTAACCTCTTCTCAGATATATGATTTACAAATATTTTCTCCCAATTGCTGTGTTGTCTTTTTGTTTTGTCCCTGCTTTCCTTTGTGTTGCAGAAACTCTGTAGTCTGATGAACTCCCACTTATTTATCTTTTCTTTTGTTTCCCTTGTCCGAATAGACACGGAATTTGAAAAGATCCTTTTAAGATTGATGCCAAAGAGTGTACTGCCTATATTTTCTTCCAGAAGTTTTATGGTTTCAGGTCTTACCTTCAAGTCTGTGATCCATCTTGAGTTAATTTTTGTGTATCTTTTGTCCACTTTTTAATTGGGTTGTTGGTGTCCTTATTGCTGGGTTTTGAGAGCTCTTTATACGTTCTGGATACAAGTCCTTTATCAGATAGGCATATACTTTGCAGAGATTTTTCTTCTAGTCTTAGTTATGACATTTTTAATGTACAAGATCTCTGCTTATCCCCATTTGTTTTTACAGCATCTTGTTCTTGTGTAATGAATGCATCATTTTATCCCTGTAAGGCTATTAATTATAATTTTTAAAATTTCTTCTATTTTCTGCACTGCTTATCCTTGGCCTCATTTCCTTTTTCCTTTTAGGTTTGCGGTTTCCTTAAAAGGCCAGTGCCCTTGGCTGTCTGTTTATATTGAAGCATGAGCTGGCCCTAGGTTCTGATACCTGGGCTGGCCTTGATGACAAGTGTGTCTCATGGAGGAACAATCCAGCAGCAAGCCGGGAATGCTGTTGGGGAACCTCCAAATGTCAATGCGTCAGTGTTTCCTCTAGAGCCACTCTATTTCCCAGAGAAAAACCCTCCGGTCCCCTGCCTGGGGAGGCCAGAGCCTGGCCACTGGCCTTCTGGGGACAGGATGGGGAAAGTATGGGTATGCCAGAGCTCAATGTGCAGATTTCAATGAATCTTTTGCTGTTCAGCTTCATGCCTCACTTCTTCCCTCTCTTATTTGATTTTTTTGAAGAATAAACCTCATGTGTTGGGGCTGGAGGTGACATGGGAAGAAAGCAGAAGATAATGCTGGCGTCAGACAGGGGGCTGGGGACCCAATCATTTTGCAGAGAAACTCTCATCCAATCTCTCCCCTTTTTCATCCTGAATCAAACACCCTCCTTTCACGGGAACTGGTGCCTCAAAATCCTGGGGCCCCCGTGAGTTCTGTGCTTAGGTGGCATGTTTTTATGAGGTCCCCTCTCCATCCCCTTAGGCAGAAACCATCTCCACTCTGCCAGGTCCTTCTGTTGCTTTCAGTCAACTGAAAATTCCTCAACTCTCAGCTGCTATTGCAGCCTCTCCTGCCTCTATGTTTTTGTAGATTAATACCTTTTTTTGTATTAACTAGCATTTTAAAGGGATTTTATGGAAAAGGAGGAGACCCATGGAGGGTGAACTGCCACTTTTAAACAATATCGGTCTTTTGCTTTCTGCCAATCACCTCCCTTCTTTCCGTATGACTTATTCGACTTCTCTCTCTGAGTGTTTCTCATTCTCACTGGGACGTTGCCCATCGCCCCTCCCTGTACCCCTGCCCCTCACTGCCTTCTGTGCCCTCTCTACCAAGCCTATGAGGCTGACAATGTCCAACACCCTGACACCGCTGTCAACTCAGAATCGCGGCCCCCGTGGGGCCCCAAACCCTGCCCAGAGCTTCCCATGGCTCCCTTCCACTGGTCCCTCTGCTTTCCCTCAGACTGCCAAAGCCCCCTCTTCCCTCTCAGCCCAAGCAAATGGCCCTCCTGCCACCTCACAGGGAAAACCAAAGTCAGAGGATGAGGGCGCCCCAGCCCATCACCCCAGGCTCGCCACCGCCCTCCCTGCCTGGATGCTGTCTCCAGTTCTCCTCTTCCATCCCGTCTCTCCCAGCAGTCCAAGCGCCCCTCCGAAAACACGAATCAGCATCTACCACTTCAAACCCTTCCTAGAATAAAGACCAAACCCTGTGGTCCTTGGCCCGCTGTCATCCCCTCTGACGTCATCCTGCCCAACTCCCCCCGCTCTGCTCTCCACTCAAGTTCTCTGTCAGTCCCAGAAGGAGCATTTTATGTTTGCTTTTCTCCAGGGGATATTAAAATATTACCGAGGGCACTGTGAGACAGCAGAGGCCTCCTGCTCTCCCAGGAGTTATCTCTTTAATGTTTGTGCCGTTGGGAACGGATTAGCTCCTTGGGCTGCTGTAACGAAATGCCACAAGCTGGAGGACCAAAACAGCAGAAGTCACCGCCTCACAGTGCTGGGGGCTGGAAGGCTGAGACGTGGTGCTGGAGGACCCGTCCCAGGCCTCTCTCCCGGCTTCTTGGCTATGACAGCTTAACTCCCATCCTCACAGGTCCTTCTCCCGGTGTGCATGTCCTTGTCCACATTTCCCCTTTGATAAGGACACAGTCATATTGGATGGGAGCTAATGACCTTAAGGACCTCATCTTTTTTTTTTTTTTTTTGGGGAAGAAGGTTGGCTCTGAGCTAATATCTAATGCCGACCTTCCTTTTTTTCTTCTCCCCAAAGCCCCAGTACACAGCTGTATATCCTAGTTGTAAGTCATTCTAGTTCTTCTTTGTGGGATGCCACCACAGCATGGCTTGATGAACCGTGTGTAGGGCTGTGCCCAGGAGCCGAACTGGCGAACCCCAGGCCACTGAAGCCAAGCACACTAACTTAACCACTACACCACTGGACTGGCCCCCCAGTGACTTCATCTTAAGTTGATTATCTGCAAAGACCCTACTTCCTAATTCCCATTAACAGCCACTGGGATTAACAAATCTTTTTGGGGGACACAAGTTAATCCACAAGAGGGAGATTGGAGGGTTCTAGAAGCAGGGCCTGGGATGACCAGAGTGCAGGGGGTGGGCATGTGGGAAAGAACCTATTTATGAAGGCTTCTGGAAGTATGTCTGTATTTTAATAACCAGTGCATACTGGCGGAATGTTCACTCTGCCAGCCCTGGAACCCTCCCACCACCTAGTGACGCCGCTCACCCTGCAGGCCTCAGCTTAGCGGTCTAGCACCCCCGAGAGCCTTCCCTGTAAGCCCAGACCACAGGGCCGTGGGCCCCGCCTGGAGCACCTCCAGCCCCTGTGCCTCCCTGTCTTAGACTGCGTCTGCCAGGAGAGAGCGTCTCCCCTTCCCGTGGCACCTGGAGCTGCATAGAGGCTCACTGGTTATTTGCATATGTGTCTTTGTTCCCCTCCCAGAGGGTCCTGGAGGCAACGGCCTCATCTTTTACAGATCAGCATCCAGTGTGGTTGGTGCTCAAGAAATGGCGGATGAGGGCACCCATCCTTCCATGAGTGGATTTTTACCCAGTTGACCTACATCAGGCCATATCAACAAGCTCGCTTTGTTTTACGCTCTGATAGATGAAAGGGAGCTCATAGGCCAGCAGGTGTGGGACTTACATTTTTGTGGGGCAGTTTTATGGTGCAAAATAGAGTCTGGCTTCCAGGGCCGTGTGGGTGATCGGCCTCAGGCAGATCCCAAAGGGAAGGTCCCTCAGGGCACAGGGCTCTGAGAAAGGGGAGGACCGCTGGGGCCGGTCCCTGCAGGAGGCAGTCTAGAACAGTGACTGGTTTAAGGAAAGGGCCCTGGGGCCGGGGTCTCCCGGCTCTGTGGAAGCTCAGCCAGTAGTCCTAGTTCTATGAGGTTCAGGGGTGCCCCCCACCCTCCTCTGTGGACCTTTGAAGGGGACAACACCCCTCACGTCCTTCCTCAGTGGTGACCCCAGCAACAGGGCACCACACACCAGAGCTGTGGGCCTCCCGAGCCTGTGGGCGGCCCGTTCAGATGGTCCCCCGGAGTGTCTCGTCTTCTGTGGCCAGCTCTTCTGGTCATTCAGGCTCAAATGTCACCTCTCCAAGAGGCCTGCCTGACCCCCCATCTAAAGTAGCCCCAGCAAGCACACACACCTACCCCAGTACACACGGCGCACATGTCACATCAACACACATACACCGACACACACTCACAAACACATACCACACATACACACACCACACACAAACCACACACATACACTGATACACACTCACAAACACACATACCACACATAAACACACCACACAAACACATGCACACACATGCACACACACCACACACAGACACAGACACACATACACAAATACCTGTCAAACACATACACCAATACACACCACACACACAGATACACAAACACACATGCACATGTACACACACATAAACACACACGCCACACACATGCACACACCACAAACACACATGCACACACACAGCCCCCCTTTCCCCTTAGCTTCTTTTAGCTCTCTCACTCTCTCATTCTATTGCGCATCCATTGGTTCCTCGCTTACTGTAAGCCTGCTCCTTCTAGAACCTAGGCTCCTGGACATCAGGGCCTAGCCTGTCTTGCTCACCAGCAGACCGCAGCCCTCAGAATGGGCACGTGGTGGGTGCTCAGCAGATCGTTGCCGAGGGGCTGTGGGCTGCCTCCTGCTGCCTTCCTGTCTCCTTGGATGGGGTGGGGTCTCTGGGCGTCCCCCTCACCACCACACTTCACCACTCTGCTCCCTGCTGCCCCACATTCTCTTACAAAAGACAGAGTGGTCCGTTCCCAGCACAGAAATAAGTCTCAAATTGCAAAGGGAAGCTCGCAGAGGTTGGGCGGCTGCCCCTCAGGGCGCATGGATTTCTCGTCTCCACCCTCAGCCGCAGAGGTGCTAAGATCAGAGTTTGAATGGAGAGGCAGAGGCACCGGAGCGCACCCGCCCCCTCCAGCCCAGAAGCCAGCGTGACCCCCAGCAGAAGTCGACTGAATTGGGAGTGGGCTCTCTACCTGGGGGTCCATCTCAGGACTCAGGGCGCCGGCGTTCGGCCCCTCTGCAGACCTCGAAAAGAGGCCGTGGACCCCGCGTGGCGGGCGTGCAGCCCGGGAGGGAGGGTGCCTGCTCCGCACCCTGGCTCTGCTGTGTGTCTGCAGCCAGGCCCTCAGCTTGCGGGTCGCTGCTTCCTAGTCCGCAGATGCAGATAGAAACAGCACCGGGCTGATGGGCTGGTCTAAGGATTTCACGGGCAGCGCATGCACGGTGCCCCGCACGTTTCTCTCAACCCCTGTTATCCTGGGTCCAGGGTTAAACGCTCCCTGATCGTGGGCAGCAGCGGGAAGCTTCTGGAACTGCCTTCTTGCAACCATCCATGGGGGGTAAAGCAACAGACATGAGTCAGTGCGGTAAAGGCACGAGTGGAGGCAGCGACATACCTGTGCAGAGGCCAGGCCAGTCGCCGCGGGGGGGCGAGGCGGGGTGGGGGGGGGGTGGGAGTGGCGTGTGCTTTCTTCCCTGCCCAGCTTCCCGAGGTCGCGCTGGGACCCCGTCACGTTTCTCCAATATTATGCTTATTTAATTACATTCTCATTTCCCGCATCGGGACAGCTCAAGACCTTTCCTTCTCTGAGGTACGAGGTCGTGGGAGCTCATGCACAGCTTGGGGCTTTGAGCACCTCATCTGGGGGACCTCCACGGGGACCAGGACCCACCTGCAGGTGCAGCCTGGGGACGTGCCTTGAAGAACCATCAACTGAGCGGCTGGGAAGCTTTTACTCGCCCTCACCCCCAATAATAACACGTGATTACAAGCTATTATTCAGCATCTCCTATTCGACTGATGTACACTTAAGGCTTTCTATAATTGTTATTTTATTTAGTACTCAAAACACACCTGTGAAGTAGCTACGATTAGTCCCATTTTACATGTGGGGAAACTGAGGCTCAAAGAGGAGCAGTAACTTGCCTCAGGTCACACAACTAAGAGGTGGAGGGGCCAGAATTTGACCCCTGGTCTGGTATCTGAGTGCCCACATGGGCTCCTCGTGCCCCTGGCCTGCCCTTAGCCTGGAAGGATGCCCTGGTCTCTGACAGCAGCTCTGGGCAGATGGTGCTGTAAGAAACCAGATGAGTGATGGGCTCAGAAAATGTGTCCCGTGGGCACAGGCGATCAGTACCCACTCACGTTAGGAAGCCGTCTGCTCAGTCCGCTCTCCCACCCTTCTCTGATCCTAGAAGAGAAAGAGAGAGGGGCGTCTCTTGTTGTCTGCTGTGAGGCTTGAGGTGAGCCAAACCTGCAGGTGCTCCCACAACTGGGCCCATCACCCTCAGAGGGTGACTGTGGTAGGCAGAATAATGGCTCCAGAAAGCTGTCCATGTCCTATGTCATGTTATATGGCAAGGGAAATCGGCTTGCACATAGAATTAAGTTTGCTCGTTAGCTAATCATAAAATAATTATTCTGGATTATCTGGGCCCAGTGTAATCCTAAAGCTCTTTGTCTATGGAAGAGGGACACAGAAGAGTCAGTGTCAGAAGGATGCAATGTGAGAACCAGCCACTGCTGGCTTTGAAGATGGAGGAAGGGGCCATAAGCCAAGGGATGCAGGCAGCCTCTAGAAGCTGGAAAAGGCAAGGGAACTAATATGGTGACCCAGGGAGCTGGAGCCAGAGATGAGGAGGGTAACAGGTCACCCTCCTGACTTCTTTGTTGGGGCTGAGGTGAGCCAAGCTTTGCCCCAGGGCTTGGCAAGGCTTGCTGCTGGCTGGTCCCAGCAGGATAGGGTTTGAAGGCACCACAGCTGTCTGCCCATCTGGCTCCTCCTGCCCTGCCCACTAACCTGGCCACGCAAGACCTCTTTGCCCCCAGGTCAGCAGCAGAAAGAGCGGCTGGCTGGCAGTGACGAGGTCTGATGCCCACCACCATCTCCGCAGCTGGGTGAGTGGGATGCCATGTTGGAGCTGGTGTCTTGCTGGTGGCAGGGCCCTGGAGGGGCACCTGAAGTCTGTCTTCTCTTGGCCATATCACTTTAGGCATGGCGCGTCCCTGCTCTGAGCCATTGTCCCTTTTCACCCAGGCCACATCACCAGCCTGTGAAGACCAAATAGACTGTGCTGTGGAAGCATTTTGTCAAATTCGAATGCCGCACAAGTGGCTAGGGTTACCCTCTGGAAAGAGGCCCTGGCAGGTCACAGTCTCTGAGCCCAGCTCTCCTGTCTGAGAAAGAAGCCAGTGGGAGAGATGATCGAGGCCCCACTGACATCTCACCTCTGACTCATGCATGAAATTCCCCACATGGCAGGGCAGCTGGAAAAACACCGGGGTCGGAGGGTAGCGTGTGGACGGCCAGATGGTTTTCATCCTATTGGTGATGGGACTCAGGACGCCAGGGCAGATGGAGACCCAATGCTTTGAGGTGGTGAATCACGATCCCTGCCCCCAGCCTCTCAGTCCCTCTCCCTCTGCCTGTGAATCTGAGATCTCCCTTTCAAGCTGATTTCACATCTGTTGTTTCGTTTATGCATCTCGCTGTCTCCTTCTGTATCCTTCTCTTTTCCCCTTGAAGTTCTTAGGAGTTAATCTCTGGTGTCCCCTGCAGTAGCACCAACGCTCCTCCTCATCATCAGAATATACTTTAGTCTCAGAGATCTGTCTTTACTCTCCTCCCCCCAGTTAGGGGTATCATTCCCTCAGATCTCCTAATGTTGGCTAGAAAATACTAGAGACACGTGCTCCTCCATTCAGGATTCATGTGTACTTTATAGGTAATTCTCCTGGGGTGACATCGTTTTTACCTAAGGCCCAAGAGCCTACAGCACATGGCAGGTGGGTTGGGTTGAGACCCGTTGACCAGTGAGCTTTTCCTAGCCCTGCATCATGCCCATCAGGGATGTTTCTCTGCTGGGCACTGAGACGAAGACCTTTCTATTGGTAGGTGGGTTAGTTAGAGTGAGAACTGAGCTGCTGCAGCCGCAAGCTCCGTCGCTCACTGAGAGTGGATAAATGCAGTCTGTCTCCTGTGCTCTCATGTAACAGTCTGGAAGTGAGCCATCCAGGGTGGCTGGACTCCTCGTGGTCATTCAGGCACCTGGGTTCCTACCATTTGTCACTCCATTATCAGGTCGTATTTCTCATTTGTGTGGTTGGAGCTGGGTTACCGCCATGTTTGGGCTCCATCTTACGGGAAAAGGAAAGAGAATGTGATGGAAGCACTCCTTGTGGCTTAAATTCTAGACCTCAAAATAGTATATATCACGTCTGTGACAGCGGGGTAATGGAGTCTAAGCAGGCATCTTGTGCCTAGCTACACATCCATTACTAAGAAATAATGCGAATAGATCCAGGTCCACATTAGCAATCTTAGTCACACGGGACAACAGGAGAAGCTATTGCTTTGGCCCCATCCCCACCCCACCTTCTTTATTGAGATGAGGAGCTCAGGGTTCCAGCTGTGGGCCAGCGCCACCAGTTGTCTCTTTGTATGAAGGGTGCAGGAGCTTCGTGGGAAATAATTCACCCTAAGGGAAGAATCTGTTCTCACTCAGTCAATGCAAAAATGGCCAAGATATGGGGAGGAGAGATTCCTAGCACAGCCAGCTGTCTGTCATAAAGCCATCGTTCTGGCTCAGCCCTGCGGACAGACGCCTAAGTCAGAGAGGAGGTGCAAAGAAAAGAGTCAAAACCAAAAGAATCCTCCTCAAGCGCAGGAGAGGGAAGCATCCTTTGGGGTGAGTCCTCCACGAGACAGTCTTGCTGTGTGCCAGCACTCAAGCTCACGGCTTCTGAGAGCCCCTCTGATGGCCTTTGGATGCCCGCTTGGTCCCCATTGCATGCAGTTTCATGGAGACTTTGCCAGGTGGTGGACATGTGACTGAGTGGGGCCCAACAGAATCTCCTCTAGGACCCTGACCTTTGAGCGGATGGATGTGAGGACGGACCAGGATCAGGGCGTGGAGGTCCAGAAGGACACGTGGGGCTTTCTAACCTGTGGACGTTCTGTTTCTTAACCTGGCTGGTGGGTACGTGGGGACCAGTTTGTTATTATATTCTTGACGCTATACTGATATGTTATGAGTGTAATGTTTTTTCCAGTTTTATTGAGAAATAATTGACATCCATCACTGTACGAGTTAAGGCACACAGCATGATGGTTTGATTCACATATATTGTGAATGAATGTAATCTTTTGTGCAGAGGTAATTCAGGTAATGCAAATCAGGAAGTGGTGGTGGGCTGATCTGCTGCTGGCGGGATCCCGAAGAGACCCTGTGCTCGTTCCTGGCTCTGGATGTCTGTCCTGGATGCATCGTGTCCTTCCCAAGACCCGCCTGTCCAACTTTGGTAATTCTGGGAGACTTTGCAATTTCTTTGCCTCATCTTCATCCTCCTTCTCTCCTTCTTACATATGCCAGAATCGGTTTCTGTGGATTATAACCAAAAAATCCCACCTAGAACAAAGGAAACGTGATGTGAGTGTGAGTATGTGTGTGTGTGACTCTGCATGCGTGTCACAGCCAGTGTGTGAGTGTATATGTATGTGTGTATGTGACTGTGTGTGAGTTGTGCATGTGCGTGTGTGTAAGACCCATTGAGGAGAGCTGACTTGGCTTCCACAGTTATAGGTATGGAAAGAGGGGGAAAATCCCATGTTCTATGGGTCCTGATTTTACCTCCAGGCTGGCGTGGCTGGTGTGGTGCGGCCTGTTGGCTTAAGAGTAATTTAGGATGGAAAGGTGAGGAGTGGATGTTGCTCCCGGGGAAAGAAGTCCCGGCAGCGAGAGGAACAGTCGGGCTGAGATACAGAAGGAACTAGACAACTGTGGATGGCACAGAGTCAGGGCTGAGGGGCCTGCAGCAATCCTCCAATGCAGCTTCTGGCTTTACAGAGGAAGGACCTGGCCAGAGAGGTTGAGTTACTTCCCCAGGTTACACAGAGAATTACTAGCTGAGCTGGATCTCGAATCTGAATTTGCCATTAGGCTGTCCCATTAGAAAGGAAAGGTGGAAGCTGGGGTGAGACCTGGGGGTTTCAGCAACTGAGGTGAGGAACATTCGGCCGATGATCTGGGGGGTAAAGGGAAAAGCTGGGAGCGGCTGCAGCGGGGATGGTCCAATGTGGGTGAGGGGTCTCGGGTGCGGCTGCTGCAATAAGCAGCATGCTTTAATTAATCAGTGTGTGATCATGGATTGTGCAACCATGGAAAATATCTGAGTGTGAGCCTTTGTCATCCAGGCAAACGATATGTGATCAGGGATGAGAAAAAAAACCCAATTGGAAATACGTATGTGCATCATAATAGATATTCCTATGTCAGCCTTTTAAATTGTATGCTGACCTGTGATGTGCCAGTCCCAGGCTTTGGGGACTCCGTGAGAACAAAGCAGCTTCCGACTATTCCTTGTTAGTGGACCCAGACTTTTAGGGAAGACAGATATTAAACATGCAATTTTACAAATGATTGTGATAAGTGACAGGGAACCAGTCCCTGTGGAAGTGACATTTAAGCTGCTGCCAGAAGAAGGCAGGGTTCGCAGGCAGAGCGGGCAGGATAAGGTCCCAGGTGGTGGGAACAGCATGTGCAAAGACCCTGAGGCTTGGAGAGTGGGGCTCATTGGTAGGACTGAAGAAGGCTTTTTGTGAGAAACTGAAAGAAGTTGAGCCCGACTGGAGCCTGGTGTGTGCGGGGGGAGGTGAGGGGGTGAAAGAGCTGAGTCTGGGGGTGGAGGAAACAGAGAGATGGAGAAGGGCCTCATAAGCCATGGAAGGGGGTTTGAACTTCATCCTAGGGGTCAAGGGAAGCCACTAGAAGGTTTAATGTGTGTGAGAGAGTGTGTGTGTGTGTGTACCAATAAGATGTGCATCCGTAGAGAAACAGATTTATTTTAAGGAACTGGTTTGTGGGATTATGGAGGCCGGCAAGTCCCAAACCTGCAGGGTGGGCCAGCAGGCCGGGGACCCAGGAGAGACCTGCAGATGTTGGATTGCCAGCCTCCAGAATGGTGTGAACCAATTCCTTGAAATAAATCTTTCCCTTTATGTATCCTATTCGTCTGTGTCTCTGGAAAACCCTAATGAATCCAGATCTCTCCTTCCCCTCCAGGACTGCCTCCTCCTCTTCTAAGGTGGCTTCATGTTTGCATGGCACCCTGTAGCTTACAGCCCCTACCCCATCCATCACCCTGTTTGATCCCCGAGGTCCCCATGAGGCCGGCTCCAGGGAGACCATGATCAACCTGTGAGTAGCAAGACGGGTCAAGGGCACAGACTGCCAGGTCTGAATCCAAGTTCTGTCCCCTACGTGGGTGTTTCTCTAAACTCTTGTGCCTCAGTTTCCTTATCTGGAAGGAAGGGGGTGACTCTGTTAATGTCTATCCCATGGGTTGGGGTGAAGGGTGAAATGTATCAGCTCTCCGTTTGACTAATGGAAAGCTGGGATCAGACAAGTGAGAGGTTGCACGCCTTCTCTGCAAGTTAGAGGTGGAGCTGGTGAGGCCCTCCTGGCCTCTGCAGGGTGGGCAGGACCAGGCTGGCCCCCTGGGAGGCCGTGAGCAGAGCCACTCGCCCTGAGCTGTTCATCTCCCTGAAGGAAGGCAGACCTGGCTGGAGAAAATGTGGGGGCCCAGTCTCCCCAAGTCCTGGCCAGGCTGTGCAGGGTTGGCTGTAAATAACCCAAACTGCTGCTCTGGGCTTTTCTCTTGCCTCCCCAGCCTCCCACAGTGAGGGGCAGATTTACCGGCTTTTTCCAGTAAAATGGGAAAATACTTCTGACTTATTATAGACCCATGGACCAGACCCGGCAGCAGCCAGCAGCCATGGGCCCTTCAGGATCACGGCCTGCAAACCTCTCTTTGCTCAGAGGAGGCTACTAAGATAGCTGAGACCTTTAATTGGCTAAATAGACAAATCGATCTTGACCCTTAGACCAGGCCCACCCTCTCAGATGAATTGATGGAAAGAACCCTCTGCTCTGAAATGTTTGGGGTCTGGGAGGAGCATGTGGTGTGATGAGTGGGTTTTAGCCGGGATGTCACGGGACTCAAGTTTGCTCATACCCTTATTCATGACTCACTCATTTAACAAATGTGCTTTGAGCACTGACGATGCTCTCTGGGCTGGGATGTTTCAGTGAGCAGAACAGGCCACGTTCCTGGCCGCATGAAGCTTATATTCTAGAGGGAGGAGACTAAACTAAACAAGCAAACAGATAGATAGGCGAGATAGTTCCAGATAGAAATAAATGCCAGGAGCATGATGGAAGAGTGAGGAAGAGGGTGTGATGAGAGGGAGCTCCTTTGGGATAGAACGCTCAGGAAAATCTCTCTGAGAAGACGACATTGAAGCTGAGAACAGAATGATGAGAAGGAACCGACCGTGAGGCCAGGGATGAGAGCCCTGCAGGCGGGGGCAAGAGCGAGGGCAAAGGCCTGAGGCAGAGCGAGCCTGGTCTGTGATGAGAAGCATCCAGAAAGCTGCTGCGCTGGAGAATGGTGTGGAGGGTGGGTGTGAAAGGAGGTGCGTGCAGCCAGCTGAATGTGGGAGGAGAGGAGGTTTGCATTAGCCAGGGGAGTTAACCCTGGCTGCAGTAACAAATAACTCCCAGAGCTCCGGCTTGACACAATAAGATCTGTTTCTAGCTCACTTCCTAGCTCCGTGTGGGTGGAGGGGACGCCCTGCTCCCTCAGTCTTTAAGGAACCCAGGCTCCTGATGTCATGTTGCCCTGCCTTGCCCCTGGGAGCCCCCCGTTGGATCTCTGCATCCAGCCGGTGGCAGGGAAGAGAGAGATCCTGGGATTTGCAGTAGTTTTAGGGACGCGCTTGGAAGGGGCATGCTTGACTCATGCCCACATTTCATTGGTTGGAACTCGGGTCCCTGGTCTCTCCTAGATGTAAGGGGGTGAAGCTGGGAAAGAGGTTTGGCGAAAACTAGCTGGGTTCTTTCTCAGCACCAGAAAGGGTAACTGGAGGGAGCAGCCCATGTAGGGCCTTGTGGATCACAGGAGTCTGGGTTTTATTCCGGGTGGGATGGGAGGCTAATGGAAAGTTAAAAGGAAAGTGACGTCACTTGGTTTACATTCTTGCTCTGCCTCCGACACTAAAGTGCTGTATTATGTGTCCAAACATAAGCCGCATACCCTCCTGGGCCTTTAGGAAAACAGAATTCAGATTATTTTTAATACCCCTCTCCTCCGCATCCCTACCTGAGCTAGGTCCTTCGGATGCTTTGACTCTGTGGCTTCTTGGGGACTTCGGCAAACCAGGCCACATCCACCACTGCTGACAGGTGGCGTTCCTTCCAGGACAATCTTGGGGGTCCAGAGTAGAATGGGATCAGGGTGGGAGGAGGCCCTCCAGAGAAGGCCTTTGCAGTCTGCTGGTGGCTGGTCCTGGCAGCCGAGCATGGCTTCCTGCCCTGGTCTTTCCCACCTGTGCAGTAATTATATAGAATCGCCCTCACTGCTCTTCCGGCCTCGGGGTGGTCAACAAACACACATTGATTGAATGAGCCATCTTCTGCCCAGAAGACCCTTCTGGTTCCTCTCCAGGATCCAAGTCACACACATTCTAGCAGATTCCCCATCAACACCTCCTCTTACTGCTTACCCGTGTCCACAGTGATTTTTAGTCCCACAAACCTTAGCAAACAGCTTGTTCATTTATTTATTATTCTTTAATTTTTAAAGGCTCATATTTGTTGAGTGGCTTTTACGAGCAGTTTATTTCAGTGTTTTATTTAAAGGCACAGAATGCCTTATGAGGTAGGTACCTGTCAGATTCCGCTAGGCTGCAGAAACAAGTAAATCCTGATGCATCAGTGGCTCAAGCAATGAAGATTTATTTCTTGTCCACGTTACCAACTGGATCTTTCTCCAAGGCCAATTATCCTTCTCCAAGCTCAGACTTGGGGACCCAGGTGTGTTCCATCTGTGACTCTGCTTTCTTGTCGTTTCATGATCACTTGCTTCATCCAGTCAGCCTGGTGTGCCTCGGGCTGGGGGGTCAGAAGAAAGAGAAGACAGGGGCCAGGCATGCACATGGCAGCCGCCACTTCCTCCCACATCCCATTGGCGAGAATATGGTCACGTGGCCTCATCTAGCTGCAAAGGAGGCTGGGAAATAGAGTTTGACAACAAAGTCTGCAAAGAGGTGAATGTTGATATTGGTGAACACCAGCTGCATCGGTCCCAGGTAGATTATTTCAGAGATGAGCAAACAGGGGTTCGAGTGAGGTGGAACAAATCGCCCACCATCGCTGTACTTGGAAGTCAGAGCTCTGGAACCTGAGCTCAGATGTCAAAACACAGCAAAGTACTCATGAGAAAATGTTAACTGAAAACAGCAGGCTATAAAGCAGTGTGTAGGTTGATCCCACTTACGCTACTTACTTACACACACACACACACACACACGCTCTCACCTCTTCCCATAGAAAAGAGACTGGAAGAACTTACACCCAAGTGTCCCTGGGTTATATCTGGTTGCTTGGACTGCACATATTTAATCTTTTCCTTATATTTTCAATATTTTCTACAATGAGAAAACAATTGACACTGCTTTTTAAAATTATTCATTTTTCTTAACTGATTTATTTCCATAAAAACATCACAAGAACAAAAAAGTTGCCCAGTGGGGCACTTGACAACCGCATTCTTCCTAGTAGAAGTAAGTTCTCACATATATGATTCCGGTTATTTATATTTCAAAGTCCTCTTGCATATTTCATTTCCTTTTCATTTATTCACTCAGTAAGCTCTGTTTCCTCCACCTTCCACCAGGTCCTGCTGGGGGGCCCTGCAGGCGACAGACGGGACAGAGACCCAGGACTCCTTGGGTTGATCACCCATTCGTGCATCAAAGAATTCAGGAATAAAGCCATGAATGGATTTAGTGAGTTTCTGCCAGGTGGACCCCAGATCATAAAGGGCCTTGCGTACCATGCCACAGTCGGTTTCCTGTTGGCACTGGGGAGCCCTGAAGCAGGGACCTTGGGCTGTCAGCCTTGGTTTCTGAAGCCCATGGCTGTGAATGCTGGTTGGAGCTGGATGAACGCTGAGGTGGGGGCTCGGGGAGACCCGGGAGAAAGCTGCTGAAGCCCAGGGCATGCCAGGAGCCTGGAGACAAAGATCAGATCTGAGACCAGACCTGTGCCCAACCCAGGGCTCTTTTTAGAAGCTCATTTCTTAGCCGCCAGATGGCTTGGCGGCTGGTTTGTTCGTGCCACGCCGTTGTCAAGCGCTCCCAAGGGCTCTGCCTGCGCAGTTGGGCCTAGAGCCCATGGGTCCCTCCAGATGTGACTTTGGAGCAGGCCAGAAACTCTGCAGGCAAGTATGTTGTTTGGGTTTGTCATTTGTGTATCTTAGAACCCAGGGAGCATAAACAAGGCCATGTTTGCCAGCTGTGGTCACCTCTTAGTGGTGAGTTAGGGGGTCACTGCCAGACTTGTCCGCCCAGACTTTCTGTGAGTAGGTGTGGTGCACATGCACACACACACAAGTGCACACAACCCGTCACACACACACACACACACTCATTTCTTCACAGTATAGTCGAACCCCTACCCCAAATGTGGAGCTGCCTTTATTACTCTCTTTTCTGCATTCTTGATGTTGGAGAGCATTACATTTTTGCTGAAACCAATTTGGGAGCAAGAAAAAAAATTAAGTGTGGAAAGAATAGCTGCATTTCCAAATTTTTTTTAATTTTTTAAACAATGGAGACTTTTTTCATGTGTATGTTTTTCTTTTCTTTTCTTTTTGTTTTTTTTTTTTTTGAGGAAGATTAGCCCTGAGCTAACATCCACTACCAATCTTCTTTTTGCTGAGGAAGACTGGCCCTGAGCTAACATCCCTGCCCATCTTCCTCTACTTTATATGTGGGACTCCTGCCACAGCATGGCGTGCCAATCAGTGCCATGTCCGTACCTGGGATCTGAACTGCCAAACCCCGGGCTGCCGAAGCAAAACATGCGCACTTAACCGCTGTGCCACCGTGCCGGCCCCCAGTGGAGACTTTTTTCAAACAAAATCTTACATTTATGGAAGCAAAGTTGCTCAGGTGGAAGTCAGGTGCGGCCCAGGTCTTGGTCACTGGGCGGCCCGCCTCAGCCCCCAGGGTTGTCTGAGAAATCCTGGAAAAACAAAGTTGAGGAGGGTCAAGCTGCGCTCAGGGGCCAGGAGAGCCAGGCTCCAGTGTCCAGGCACAGCTGCACCCTGAGACTCTCGGGGGTGCCATGGAAGGGAGGATGCCGTGGACTCAAAGATCTGCCCAGGTCCCGGCTCTGCATGGCTCTCTCAGAGCCTCAGTTTCACATCTGTAAAAACAGGATGCTCACGTACATGAAGATGTCCGGCACAGAAGGATGTCTGCTCCTCCGCCTCCCCCCGTGAAGGCCGGATGGTCTCTGAGTTGATTTCTAGCGCCAGGATCCCACGGGGGAAGTCTAGGATGGATAAAATATAACACTTGAAAAAAATAATATTTTGGGATAATTTAGGGACCTCCCAGAAGAACTGCTGAGGCTCTTGTTGCCGCCTCCCAAGCCCTCCCTGAAATCAAGTTTAAGCCATGATGTGCTTTTTATCTTCAAAGCTATTTTGGAAACTTGAGACAGATCCTGGTAAGAAAGGACATTTGAATTTATAGGCAACTGCGTTAACTCTTTGAAGCCCGTCGCTGTCATTTTCAAAGATTCAGCTATGGCAGAGGCAGAACGGACCTTCCATTTTGCAGATGGGGAAACTGAGGCCCAGGGGGGAGGAGGGTCAGGCTAGTGGCAGAACTTGGGGGGCAACCCAGGACTCCTCACTTCATGTCAGCGCAGCCAGTGTAAGAACAAGGTCTTCCCAGTAACAAAGACCCTCCGTGGAATCCCAGCTCGGCCAACTAAAAGTCCCAAGACAGTGGGCAGTATTTAAAATCATGGAACCTTAGTTTCGTCCTTTGAACAGTGGGGTCGTTCCTAGTCCATGAGGCTAATGTTGGGATTAAATAAGATGATGGTTGTCAAGTGCTTAGCCTAGTGCCCAGGCACAAGGAAAGTGCTGGAAATATCTTAGCTACACCGTTATTGCCCCCGTGTCAGGATAAGAAAACTGAGGTTCAGACAGGCCCGGCTTCCTGCTGGATATGAACCTAGAGCCCGTGTCTCTAACCACTGCACACACTCTTTGTGCAGAGGGAGGAAAACTGTGTGCCTCAAATTCCTTTCAAGGAGAGCATTCTATGTCTTGGAAAGAAACTCCAGGACTAGCCCACTTGGGAGAGAAGCTGAGCCCCAGGGACCCGCATGAGGGCAGAAACATCCTGCTCGAGACCAGGGGAAGGATGCTGGTTGGTGTGATGTGTGTATGTGTTGAGAGGAGGAGGAGAGGCAGAGAGAAGGGAAGAGCCCGAACCTGGGCAGAAGTTGGCGGACCCAAAATGCGACACTTTCCTCTGGCCCCATGCCTTAAATTGCTAAACTCACAAAATGTAGCTGAAACAATCTTGGGCTTCACGTGTAGAATAAGAGGCCAGTATCAAGCCAGCTCTCCAGGATACAGAAGCGCAGAGCTGGAGAGGAAGCAGGCTGTCGAGAAGTCATGAAAATCACTTTGGGGGTGGGAGCTTGGGGTTCAGAGGGGAAGGACCCTCTGGGGACTCAGAGCCCATACACTGGGAGTTTGGGTGAAATTTCTCCAAATCCCTGAGGCACCAGGAGGCCCAGCTGACCCTTAGGTTTTGTTTGTATACATGAGTTTAGGTTTTCATGAACCTGGCCAAACAGCCTGAGAATTTTCCCCTTCCCATCCACACTGGTGTAGCTCCCTTGGCTGCACCCAGTGCCCTGGGGCTCCTGTCCATTCAAGCTCTGAGTTCTGGAAGCAGTCCTGCCAAGCCTTGAATGCCTGATCCCCTTAGCCTCTGGCAGAATCCAGGCCTGCTGGATCACCCACTTCCTACAGATGCTCTGAACATTCCTGATCTGACCCCATGCCCTACCCTCCTCTCCCACCCACCCCTTCCTCTGCGTCCTGCAGAATTCAGGGTTTATCCTGAGTTCTGATCATTTCATCTTGTACTAACCCAGACCTGGCCATCTGCTGAAAACACTGCTTCCCTCACAGTCTTCTCAAGAGGTTGGTTTTTGCTGTGACGCTCCACAATCTCAGGATCTGGGAGCAGTAGACTCAACTCGTTGCTCTTCATTCCACTTGCAAACTCTCTCCTTCCTCTTCAAAGCCCCTAATTCCTTTGAAGTTCATTGTCTGACTTCGTGACCCTTGCTCCTTCTTGTGGCTGCCATTTCCTGACTCCTCATCACCCCCCTTAGTCACCGGTAACATTAGTACTGATTCACTGACTCTTTCTCCACCAGTGTGCTCTTCATCATTCTTGGCACATGAATATCCATCTGTCTTAGAAGCAGAACCTGAGACTGGATTCCTGTGTAAATAATTTATTGGAGAATACTCCCAGGAAAAGGGGAGACAGGGAAGAAAGACAGGGCAGGTGGAAAAAGCTAAGTAGTAAAGTGGTCTCTGCTGGAGACCGGCTTCTGCCAGATCCCACGGGGAGTTCTGGAGCATTAGCCGCACCAAAGAATTAGTTCCATCTCCAGGAGGCAGCCTTTGTACCTGCCATGGGTCTGCCATTGACTGAGGTCTGCAGAGTGCAGGAAGCCTGGCCTCCTGGAAACTGGGCAGCAGCCACTCTACCGTCCCACCCCAAGTAACCTCCTAGTTGTCTGATCTCAAAGGACAGCCAGCCATCTTTTCTGCCACTTGTCTTAGCCACCCATTCACAATCTTGATTTCAAGCTACCCGCTTTCTGACCACCATCTCTTATTCTTCCAGCTCCCTTCCTTCCAAAACTTCTCTGCTCTCACCATCTGCTCACCCTCTGCCTGCATCTGTAGGCTGATTATAGCCAGAAAAAAAATCATGCAAGTGAGCTGGCTGTTCCCATTTCAGATTTGGGAGGACGGGTCTCTAGAGGGGCAAGGAGAACCTTCCATGAATCCAGCTACACTTCCTAGAGACATACACATCCGCTTTCCTCGTTTACCACTTCTTCCTTCTCTACATCTTCCACGTTGCTTTCTTCCCTTCCTCTTGGCTGATGGTCTTCTCTCTCTCCCATTTTATGGAGTCAGTTGATGTATTTAGATGAGAACGTCCCATCACCGAGTCCCAGCCTCCCAGCTGGTCACCACATGTTCCTCAATGGAAGACATGTCTCTGTTTCAACCTACTTGGCTCAGGATTTCGTTCCCTCTCACCCTCTCAAGGACTTTGCCTCTGTAATTCTCCCCTCTCTTTCGCCCATCACCAGTTATACCCTTTCTGCTGGACTGCCCAAATGTGCCCAAATGGCACCCTTTGACCCTCCCATGACCCCACATCCTCCCCCCTCCACCACCCCACTTTTCTGCTTCCTTACCAGCACCACAGAGAGTTGTCTTGACTTGTGAGCTTCACTTTCTTCCTTCTCCCCTGGCCTTTCCAACTGGGCTCTTGTCCCTACGATTCTCCAGGAGCTGCTTCCAGGCAACCAATGCCGTCCATTGTGCCAAAGCGAATGTTCAGCCCTGTCCTCATCTCCCTTGACTTGCTGGTGTCATTTGATGTGACTGGCCATGTCATCCTTCTGCAACTCTCCTCTCTGTAGGCTTCCCACCTCACAGGCTGCTGCCTCTGCTGGGTCCTCCTCCTCCCCTGGCCCTCTCCATGTTGGAGTGCTCCCGGGCCAGCCTGCAGCCTTCCTCCCCGCTCTGCCCACACTCTCCAGGTGAGCTCCTGCAGCCCCTGCCTTCAAGTACCATCACGTGTTGACTCTAATGTTTCCTTCTCCATCCCAGACTTCTCCTCTGAGCTCCAGACTCTTCCTCTCTCCCTGCCAACTGGCCGTCTCCGCCTACGTGAAGAACAGACACCTCAGACCTAACTGGACAAAGTAGAACTGTTGGCTCTCACCACCACCTCTAAGTCCGCTCCTTCTCCAGTCTGCCCCAAGACAGGAAATGGCGTCACTGCTTGCCTTGAGGCTCAGCCAGAAACCCAGAGGTTACCCTTGATTCCTCTCTTCCTCAGGCCTCACTTCCAAACCACTGGTTACTCCTGGTGGCTCCACCTCCACCTCTCAGCACCTCATTGCACCATCGGGACCCGTCACCATCAGCTCGCCTCTGGCCCCCGCGGAGCACCTGACGGGTCTCCCACCCTCGCTTTCCTCACAGAGCTGAGCGATCTTATGGAGATGGGGAGGTCGTGGAGGGCACTGTAGCTGGTGAAGTGATTCTCTTTGTCTCTTATTCTAGGTGGGATGGGAGGGGACCCCTGCAGGGTTCTGAGCCAAGAAACAGACCTGACTTAGCCTCTCAACCGATCACTCTGCCTGCTGTGTTCGTAATAGACGGGGGAGGCCAGGGCGAATGGCAGAGAACTGTGAGGAGCGTTTTGCAACAATTCATGGGGAAGATGGTGGTGGCTTGGGGTGGAAGCTCACCAGAGCCACGCGGATTGATTGCTATAATCAAGGGTCGGGTCAGCCAATATTACCTGCCAACATCGTAGCACAGCTGAGGAGGTAGCTGTCTACCGGGCACTGATCATGGCATGTGCTTTACGCACCAGCTTGCCCGAAGAATCTGGCAATAGAGACAACTAACAGTTATTAAATGTCTCCTATGAGGCAGGCACTGCCGGCTTGACTAGAACAAGGCTCAGAACCAGAGCTGCTGGCAGGGAGACCTCATTTCACACATGTTATTGAGAGTAACTTTACTAAACAGATCCAGGGGTCAGAGAATGGCTAACGACACACGGGGCTCATGCGGTTCAGCGGAACAGAGGTGTCAGGAACCACGCAGTGATGCGAGGCTCCAGGATGAAGCGGGGTAGGCACCCTCCATGTCACCAGCATCTTAGGTCACTGCTCCCTGCTACAGGGATGGAGCTGTGTGCTAGGCAAGAGGAACAAAGTGGGATCAACTGCAGACTTTGTTCATCGAAGTGTTCAGCCCAGCCAGGGAGGGGTGCCCAACTCTTTCGAGGGGCAGACTCATTTGAGCGCAAGTAACAGATGCAAGTGAGAAGGAATTTTAGAGTCTAACGTAACTGAAGAGTCCAGGGAGTTCGGGAGCTGCTTTACTGAGGCTCACAGAATGTCACCAGAACCTCAGGACCTCCGGGACCAGGATGGGGAAGGGTGGATCCCCAAGAGGCTATTACTGGAAGGGGAGAAGGGAGCACTGGGCAGCCACGGTCATCAAAGAGAGTCTGTGACAACCAGCTGGACTCAGGCCAAACTGTACAAAACACTATCCAAGAGGTGTGTCAGGGAGGGAAAGATTGCCTCCAGTTCAGCAAGCAGTTCCCAGAAAGGTGGGCTTGGAACTGAGTCTTAAAGGAGCATTTCCAGCAAGTTGGACAGGCAGGAAAGAAAGTCATCCTAGACAGGGATGGCATGAGGTACAGGTACAGAGGCGTGGCAGTGGACGGGCTGCTCAGGGGTCAGGAGATGGTGCGTGGCTGGAGCATCAGGAGTTTTGGGAGCTAAGGGAAGAAGTCGATCGGGGCAGGATTGTAAAAGGCCTGTAGTGTCCGCGTGAGGAAGCTGGACTTCCTTTTTTCAGCACTGGAGAGGAATTGGAGGTTTGAGGACAGAGAAGCAATGTGTTCTGTGCTTTAGAAAGACTTGTGGCAGCATGGAGAGTGGACAGCAGTGCGAGTGAGGCTGCCATGGGCCTAAAATGGGGTAGAAATCCTGGCAAGGGGCAGAGAGGTGGGTTTGAGGAAACTGAGAAGCTAGACCATAAGGGACTCAGGGGCTGGTTGAATGTGGGAGCCGTGTGGGAGGCCACTGATTGCTTAGCCAAGATCTATGCTCCTCCTTCTTGTTGGCAGAAACTCAGGGCAGCAATGTGCCTAGTGACTGCTCACCTCCCCAGGTGTCTTGTGGTGAAAGGTACAAGGCACCTCGTTGTGTAACCCAGCTGTGCCAACGCAACGTAAACAGAAATCTACCAGACAAAGCTGTTGATTCCCACCTAAAAAGGAACAAACTCACGTGACATGCCCCTTTGCCCTGCATCTTCCCCTTTCTTCCTGCTTGAAATGTACCTGCAATGCTGGGAGGTAGAGCAGCCTTCTTGTGACCATGAGGATGGGAACTTCAAGGTAGGGATGGTGGAGCAGGAGGCTATGAAGAGTCTGGGTTCTTGATGATTTCCTCAAGCAGATGCACCAGCCTCAGACTTCCTGCCTCCAGATTTCATGTTACACAACACAAACAGATGCCTCTTTGGTTAAGCCACTGTAGTCGGGTTTGACACATACAGCTCAAGACAATCTTAAGAGACACAGTTTGATGAAGGCAATGTTGGAAGTGACTTTGGAAACTTGAAGACCCAGGTGGAGATTGATGCCATGAGCTATGATTGGGAACAGGTTTGAAAGGGTCAGCATGGCAGGAAAAGAGCCTGCCACCCAGAGCCAGGCCAGCCTGTGGCCAAGTGGGCCCTGGGAAAAATCTCTTATCCTGCTCACCCTCTGGATCCCCATCTGTGAGATGGGATTTTAAAGCCAAATTTCTCAAGACTGGAAACAGCGTGGCCATTTTATAAGGTATCCGATGCAAGCTTTGGGTTCCCAATAACTTACAGGTTTGTTTTTGGAGTGATAGGATAGAGGCGGCCAGCCTTGCTGGGGATTTAAAGCAGAGGTTAGAGAAGCCGGCACAAGAAGGGCGCTGAGAGCTGTAGCCCGGATCCCAGCCCAAAGGGCCCCTCAGCTTCCCATGGGATGAGGACGCCCCTGAGCCAGTGGTGGGGCCAGCGAGGCTCCTGAGGGGTGAGCTGGCCGTGGGGTGGGAGTCTGCTGCCCACACACCTCCTCTTCCTGTCCAGCATAGGCACGCTGAATGTGGAATGACGTGTAGACCAGACACAAAGATGACTAAATACGGGTGGTCGGTTGTTTGTGGGCTCATCCCTGATATTGCATTTCGTGCAGCAACATAAACTCCACGCAGCCAGCCAACAGAGCTGACCGCTAATGTGTTTATAATGGTTATTAAGAAGGGAGGTGACTTTTCCACAGGCGTTCCAAAAGGTGACTCAGCTCTCGTTGAGCCCCCTCCACTCACAGACCGCTTGCTGGAAACTGAAAGACTGTGGGCAGCAGAAATCTGGGCGCCAATGTCCTGTGGGACATCCTCTCAGGGGGTCAGGGGATACGAAGGCCACAAGAGGCATCGGAAGCTATCGAGGCCACCGCCCATCAGAGTTTGAGCGCCCTTGTTGTTCTCTGCCAAGCTGTCGCTCAGGCTCTACCTCAACACCTCCAGAGACGGGGACCTTGCCTCCCCCAGGATGCCCACCACCCTAAGACTGCGAGGATTCTGGGAACACGTCGCCGGTTTTATTCGATTTGCATCCTCAGAGCCTGGAAGACTCCAGAAATGTCCATCCCGTTCTCTTCCACCCCCCACCAGCCTTTGCTGAGCCTTGAGCGAAGTCTGGGGGGGTCTAAGACAAGCAAATGCAGTCCCTGCCTTGAGGATCCCAGAGTCTAGAGAAGGAGGAAGGCCATGGGCAGGTGATGATGATACAGTGTGATGGTGCCACAGTGGGGTCGTGCAGGTGAGACAGTTGAGCAGACGCTCATGGAAGGGGCTCCCACCAGGCACTGTGGGCTCTCGCCTGCCGGGCAGGTGGGAATGAGTGACTGAAAGGCCTTCGCTCTGTGGGCCTGAGGTCAGCAGAGACTTCCTTGACTCGTACCATCGAGGTAAGATCTTCTGGAGCCCCCGCTTCTCATCCTGAGGAAATCCAAAGACTTTCCAATATTTCTGGGGGATTTAAGCTCCCACAGATGCCTCTGGCCGCAAGCCCCTGGTTCCACCAAATTCTACTGAATACAATTCACGGCTTATCTCCCCACCCCCCATCCCACCTGTGTGTGTTGAACCCAACATGGACCCCGACTCTCTCTCTGTTTCTGCAAATGAAACAAATGAGACAAAGCTCACACAAAGGGTGTGCAGGAGCATGTGCATGCGGAGGCGCCTCCAGTGAGGGTCCGGGAGAAGGGGCGGGGCGTGCATCACTGACGCCCTCCTGTAAGCCCATTGGCCACTCTCACCGAGACGACTGTCCCTGGCTGCTTCCCCGAGACCCAGCTCGCAGCCGGCCTACATGTGTGTGACTCTCTCTTGGTCCCTCCACTCACTCTCTTCACCCCACCTCCCTGCTGGTCCCCAAATTCCGTGTTCTATCCGTCTGTTCCACAGAATAACCCCTCTCCCCGCAGCCTGCATTTACCTGTCCAAACCCACTCGGGCTTAGCAGGACAACAGGACGTTTCCCAGAGCACGCTCTTTCCCCTACAGAAGCGAGACACTTGCGAATAGCCGTTCTCCTGCTCTGGGATTCCTCTGTTCCTATCGTGAGCGCCAACCAGGCTCCCCTCCATCCTTGTTCTGTCACTCAGGCTGCGTAGAACCAGTGTGTCGCCTCCTTTCCTGGGCAGAGGGCTGGGCCAACTTTGTGTCCTCGCTCTGTCTCAGCCTTGAAGGGAAGTGATGGGCCAGCATTTCTTTGTGCCATTCACTTCCCGTCATTGACCATGAGGGTGTTCGTCCCAAGTTTAAGCTTGTGGATTCTTCCTGCCCCCAGCAGGCAATCCAGGGTGCAAAGAGATCTGTCTGGCTGCCTCTGCGGTCAGGGGTTTAGAGCAATTTTATTGTGGCACAATGTGGTGTTAAAGGAACTGTGCCGTCAGAGAGCATTCTCTAGAAGGCCTGTGGTTTGGGCTTTCTTCTCCTAGCTTCCTCAGGACTGGCAATGGGTCATAAGCAGGGTCGGGGAGGGAGCATGGAAACCGTGGGAGTCTGCCTTTGGGTCCTCGCAGGCAGAGAAATGAATTAATTGGTCCTCATCCTTGTCACTCAGCACACACCCCTGCCTGCTCCCAATTGTCCTGGCATCTGGGGCCAGGGGTAGGGAGAAGGTGCCAAGAGGGAGAGGAGAGGAGGCAGGTGGATGTCGCCTCTGGCCTCCCTTTCCTCTGTCCCTCCTGGCCTCGAGGATGCACATGAGTTTCCCTCCATGTTTTCCCAAGGATGGGGTGGAGATTGGAAGAGCTGGAATCAGCCATGTGGCAACTGGTCCTCATTTCATTCCTTCCTTATTTCCCAGGGGACAAAAGAGCCCACCGTTGCCCCCTAAACAGAAGGAGGAACACAGGGGTCCTGAGAGCTGGGCTCTAGCCCAGCTTTTTTGCCAACTCCTCTTTCTGGCCTGAAACCGAGGATATTGGCTCACAGACCACACTGCGAGAGCTGTGGCTGACTTCAGGGGTTCCCTTCAGCTAATTCCTTCCTTGTTTCCATCTCATTGGTAATTCTCCTCCACCAATCCGTGAGCACCTCAGGAGAGAGACCACGTTCACATGACTTTGATTACAGTAGATTGTTATAATTCTACTTTATTATGAGTTATTGTTAATCTCACACTGTGCCTAATTTATGAATTAACCTTTGTCATAAGTATGTATGTAAAGCCACGCGCCACACGATGACGTTGAGGTCAATGACAGACTGTGTATACGACGGTGCAGTACCATACAGCCCAGGTGTGCAGTAGACTGCACCGTCTGGATTCATGTGAGTACACCCAATGATGTTCACACAATGGTGGAATCACCTAAAGACACATTTCTCGGAGTGTGTCCCCGTCATTAACTGGTGCGTGGCTGTACAGTCATGTGCATATACAGGGTTTGGTACTATCCATGGTTTCAGGCATCCACGGGGGGTCTTGGAATGTATCCCCTGCAGTTAAGGGGGAATTGCTGTACTCTCTCCACCCAGAGACAGTTCCTGTTAATCTTTGATTTCTTCGCTTTTAGAGTTAATTACTACTGCACTGCTCTGTTTGTATTCTTTGCCAGATTTGTAATCAGTTATGCAAACAATTCTGAAGCCTCTTTTTACCCCAATTTACAATATATCATAAGCATTTGTCCGGAGTTACTTTTGTAAATATCTCTTTTAAACAGTTGCATAATCTTCTACCGGGTAGATTTGCCGTGGTTTACTGAACTGATCTCGTTTATCAGAAGTTAAGGTTGTTTTCACATTTTCAGTGCGATAAATAACACTGATGACACAGCTTCATATGTCGTTGGTTGTTTACTTGGAGACGCAGGGCCCGCTACACAGCTTGGGCTCTGCCAGGCTGAGCCTCGGCTACGAGTATACAGCCACAGATGTGTTTTGTTTGGCTCACACAGTGCTGATCTGCTTTTTTATTTTAATAGAGAATTCACAAACAAATTCTATTTTATAGCTTCTTTTGAAGAGTCAGAAGATTAGGTGACCCTAGGCCCATATTCCTGCATGTCACCATCTGCTGAAGCCCTTTGACTGGGGTAGGATCTCCCCCTTTTACCCCAGTCTCCACTGCTCTCTATTGTGTCCTTCACATGGAGGCCATGTGGCAGTAGCCATTTGCCATTGCACCTATGCTGATCGTTTTTCTTAATGAGAAGGGTGAGATATTTCTTATACTTCTTTCAAAAGTGAGAGATGAAGGACAGACTGAGAGGGCTTTTGAGTTTCATAAAACAGAGAATATTTTTCTTGGTGTAATTGAAGAATATTCCTAACACTTAAAAGGCAAATCAAGTCTCTCTTTGTGGAAGGAATGCCACTAAAATAGACATTTTGTGCAAGTTTGACACAGCATTGTAGGTTCCTCTGCCCTGACCTGCTTCACTCATTGCAGTTCTCCACTGGGCTCCTGCTCACATTTCTGTATGAAACCTCTTCTATAGGATGCTGTGCCTGTCAGTGGGCTTTGGGCAGCAAACAAAAGACATTTGATGCAAAAAGACTTAAGCAAGTAAGGAATTTATGTCTCATATAACTCATAGTCCAGAGGGAGGGTGGGCTTCAGGCACAGTTCAATCAATGGGACCCAGGTGAATCTTTCCAGTCTCTCTACTCAGCGCTAATGTCACCTTGAAGTTGGTCCCTCTCATGATTGCAAGATGGCGGCCAGTGACGATTGGGGCAATATGCTTCCTTATTCACAACCCCCAGGAGAAACTGTTTCCCAACCTTATGAATCTGTTCCTTCAGTGTGAGCAGGCCAACGTAGGATATATGCCTACTCTTTGTCAGATAATAGTCGCCAGGGCAATGCGATGCACTGATTGGTTAAATTAATCATAGCACTGGAATGGATCGTGGGGAGTCAACCTCGGGTTCACCATAGACCCCTTCCTTGAGCTCTCTCGACTCTGCTCATCCTCATTCCTGGCTGGGCTTTGGATTTGCAGAGACACAAATTCAGCTCTTCTTGAGTCAAGTCCCATATCAAATCCCAGCAGAAGCCAGTTTTCTCCAAACCCGGTAATTGGCCTTTGCACCTGTCA
Organism: Equus caballus; assembly: GCF_041296265.1. NCBI lineage: Eukaryota > Metazoa > Chordata > Mammalia > Perissodactyla > Equidae > Equus > Equus caballus. Next base: position 51,477,888 of record NC_091707.1, on the reverse strand, counting down.
CCTATAACCCTCCTTCCACGGACCAGACAGCCTGCTCGTTCTCAGCATCACCATTCATTTCACTCTTTGGTTTGGGACTTCAAATTATTTCTCAACAATTCCATGTTTCAACACGTAATTTTTTCCCAAGCCTCCATACGACCCCAGGAGACTGGTGATCAAGACAGCGCCAGTGGTTTACAGAACATCAGACATTTCAATGGACAGGCGGAGAGGCTGTCTTTCCCATCAGACTCCTGATTTCCCCGAGGCTGCTACTCGATGTGCTAATACAACCCGTAATCGGGCTGTTTCTTCCCGTACCAGCTAGTGTCCACCGGGAACCTGGTTGTGGTGTGCTGTGGGGAGCCGGCTTCCCTGGTTTCCGGGTTCCATGCCTTGCACAGTTGAGCGTTCCTAGTAGGGAGGTTTTCCGGCTAATGAACCTTGACATCGCTCTCAGCTATCTGACCCCACATCCTGGGCCACTGCCAGCTACGATCCAGGAAGCACAGGTCCCCAAAGCGATCAGGCACACAACAGTTTGGGTTTTGCAGCTGCCTTCCCCGTGCTAATGTAATTATGTCTCTGCTACCATTAGCCCCGACAGGGGTTGGTCTTTGGGGATCTCTAAATGCACATTAGGCCCGCCGCCAGGGCTGCATTCTCATCAACACGTGGACCGCTCGCAAAGATGTTCCTTTACGTTTAGCAGAGGATGAAATCACAGAGTATGGGACAGAGGAAGGCAACCTGGGGCTCTGTAAGTCTAATTCCTGTAGCACCTGCGTTAGGGGCTGGGATGCTCATCCAAAAGGAGGACTCTTGGGCTTCAATGCTGCTCCCCAAGGACACGCTAAGAGTCAACGACCTAGAACGGCAGCCCCTGTTCCTCCTCTAGCTACAGCCCCCCTGCATGCAGGAGGTAGCTTATTTAGAGGTGATAGGGTCACAATTGGATTACGGCACAGTCGTAAAAGCCCCGGTCCCCACATTCAGATCATTACTCTAACCAGCTTAGGAAACGGGCTTTACTATTCTGGTTTTGCATCCCTGTCCTTCCTCTTACTGGCCACAGCTCCTGTATAGGAATCGACCAGGTGGTACCCTGCCCGAGACTGTCTAGTCAAGGGGTGGGCGGAGCTAAGATCCAGCTTGCTTTCTCTTCCCCAAGTGATGTCCTCTGCATGGGCCCATCTGCCTGGAAGAAGCTCTGTCCTTTCTCTCTCTCTCTCTCTTTTTTTTTAACCATTTAATTCTTTTATTCTATATGCAAATTTCTTTCTCATTTTTATATTGTTTAGGCACACTATTGATGTAATTCCTTTCCAACTGAGGTAAAATTTACATACAGTGAAGAACACAGATCTTAAATGTTGGATCTGATGGGTTTTAACAAATATGTATATCCATGGAATTAACTCCCAATAAAGGAAGTAAATATGTCCCTTTCCACAAGAAGTTCTCTTCCCGCCTAGTCAACCTCCACCTCCCAAAGGCGACCACCGTTCTTATTGATGTCACCATAGAACACGATGGTTTGCCCTGTTCTCCAACGTCATAGAAAAGGAATCACGTGCAGTCTTGTATGTGTGGCTTATTTTTTCGGTATAATGTCTACCTGAATTCTACACATTGTTGTGTATATTGGTGGTGTCTTCTGTTGCTGAGCTGCATTCCGTTGTAAGGACAGACTACAGCTTTTTTATCCACTCACCTGCTGACAGACATTAAGGTTGTTTCCAGTCTGGGGATATTTTAAGTAAATCCACTGTAAACAATCTGTGTGGGAGTTTTTATGGACATATACTTTCATTTTTTGCCTGGGTAAATATCTAGGAGCAGAGTGTCTGGTCATATGGTAAGGATATGTTAAACTTTATAGGAAGCCGTATGAGTGTATACAGTAGTAGCTTATGCTGTGTGAGTGTATAAAGTATGTGTATACTGTATGAGTGTGTGAGAGTTCTGGTTGCTTCACGTGTTCACCAACATCTGGTGTTATTAGATTTTTAAACTTTTAGCTCTTCAAGTGATATGAAGTTGTATCTCATTGTGGTTTAATTTCCATTTCCCTAATGTCTAATAACATTGAAGACTTTGTCATGTGCTTATTGGCCAGCTGTGTGTCTTCTTTTGTGAAATGTCTCTTTAAATCTTTTGCCCAATTTTTATTCTATTGTTTGTCGTTTCATTACTAAGTTGTAAGAGTTTTACGATACATCCTGGATACCAGCCCTTCCTCAGATGTATGTTTTGTAAATATTTTCTCCCAGTCTTTGGCTTGTGGATTCATTTTTTAAAAAACAATGACTTTTGATGACCAGAAGTCTTTACTTTAGGTCAAGTCTAATTTTATAATTTTTTTCTTTTATGCTTATTGTTTTTCTCTCCTGTGTAGGAAACTTTTACCTACCTTAAGTCATGAAGATCGTTTCCTAAGTTTACTTTTAGAATTTTTATTTTAACCTTTTTGTTTAGGCATTAAATTCACCTTAAATTAATTTTGCTTAATGATGTGAAGTGGGGATGTAGGTTCATTTTTTTCCAATGTCGTTATCCAGTTGTTCCACACTTAATTGATGAGAAGGCTTTTCTTTCTCCATTGGATTGCTTTGGTACATTATAAAAATCAAATAACCTACATAAATGTGGGTTTATTTCTGGGCTCTATATTCTATTCCTTTGATCTATGTCTTGGTCTGTATGTCTGTACCACACTCTCTTGGTGAATGTAGCTTTATGGTAAGTCTTGATGTCTGAAGTCAGAGAGGGTAAGTCCTCCAACTTTGTCCTTTCTTTTCAAAATTGCTTTGAATATGGTAGGTTCTTGTTCAGAAGTGCATTGTCAGTTTTGAGGAGAGAAAAAATCTTGCTAGGAGCTAATTTGATTGGAATTGCATTAAATCCATATACAATTTAGTGAGAATTGACATCTATAACACACTGAGTCTTCAAGTCCATGAACATAGTATAGCTCTGTTTATTTAGATCTTCTTTCATCCCTCTCAGCAAAGTTTTTTAGTTTTCAGTATATAGAACTTGCACATCTTAAAAAAATTTTTTTTACATTTATGTCTAAGTATTTAACTGTTTTTTGATATTGTAAATGCTATTGCTTTCTAATTTTAAATTTCAAGTTGTTTGCTCTAACATATAAAATTATGATTGATTTTTGTATGTTAACCAGGTATTTTGGGACCTCACAAAATTCACTCATTAATTCTAAGAGTTGTTGTGTAGCTTTCTTAGCATTTTCTGTACAATCATGTTGTCTGCAAGAGTTTTATTTCTTTCTTTGCTACCTTCATGCCTTTGATTTTCTTTACTTGCCGATTACATGGTAGAACCTCCAGTACCATATCGAATAGAAGGGATAAGAGCATGTGTCCTTGCCTTGCTCCTTGTCTTAAGGCAAAAGCATTAGAAATTTCACTATTAAATATAATACTGCTGTAGTTTTTCATAAGTGCTCTTTTCCCTTTAGTCCTACTTTTCTTTTTCCTATGAATGGGATTGAATTTTGTCAAATGCCTTTTTTTTCAATCTATTAAAATTGCCTTGTGTCTTCCCTCTTTCGTCTTGTTAACATGACAATTTACATTGTCTGATTTTCAAAGGTTAAGCCAATCTTGCATTCCTGCAATAAAACCCAGTTAGTCATGAGGTAGTATCCTTTTTATATAGCACTGGATTTGGTATGATAATATTTTGTTAAGATTTTTGTTTTTATATTCATGCGAGATATTTATCTGTAATTTCTTTTTACGTACTGTTTTGGTTTTAGGGTTATACTGGCTGGTTATGTCCGCAGAATAATCCTTCTTTCCTTCTTAACATTAATAGTTTATATTTAGTCTTTTTTTCTTGACCAGCCTAACTAGGTGTTTATCGTTTTTTCTTTTATCTTTTCTAAGGATCAATTTTTGGATTTGTTCATTTTCTCTTTTGTATATCTGCTTCTATTTTACTAGTTTCTGCTTTTATCTTTATTGCCATCTTCCTCCTGTTTATTTTTGTTTTCCTTTGCTCTTTTTTATATTTTCTTATTGCAGAAGCTTAGAATATTGATTTTAGGCCATTTTTCTTTTCTGATATAAGCACTTAAAGCTATAAACTTTCTCCTAAGTGCTGTCTTAGCTGCATTGCACAAATTTTCTTCCTGTTTTAAATACTTTCTAATTTCCTTTGTGATTTCTTCTTTGACCCATGGATTAGTTAGAAGTTTGTGGTTTAATGTCCAAATGTTTGCTGATTCTCTAGATATATTTTTATCATTGATTTCTAATTTAATTCCATTTACTTCCACTTTTCATGATTTGATTCATTGTAAATTTATTGAGACTTAGTTTATGACCCAGCAGCAGGTCCGTTTCGGTAAACATACCATGTGCAGTTGAAGTAAAGATGGATTGTGCAATTGTTAATAGTGTTGTTCTGGTTGTCTAAGTCCTACCAAACTTCGTATCCAGTTATTTTATCAGTTGTTAAGGGAGGGATATTAAGCCTTCTTTAGAATATAGCCAGAGTTCCTTTCCCAAAACACGTTTTAAATCACGCTACCCTTCTCTTCAAAAACTGGCAGGGGGACCCAGCACATGCAGGGCAAAGCCAAACTCCACAGCATGGCTTTCCAGGCCTCCAGGATCCAGCCGTGCCTGCTAATCCAGCCTCACCTGTCAAGAGTGTGACCAAGGCGTCCACGGAGGACCTCACTGCTGATGAGTGCACACATGGTGGAGGATGGGGACGTCAGAGAGCGGGGTTCATTCTCCCAGCCCTTCCTCAGGCATGACAAGCCACACTCCAGTGATCTCAAGAACTTCAACTGTGTTGGCACTTTGAAAGTGACCCATTTGGGACAGTGACTTAAGAGTGTCACTTATTGTCTGGCAATCTTCAGCTCCTGAAGTGTCAGTCTTTGGTTTCTGGTTATTTCTCAAATTGACATAGGCAGTGAAGGGAAGCAATGTAACACCGTGATATCACGTCGCACACAGGCTTCTTTCCAGTTTCTGAAGAGGAATTTGAGATGATGTTTGGATAAGCGACAGGAGTTACAGAATAAGTGAGTGGATACAGGAGAGGCCTCTTTGAAGACCAATGATTAAGTGGCCGTCGACAGTTAAGTAAAGTTGATTTACTCTGCCATTGCCAAACTTTTAAGTTTCTCTTGTAGGGCCTCCAGGCTCCAGCCCTGGGGCGCTTGCTCAGGCAGCTCCTTCGGTGTAGAATGCCATCTCTCCTGTCCTTCACCTTTTGGAACTGAGCTCGTCATTCGAAACCCTACTTCAATGCCTCCTCCTCCATAAAGCCTTCCTTGATTTCCTTCTCAGAGTCGCTTCCCCCCACCCCCACCCACCACTGCCCCATGAGCGTTTGCTCACATCCTATTTCAGTATAACATAATGGAAGTAAAGAGAGGCTCTGGAGACAGACTCGAGTGTGTATCCTGAGTTTGCCACATGTTAGATTTAAGATATTGGGCCAGTTACTTAACCTTTCCAAGTGCCTGTTTTCTCATCTGTGAAGTGGAGTTAATAATGGGAACTTCCTCGTAAGTTGTCATGGGAATTAAACGAGGTGATACATGCAAGGTACTGTAGCACTGGCATGGAATAGACGCTAGATTGATGCCGGCAGCTGTGATGATGATGGGCTGACCATGACCGTGATTACTTGATTAATTTGTCTTTTTACCTGTCTCACCTTCTGCGCTATAACTTCCTGGAAGAAGGAAACTGTGTCTGGTTTCTGTGTCCCACACATCTGTCATGCACCTGGACCACAGTAAGCCCTCAGCCAACGTCCTTTAAAATGCAAAATGAGATGAACCAGACCCTGAAACTGAAACATAGACACTCACTTCTATCTCAACATTATAAAGGGCCCCCCAGTGCTGGAGTCAACCAGAAGGGCAAGCACTCTATCAGAATCTGTTTGTTCAGATATGTCTAATGTGTTTGTTCATGCCGCTGCATGCCAGGGGAAATGTGAGGTCAGACTTACCCCTTCCTTGCATCTCTGACTACTTGTTGGCATTCTGCCTTTGTTGAGTTCCTGTGGTTGTACACTACAGGATGCGGGGTGGGGGGGCCCGGCAGTTTTTATCCCTGTTTTGGAAGCTGGCTCTGCCCTGTGTATTAAGCACTTCCCCCCTCACACACTGAGTGACTGGGCTGGGAAGGGGCTGAGGGATGGGCCAAGGCAGATCTCACATACCGCCCATGAATGCATTGCCCCAGAGGGAACTGGCTGGCGTGTGTTTTCCCACTCCTGGCACATGCACACAGAAGTGTTTGTTCTGCAGTGTCCGGGGGAGCTGCAGGCCTCGAACAATGGTGAATGATTTATTTGGTAACGTGTATTTGAGTTTCCAAGGGTTGCTAAGCATATTAAATAGCTGTCCTCTCTTTTCAGTCCCAACCAGTGGTTTCTGGAAACGCCCAGGAAGAATTTCACCTCGTTCACATGGTTTTTCAAGGTGCTGTTTAATCTTTCCCCTCAGTCTTCCTGGCCCTTGGGTGATTATCACTGTGCCTCTCAACCTTATGGCTGTGGGTGATTGATCAATCTTATGGAAATTTTAAAAATTAAATTGGAAAACTCCATAGATTAAAATTTAAGGCTAATCACGGGTGACTCCTAATCTATTCTGTATGAGAATCATCGTTCTTCATGTTCTGATTTGCCATGGGGATGTTCCCCATCTCCATGGGGATGTCGTGTCTAAATGTCTAAATTGGCAGAGGTCTCACCTGGATGTGCGGCAGGGCAGGCATCAACGTGTGTGGGGGCTGGTGTTTTCTACTCCCCTGTGACAAAGCATTGCTCCTAATCCCCGCATAATAAACCCGCTTTCTAGTCTGCGCCAGGGCTATGAAAATAATCATGAGCCAAATTCTTTCCTTGAGCCTTCAGCAAAAATCCAGAGGCACGACGTTCTTGCTTCCATCCGGATTTGATTGATCCCCTGTCAAGCTATGGAATCTATTTTGTATGTTTTTCTAAACAAAATTGTCCATAAGTTATATGTTATTTTGGAGCTTTCTCCTTGCAATTACAACATATCACAAGCATTTTCTTACAGCATTCAGTAGTTCTCTCCGCAATCATTTTTAACGGTTGCAGAGTGTGTCACTGAATAATTGTCTCCTAATTTATTTATCCAAAATATTACTGTTGGATGTTTGGAATAACCATATCTTAATACCATTTACTAAGTCATTTGTCAAATGTCCAGTAAGCATCAATCGCATGCCAGGCCTCCTAGGGATAAATAAGACTCGGTCCTGCCCTTAAGAAGCTCCCAGTCTAGCGGGGGAAGATCTTGTGATCGATTGTGCTAGAGCAAGAAGAATTCTGTCCACAGATGCAAAGGACACGGATCAGGACCAGGCCAGATTTCTCTGATGGGCGGGGGCGGTCCGTAAAGCCTGCTATGCCCTCTCACCCCAAGTGCTCAGACCCTGCGCTGCAGCTGTTGGAGGAGGGAAGTGCCCATCGGGCCAGGTGCTGGCAGCCTCCCTCCGTCTCCACCTCCTTCTTGTGTAGTGGTTCTCAACCCCTCTGCATCTTAGTTTCAGCTGGTCGACTCTCAAAATACCAGCACCCAGGCTGACCAGTATAACCAGGAGTGGGGCTTGAGCAGTGGTGTGCTGGCAAATATTTAACAATCAGCTCTCAAAAAGAGTATGCATCTTTATACATGCATATATGCTTATTATACGTTTTACTGGTATAAGGGATGTGCAGGACACAACTCACAAATAGTTAAAAATAAGCAATACTCTTTCTTGTCAATTCCATAACAGCAATTGATTCTTATAGAAAGCTTTTGCTGAACCATAGTCAACCTATGGTTGTGAATGACAAAGGAATACAGTTCTGCCACGAATAATGGTTGATATTTTCATTTATGTTGATAAGTAGGATGCAAGTGAAACAACGAAGAATCAGAGCTTCACTCATCTATCCATGACACGAGTGACTTCGTTGCTGGATTGGATAACGGTTTTTGAATACTGGAAGAATATTTTCTCTCTCTTTCTTTCTTTTTTTTTTTTTTTTTTGGCACAATTCACTACATAACAGCTACAAACATGGCACTCTTTGAAGTTTGATCTGCATTACTAACATTTTCTCCATCAACTTCTCAAGCGTCGATAGTCCACAAAATAACAAATCAAGCCCCGGTGGGCATTTGCCCGTTCCTGTGGTGTAAATTCCCTTGGGGCCGATGTCAAGCTACTGATGTGACATCAACGAATGTAGCCTGTGGAGCAGGGGTGCCGTAGCTCCTTGTTGTACAGAATTTGCACCATACCCATGCAATAGACCTGAATGACCTCGAAGACGTAGACAATAGTAAAATGCAGTCAAATAATTAAGAAACGATGACTTTTGAGTGTTTCCACCATTGATTTAGATATACTTTACTTAACTATAAGTTTATACAATTTATTGTTTGCTAATATCCAGCAAAACTTGTGAAAATTTTGTAATCGGCTTTCACATGGCACTAAAAGTCAGCTGTCACACACCTCCAGGTCCCAACCTGGGCACTAGGGTCTTCCCAAAGCTCCCCAAGCGATTCTGATGTCCAGCCATCATTGAGAACCACTCCCCAGGCAGAGATCTTCACATTTTTTCTTTTTTTTTTCTGCTGGTGGCTCTTTAAAGTACTTTGAAAATTATCCCTTTATACATACTTAGGTTGACAGCTAAAACTCATCTTAAGTTGAGATAGTTACAAAGCCTCTAGTTTCCAAAATAATGTAAATATTGATATTTAAAAAATAAAACAGTTACATCTCTCTCCTAAAAGTATCCTGTGGAATCTAAATGCCATAGCACTTCGATACAATGTAGGGAAGGAAAAAATCTTTTTTCCTTCTACCTTCTAGGTTCTGCCCGGGGCTCTGTAACAAAAGACAGATTAACAAGAGAAAAACAGACAGAAATTTAGGTACACGTATATCTCATTTATGCGTGGGAGAAACTCAGGGATGAGTAATTCAAAGGGGTGACTAAAATTTGGGCTTATCTCGCATCTTCAACGAAGAACAATACGTTTGTAGGGAAAGGACAGGACAAAGGGAAGAGGTTTTAAGCTTCCAAGGGTGGCGGACTCTGGGAAGAAAAGTTACACGGTGGGAACCTAGTGCAGTGAAGTTTGTTTGCGGATTCCTCTGGAACCTTCTCGGGGCTGATAAGAGTCTGGACTTGTCTCCAGTAAAGGAAATTTATACCCTGCTTTTAGGTGGGAAGAGAGAGAGTTGAGAACTTTTCCTACATTTGCTGCTTCTATATTGTCTTCAGCTCAAAATAACGCTTATGTAACAGAGGCATATTTTGGGATGACATAGTCTGGTTTCCTTTAATACCCATCCAACATTTATATAAATACATAAACAATTCATTTTTAAAAGTTATAATTTTATATTGTTCCTTTTTCTCTTTGAACTCATATTTCCACTCCACTTCCCTCCCCCAAATCTTTCTCAATGTAATAAATATGTCTTTGCCTGCCATGAAATTGTGGATGTAAATAGAAATGCAGACAACCATAATTCTCTCTGAACATAGGCTCTAAGTGTTAAAAAAAGTCTTCTGAATTGAGTTACCATTACGATTATTCCTAGTTCACAGTTGATTAAGCAACAGAATATATTACAAATTATGTTAATTATTAAACAAAAGAAGTGAAATGTTATTGGAAATGCATCTCCTACTGGGTGGATAGGGCTTTCTCCCTCCCTTTGTCCATGTGTCTGTGGATGCATATTCATTATTGCAAGAATGGGTCGGGGGCCAGCATCGGTTCCATTCTGTTTTCCATTTTTATAGATGGAAGTCCTGAGGAGCCGTTCTCACATAAATAAGTCAACCGGAATGGAAGAAGTTTGGCTTCAGAAGTCACTCAATTCTTTGACCATCTTCTAAGCTATGTGCCAAAAGTCGCACAGTTACCTTTTGTCAAAAATGATTTTTAATACTCTATCAGCACAATTAGGTCCTTCTTCAATTTAGTTGGAAGAATTACAAACCATTTGACTAAGAAAAGGGCAATTAGCCATGGGTACTTCTAACTGTCCCTTTGTTGGGCACTCTGAGGTGTTTACACCCTGAGGCAAGTCACCACCAGCCTTCCCTTTGTGAGGTGGGAGGCGGCAGGAGAGAGCACAGAAGCCACCTGCCCCTTGGGCTACAGTCCAGGTTTTGGGGTAGATCGGCTTTAGGAAAGAGTCAACTGGAAGTTGAGAATCTGGAAATTTATTCCCTTAAACCAGGCATGCCTGAATATCCTCTTGGGAGTCTTTTTGCGCCATGAGGGGCACATGTAGCCCAGTTTGAAGACCACTGCTCTAGACTCTCCTAGGAAAACAAGGAGAAGACCCCTGGACCTCTTCCAATGCCAGCCACAGCAGTGCCCTGTTGTGACCTGGATCCAGCAGTACCTGAAGCTGTGCTGGGGACGAGGTGGCCCCTACAGTGCTGCAGCATCTTCTGGGTGGACATTAGAGCTCTGCCCCAGTGACCATGCCTTCCTGGACCATTTTTCATGGAAGGCAAGAAAACTCTGCTTCTGGCGGGAGCAGAAGCCATCAAGTCCCTGTGCCTCAGTTTCCCCACTTGAAAATAAGATCTGCCACACCAGCTTCACGTGGTTGTTGTGGGATGAAATGAGACAAAGACTATTTTAGTGCTTTGGAAGCACCAAGCGTGATACAGCCTCAGGGAAGCAGTTCTCCCCCAGACAGAGTCCAAGAGCAGGCGGGAGACAGGGTTCGTGCGGGAGAGAGACTCTGCAGTTGTAGGAACCTGCTCTGTGCTCTTGAGAAAAGTCACCCCAAACTTGAAAGTAAGGCAAGTTGTGGGGGCTCGGCCTATCTTTGCAACAGTTTCCTGGGACCTTATATAATAGCCTCGCCCAAGAAGACTGTCCCTGTGATCGATGCTGCTACCGCGCACCGTGTGTGAAGTCACACGCTGGTTTGTAGATTTTTGTCTGGCAAAAAGTCCATGTTTTTTGGTTCAGTAGAAAAGATAACCCCAAAGATTATGTCTTTATGGACATTGACCACATATTATCTAGACCAGCAGTCTTATTCTCCTAACTTTAAAAAATATACATTTTTAAATATCCAGTTCCTCAAATGCTCCTTGAACCAGCTCTATTACTTGACTAGTTCCCACATTAATGAGTTGAATAAATATTTCACGTATGTCCATTCTATATACTTTTTTCATTCTATATTTTTACGAGAATCATGTATTAAACTTTTTGAAAGTTATACTTGGACCATGCTCAGGACTGGTTATATATATCATTTGTTTATATAATTTCTTTGATCTTGTTTAATTCCTTGATAATCTTGGAAATAGACACTATCACCCCCATTCTACAGATGAAGAGATGGAGGCTCATCCAGGCAAAGAAGCTTGCCCGAGCTGCTGCAGACAGTGAGGAGTAAAGAATGGACAGTGTGGGAGGGATGTGAAAATGAAGCCTGTGGCTTCTTGGGGTCCCTTATTTGCTTTTGGCTGAAAACAAGTGAATTTTTAATTCAAACTCACATCCTTCCTCCCCGACCCCACCATCCCCCCAGCCTGCGGGAGTGGGTGAACTCGCCCTTCTCTGACCTCCTCTACTTCTAGTTTGGGATTATTCCACCTACTGCCCTGTGAACTCTGTCCCTCACCACTGAGGGCCACATCACTGCTCACAGGCTCCTGAGCCCCCTGACCCCCATCCCCAGGGGCTGAGCCTTCAGATGCATCACATTTCCCAGGAGGGATGGGAGAAGCCATCATTTTCTCCACTCTGTGAGGACCACCCCTGAGCCAGAATCTCCTCCTCTCCCAACGTCAGAGGTGATGCGACCTAGCCTGGCAGGGAGGCTGGAGGCCCGGAGCAGTGAGGGCTCCCCAGCCTGCCCCCAGCCACTGCTCCACCAGTGGGTCCCGTCAGCCCCAGAGGACAGTGGCAGCCGGAACCCCTGGTGACATCAGGTGGCAGAAATCTCCCTCTTCAACCAGGAACCCAGCTATGGGGGCTCTTTCTAACAAAGTGACTTTTATTCTCCCAAATGGAGACAACTTGATTATTTTATATGAAGATTGTATTTTGTTTGTAAAAATTCAAACAGAAAGATATTAAAAAAAGATGTTTTTTTCTTCCCCTCGGTCATTCACCACTTCTCAGAGAATTTGTTATACATTCTTTCAGAGGTGTGTGTGTGTGTGTAAATTTAGATGGGATTGTGTGAAATTTTAGATCTGTAGCCTGCCCTTTGTGCTCCGTAACAAAGCATAAGAATTGCTCCATGCGATCACATTTCCTCATTTAATTTTACCCTATAACCTTCCATTGTGTGAATGGTTGCATCATTTACTAATTGATCCCTATTGATGGGCGCTGAGTTTGTTTCCAGTGTTTTGCCCTTACAATCACTGCTGGGATTGTTAACAAGGGGAGATGGAACAGAGTTAAGTACAAACCTTCCATATCAGGCCACCCCCACGCCCCACCATAGTGGCCCCTGTGCGTCAGAGCTCCACCAGGGGCTCACCCACCGCAGGGTGATGTTATCACCTCCACGCCACAGTCCACAAAGCTGACCCTCAGAGCCTTTGAGCAGCTTCCTGTGGCCACACCAACCAGTGTGTCTGAGCCCCAGTCTGCCTGACTTTCAACCCCAGAGGCCTCGGATGGAGGAATCTGCCAGGATGAGTGTATTAATCATGTTTTTTGCTTTCCATATTTTATGATGCTTTGATATCTTGGGGCCCTGTGGACCTGGAGAGGGATGGCCCCTCAGGGCTGGCTCATTCCTCCAGCTGGCAAACAACTTGCCTGTGAGTCCAGGGCCCACACCCCAATCACCTCCCTTATCGAACTCTCACGCGCCAAGCCCAAATTTGCCCTGCCCTCAATCACCCCAGGGCCAGGCGCTGGACACCAGGGACCACACCTACAGCCCAAAGCCTGCCCAAATTATCCGAACTATTCCATCCTAGCTTACTAAGCATACCTGGCGTGCCTCACCCACTCTGTCCTGTGAAAACCACAATGAAGGCTCTGGCTCACGCTTTCCCTCCCTCCTTCTGCCTCCCGCCTGCCCGGGTGCTTCCCCTTGTGGCCCCACATGGCGTGGCGTGCCCCTTGCTCCCGGGAAGTGTAAGCAATAAGCTCTTCTTCCCAGAGAGGCATCTTACCATACCTGATTAAATAAAATCCTGCATACATTTTAAAGTAATGAGGAGACCGCTGGACTCTGGCTGGGGTGTGTGGTCCGCCCATCTCCTTTTTCCTCCTCGGCCCTCTGCCTGTTCCACCCATCCCAGGACATCCGCCTTCCTCTGCTGGTCTGTCTAGTCGCAGTTCGGGCCAGTCAATTCCCCTAAGGCTGCAAAGTCTAGGCTATGATGCTTTGAGCTAAATTTGTTCCGTTTCCAAAACACTGCTTCTGGGGGCCCTGGGATGCTTACCGTGTTAGTACTCACTTCCCACCTCTGAGAGTTTATCGGAAACCTCAGATAAGGAGAACAATTGCAATCCTCTTCAAGGCAATAAGGGCGTGAGTGGACTACATTACCTGGAAGGAGCAAAAAAGCTGATTTCAATTGCAGAGGAAACATTTGCCCTTCAGGAAGCTGACTTACTCCAAGGTCCCACAGAAGTCGTCCCCACAACCGAGTTGTCAGATGTCTGGAACAGCAGACCGTGCAGGATTCCCTAAATTAAAATGTTGAAGGGCCCCATGAGGCTTTGTCTTGAAATCAAAATCTTCTGCTTCCTTTTAAGAATTTCTCCAAGACAAATCCTTCGTGTGAAGCCCAGAGGAAAAACAAGTGGCAGGACCCAGATATTGGGGCGGGGTGTGTATATGTGTGTGTATAAATTTAAATGGGATTGTGTGAAATTTTAGACCCTGAACCTGCCCTTCGCACTCAATAACAAAGCATAAGTATCGTTTCGTGTGATCATGTGTGAAAATAGGAACTCAAGGCGCAAAATGACTCAGGGTTTTTCCTTAAGTGGAAACTAGACCACGTCCTCCAGCTGAGCTTCATAATCCCTTTGTTGAGTCTCAGAAGGAGACAAATATTCTTGGGAGGTGCCGGGAAACCGGAAGGCTGGGTCCTCGTTGTGAGCAGCGTGGGATGTGTGCCAGGCTGGATTCCCACCCCCGACACCCTCTTCCTGAGACCTGCTGTGTGCCTGAGCTGGGACACTTGGTAATGTGACCTCAGGGAGGACTGACAGGGACTCCATCAGTCAAAGAACACATGGCACTCACAGACGCACGCTGGGATCACCCAAAGTCTGCGTTTCATTCAGATGCTCCACCAGCAGGTCCTGGAGGTTTCTCTCCCTTGAAACTGGAACCAGATGGCGCTGAGACTGACCTGTGATTCAAACAGACAGGACCCAGGGGAGTGGGCAGAAGGGATAAAGAGAAGAGAGACGGTTCTTAGTTCTCTAGCGTCTGCCATGGGGTGGCCTGGTGGAGTTGTCCTCACAGTGACATGGAGAGACTTGTGTGCATTAGGAGCTGGGGTCAGGCCAGCTGGAAAGGGTGAAAGAGCTACTCCTGACCCTCCACTCCTGCTGTCATGGATATTATGGGTTAGAAGATATGACTCAAAGCCAGTGTGAAGCTCTGTGAGCTTCGTACATTCTTCTGGACCGTGTGTGTGTGTGTGTGTTTGTGTGTGCTCCTGACTGCCCTGACACTAGGATGTTTAACAGTGAATGCCCCCTCAATCTCCCACAAAGGAAGTTCTGGTGCTGGCGTTCTTGGGAGGACCCCAGCCTCTCCTGTGAGCCTGAGGCAGCTGGCAATATGAGAGGTTGGGGGGTAGCAGGGACATCAGAGGTCTTGTGCAAAACCTGCTATGAAAGGGGCTGAGGAATAGGTCTGTGCCTCCAGCCTGCACATACGAAAGCCCTGGGTCAGTGCTGTGGGATGGACCAGGCTCAGAGGGAGGCACATCCAGAGCCAGGTCAACAATAGGCTCCAAATTCCGCATGCACATCCATAGACCGGGCGGCTCACACAGGAGGAGGCAGAGCAGGAACGACCAGAAAGGCAGAAACATTTTAACAGATTCAAAATGAGGTTGGGGACCATCCCATGTTCTTTCTGGAACCTTCGTATACTTGGGGAGGGCGGCACGGCGTGCTCGAGGTGGCTTGTTCAGGCTTACAACGTGGATTGTATGCCTCTCTTCCCAACTCTGCAGTCAGTGACATTGGGTTGGGAGCTTGAAAGCGGCCGTGATGGAAATAGTTTCACCATGGCCATCAGCAGTTGCTACAAACCAGGACATCTTTCTTCCCACAGAGCTGGTGGTTAAGTCTTTATCAGCTCATCGCTAGCGGGCAGTCGGTGAGGGTGGCGGGAAGGCACAGAGAAAGACCTCACAGGTAGCTTCCAACGTGTGCAGGGGGTTTTGAAAGTTCTGAGCCAAGTGAAAATTCATTGTAACCCAGGCCTGCAAGAAAGATCCTTGTGGTTTGTAGATTCAGCACCAAATTGTGGAAACAGCATGGGTTTAAGAGTCAGATAGGTCTGCCTGGGTTTGGACCCAAGCTCTGCTACCTACCAGCTTGTAACCTTGAGCTCCAACTTCATTTGTATGAAGTGGGGATGGCAATGGGAGCTGCCTCGTCAAGGCGTGCATTTGGAGGGCCAGACACTTTGTATGCACTGTCTCTAATCCTCACACACCTTTAGTGAATGCAGAAAAGCATTTACTCACTTAGTCATCAAGGATTTCTTGGGCACCTACTAGTACCATGTGCTGGGTAACATGATGTCCAACAGGCCACCCATATATGGGAGGCGTGGAGGGACAAACTAGCAGAGTGTGCAGGACAGAGTTCAACTTCATTGTATGACGGGATACCCAGCCCTCAATGTGGCCCCAACGAACCCCATCTCCTGATGTCCCACCTTTGTGTAGTTCCCTCCCACACTGTCTCAGAGCTGTTCTGAGTGACCAATAGCACGTGGTGGAAGTGATGGTACGTCACTTCCGAGATTAGGCTAGAGAAGACCTTGCAGCTTCAGTCTGGGGCGCTCTGTCTTGAATCATTCTTTCTGAGGGAAGCCAGCTGCCATGTTGTGAGCAGTCTGGTGGAGAGGCTTGTAAGGGGAGGCACTGAGACCTTTTTTTAAACCATTTTATTTTATTTTATTTTGAGGAAGATTGGCCCTGAGCTAACATCTGTTGCCAATCTTCCCCCTTTTTTTCCTCCCCAAAGCCCCAGTACATAGTTGTGTATCTTAGTTATTGTCCTTCTAGTTTGTCCATGTGGGATGCTGCCACAGCATGGCCTGTTGAGTGGTATGTAGATCCATGCCCGGGATCTCAACTGACGAACCTTGGACTGACGAAGCAGAGTGCGTGAACTTAACCACTATGCCATGGGGCCGACCCCACAGTGAAACCTTTTGCCAGCAACATGCGAGTGACCCTGGAGATGGACTCTCCAGCCCCAGCTGAGCCTTCAAATGACCAAAGTCCTGACTAACAGCTTGACTGCAACCTCATGGCAGAACCTGGGCCAGAACCACCCAGCTAAGCCTCTTCTGGATTCTGACCCTCAGAAACTGAGTGAGGCAATAAATACTTACTGTTTTGAGCTGCTAAATTTGGGAGTATTGTTATGCAGCAATAGATAACTAATACAGAGAAGTCTAAGGGCTTGCGACTAGAAAACTACTATGTGGTTTTACAGACAAGGATATGTAAGTTGGAGTAAAGATGTGAAACTTACCCAATCATGGGACCATAGAATGCTAGAGAGGAAATAAGTCTTAGAAATCATCTGCTCAACTGCATCATTAAAAAAGATCATTAAAAAGAATATTTGTTATTAAGTAGCCTTATGACATCAAAAAAAAAATCACACCCATAATGCCGTCCCTCCATCGCGTAACCCATTTGCTTTTCTCCACTGCCCCTTCCACTCTTCGGCTGTGAGCTGAAGAGTTATTATCCTGGTGTATATGCAATTTGGGACCAAGTTCTTAAAACTTGATATTGCTTCATTTATACATTTTCGGCTTTCTACATAGATATCACCTTGGTCATTTTAAATGTGCAGTATTGCATGGCACCAACAAGTCATTTCCCTGGTCTTGTAGGAAACATTTCTGTTGTGTATTTTAAATAATATTATGAGAAGCAACTATGCACATGGTCTTTCCATTTTTCCCCCAGTAAGTTCCCTTGGGTACATTCCCAGGAATGGAATTAATAAGAATGATTCATTTTTTGGCTCTTGGTATGTAGAGAAGAGGTGCAGGGGACAGGCCTTAATTTTGTTCATCCTACATCTCTGACATGCCTGGAGGCCCAGAGGGCGTGCTTCCTCCAGGTGTCGACACCTGATGGCCGGATTGGCCTCTAGGAAAAGCTCACCTTAATAGAAGGCGGGGGACTGAGCTGGAGAAATAACAACCGCTATTTATTGACAGCCTGCTGTGTTCCAGACATGTTACATTCATGATTTCTCATATCCACAATGACTCTAATAGGTATCTCTGAATGGTGTGTGTGACATATACATATATATCCCATTTTAAAGATGGAGGAAGTAAGGCCACACATCTGGAAAGTGATAAAACTAGCAGTACCCAGATTTGCTGGACTTGAATGCTCTTTTCACTACACAACCTTGTCTTGAAATCAGCATTTACTGCTCATCGGTGGTATATTTTGTGACTACATTGACCCCAGACCCCCTTCACTTGATATGACCTAGGGACATCCGGGTCACAAACGTGTCATCCTTCTCAAGGATCAGTTTCAGCATCAACAGAAATACATGACTGTGTCTGTTTAACTGCAAACTCATCTGCACCGAGATTTAAGAATTTCCCTCCTTTTCTCTGGTTTAATGTGGCTTTGAAGTAAAGGGCCTCGCTCCAGGTCGCCCAAAAGTTAGCTGCACAATTCCAGCTCAGCCGCACCCCCATCAATTCCCAGTTTATGGCTTTTTGTCCCTCCACCGCTTCCCCTGCTATCCAACCTAACACCTGTGCTCCAGAGAGGTGGAAGGTAGCCCCTTCTCCACAGGTCTCCAGGAAAACTGGTGGAGAATCAGTTTGTGAAAGATTCTTCTCCTTTGGAAACTGAGTCAGAGGGTGACTAATTCCCACACATCAAGGTCCGTCTGGCTAGACAAAGCCAGGGACACCGACTTCTGCACCGCCTTGCAGGCCACAGGAAACCTGGACAGCAGCCTCTGCCGACCTTTGAAGCGTCTGTTTCCTCAAAGCACCGGGCCCCAGGGCAGCTGTTCCAGCTCCCATCTCTGGTGAGCCGCAGGCCTTCGCAGGAGACTGTCTCCCTAGATGGCAGTTGTTTTCCTGTGCTCCAGGCTCCTTCCCAAAATAGGTGCTTGGGAAGCCGTTTGCTTTTACTCACCAAGGGAAGGGCGTCTTCCAGAAAAGATGAAGATATCTGGGATGGACCCGGGGAAGGGGCAGGCACAGTGACAATTAGACCTTTGGGGTTGGTCATTAAGGGAGGGACATTCTGTCTACCGTAGTGGCCACCAGCCCATTAATCAGATGAGAGGGAGGGGTGTGGTAGCCTGGAGGGACTGTCACCGGTTCCTACAGCATGGTTCCAAGTGTTTGAAGAGGTTTTGTTCTGTTACGAAGAGATCCTAGAATAATTTCTTCTCCTTTTTTTCTTTTTTTAACTAAGGTGAAATTCACAGAAATAGAAAATTAGCCATTTTAAAGTATACAATTCAGTGGCATTTAGTCCATTTACATCGTGGTGCAACCCCATCTGTCCCTAGTTCCAAAACATTTTCATCACCCCCAAAGGAAACCCATGAAGGAGTTATTCCCCGCTCCTCTCTCCCCGCAGCCTCTGGCAACCGTCGATATCCATTCTGTGTCTATGGAATTCCTCATTCTGCACATTTCATATAAATGGAATCATTTAATATGTGGTCTTTTGTGTCTGGCTTCTTTCACTGAGCATAAAGTTTTCAAGGTTCATCCATGTTGTAACATTTATCAGTGCTTCATTCGTTTTTTTAAAAGTTGAGACATAATTGACATACAGTTTCAGGTGTACAATACAATGATTCAATATATGTATATATTGCAAAAGTCCACCACAATAAGTCTAGTTAACATTCATTACCACACAGAGTTACGAATTTTTTTTCTTGTGATGAGAAATTTTAAGATCTACTGTCTTAGCAACTTTCAGACATCCAATACAGTATTATTGACTATAGTCACCACGCAGTACAATACATCCCCAGGACTTATTTATTTTACAGCTGGAGGTTTGTGGCTTTTGCCTACCTTCACGCGTTTTGTCCAAGCTCCTGCCCATCTCTGGCAATCACCAATTTGTTCTCTGTATCTATGAGTTTAGGTTTTTTTCTTTTTAAGATTCCACATATAAGTGAAATCATACAGTATCTGTCTTTCTCTGTCTGCCTTATTTCATTTAATATAACACCCTAGTACTTCATTCTTTTTTAAGGCTGAATAATATTCCATTGTAGGGTATACCACATTTTGTTTGTCCATTCATCCATTGACAGCTATTTGGGTTGTTCTCTGAGCTGTTGTGAATAGTGCTGCTATAAATATAAATATACGTACAAGTATTGATTTGAGTGCCCATTTTCAGTTCTTTTGGGTATGTGTCTAGAAGTGGACTTGCTGGCTCATATGGTAATTTTGAGGAACCGTCGAATCGTTTTTTTACAGTGGCTGTACCATTTTACATTCATATCAGCGACATATGAAGGTTCCAATTTCTTTACATCCTCGCCAACACTTGTTATTTTCCGGAGTTTTTTTAATTGGAGCCACCCTAGGGGGTGTGAATCACCTCATTTTGGTTTTGATTTGCATTTCCTGAATGGCCAGTGATGTTGAGCATCTTTTCTTGTGCTTGTTGGCCATTTGGAGAAAAATCTATTCAAGTCCTTTGCCCATTTTATAGTTGGATTGGTAAGGGTTTTAACCACAGAGCTGAAAAGGGTCTTGCGGAGCCTCTACTGCCTGTCTCCACCCCTCCCGTTTTATAGATGAGGAAACAGAAGCCCAGCAAGGTGCAAGGACATCCTGAGATCACACAGATAGTGACTGAGCTGGGATGGAAGCAGGTCTCCTGACAGGGCTCCACGGCTCCCTCACAGCCTCTTCTGCATGGATGTGACCTGAGACCAGGTTACAGATCCAAACAGGCTGGGCTTTGGCTCTCAGGAAAGCTCCAGAGCAGTCAATTCAGGGTCCTATTGATCTGGCTTGCTGGTCACTGACTGATAGAGGCAGGGCCTTAAGAGTAAAGCAAGAGCCATAGAGAGCAGAGCCAGCAGGATTCACAGTCCACTTAGCCTCACTCCCCATCCCAGGTGTTAACCTCTCCAGGTGTCTGTTCCTCCTGCAGTTTCGATTCACCATATTTTCACTTGCATGTAAAATGCAGGCATACAGACACACATGCATTCCGTTAAAAAAGAAACAACAGGCCCATAATGGAGTCACTTGTGCTAAGCTCCACGTCAGCAAAACTAGACTTCGTGCTTAACCTAATCGCTCCTTCAGCCTCTCGCAGGAACGTGACCTTTACCCAGGCGGTCTGGAATCACCTGGTCAGCACAGCGGGCTGGTCTGCCTGATAGAGCCCCGCCTTCTCCCAACGGCGGGTGACCTTGCTGGAAGCCATCCACTCTTTGTTAGAAACTTCCTTTTCCCACTTCTTTCTGCTTATAAAGCTTTCCGTTTTGTACAGCTCCTTGGAGCTCCTTTCTATTTGCTAGATGGGGGTGCAGCCCCATTCTTGAAGAGTTGAATAAAGCCAATTAGATCTCTAAATTTACCCTGTTGACTTTTGTTTTTTGACAATACACACATACGTAGACGGAGCATTTCCCCCGCTCTCCTTTCTTTTCAGCTTTCCCACTGTGTTCTCTGGAATCCCCATTCCATGGCTTGCTGATGGTGAGGCTGAGTGGTTTTGAGGCTGTGCCTTTGGGTGCAGATGCTGTCCCTCAGATTGTGGATTTGCAGATCCTGCAAAGGCACGGTTCCATGCGGGGAGCACGGACTGTTTCATTTGTGCCTTTAATGTTTGTCTTCTCAGCTCCTCCATAGCTGCCCCCTCTCCTGGGTCCTCAGCTGGCCCCATACTCATCACCTTATCAGTTCCTTGCCAGAAGCACCGAAAAGGCTCAGCTCCGGCTCATCTTTGCAAACTTCTCTGTTGAACTCGTGTCTCACCCACTACGGCTTTCTCTCTCCTCCCCTTGTCTATCCTCCTTAACTCCTCTTGCTCATTCTCTCTCACTATTCAACGCATCGTTTGACTTTTGCCTTCTTCTCCCCATCCCATTGAAATGGCTCTCATCAAGGTGACCTACCTACCTATAAATGCAACCAGCACTTTTGAGACTTTTTATTGCACAGCCTCTGGAAGGTCTGCAAAAAGGCAGATGTGCTGGGAGCGGCACAGGAAGCTATTGTCAGTCATTAACAAGTGCACGTGGGAACCCCCGCCCCCGCCAGCTTGGAACCCTTAGGTGACTTAGATGTGGGCTCCCTCGAGGACCTAAAGTTACACGGCCCAAATATGGAAAGAACAGGAGTAACCTACCCCCGTGGATCCCACCCTGTAGCAGGTGGAGCCTCATGGGTGTGTGACCTGTGCAGTCCCATGGGGCCCTGTGCGCAGAAAGGCCTCACGCTGGTTTAATGCTCTATGGTGGCTGTCTCGAACTTACAATTTTATCTTTGAACTTGTATTTTGTAGGTTAAGTCCGAAGGGACACTGGCGCATGTGTGTGAGGAAAGGAGACACAGGCAAGATGTGTGTCCCCGTTCCTTGCACCTCATTTACACATAGTGTTCAAGACGCCCTATGGACCCACGATGTGTAAGAGTCTAGCGAGACTCAAAGTGAGTACAAGGTGAGTGTGTCACAGCTGTTATCGAACCGGATTGTTTTGCCTGCCACACGATCGTGACAATCATCCAGATGACGAGTTTGCAAAGAGAAAGGATTTAATCACAAGGCAGCCGAGCGAGGAGGTGGGAGGACAAATCTTCAATCCACCTTCCCGAGAAACCGGGATTAGGGATATCTACGGGATAAAGGGGCGGGGTGGTCTGACGTGTGGGCGTAGATGATCGAAGGAGGAAGTGGGGTAACTGATAATCTGCGCCAGCATCGTCAAGCTTCACGCCTCTTCACAGGACGCATGTTCACTAAAGGGCAACGGTCCCATGATCTGGGGGCGGAGTTGTCAGCTCCTTGACATTGAAGGGTCACTTATCAGTCATCCTCACAGGCCCAGTGATGAGTTGGTGGTCTCAACCAGCCTGAAGTGGACAAGGAGTCGACTCTCAGTTCCTGAAAAATTTGAGCACCCGTTACCATGGTGACCCAGGCGTCAGAGATGCTCTCTGTAGACTGTGTTTAGTATCACAGTATCTGACTACTTTTGCAAACAGACAACTGAGGACAGTTAAAGCAAGCCAGCCCCTGGTTTCACAGCTACAACCAAATAAGAGGGGGGCTCTGACTCCCCCAATAAGTCACACTTTCCTTTCCGACCAGAACTTACTTTGAAAGCAAAAAGGAGGTAATGGTCTTCTAAGAAGCAGGAACAACCAAGAAACCCTGCCACGTTCTTTCTTATTTGTGTTACTTCTCTGTATTAGCCAACCACTCAAGGTGGAAATGGTGACAGAGAAGAAAAGGGAAAGACAGGGCGCCCTGTGGCTCCTTTTCCTTTTGTCCGTCCTCATTCATCAGCAGCTCAAGGTAAAGGGTTACGGCAGAATGTGCGCTTATCAAGAAAGGAAATGAAAGCAGTTGAGTTAGTTTTGTTCAATGTTTCAACTGTTCTGGGCAGAATGAAATAGATATGTACATACAAACTACAAAATACAAATTGTGTCATTTCAGTGATTCCATGTATGAGTTACATGTTCTCATCTTTGCATTAAAACCGGAAATGCACAATATAAAGGTGAGCAAAATTCATGCCAATAATTGAACATTTGAATTCTTCTTTCCTTCGAACAACATTAAA
Source organism: Equus caballus (assembly GCF_041296265.1). Lineage (NCBI taxonomy): Eukaryota > Metazoa > Chordata > Mammalia > Perissodactyla > Equidae > Equus > Equus caballus. The sequence goes on along the minus strand of NC_091707.1, from coordinate 51,454,814 downwards.
TAGCAAGTAAAACCCGCCAGGACAAATTGAGAGAGGCCGTGAAAGAAAGGAAAAAACTTTGTATTTCAGTATCTTCAATAGCATGTTTCTCCTGTTTTTTTGAACCAGGGCCCCACGTTTCCATTTTGCGCTGGGCCCCCGCAAATTACGCAGCTGGCCCTGAGAGCCGGACCTGGTTGAAGAGGGGTTGCCAGGTCCCTTGGGCTGAGGACGACAGAGCAGGGACCACTGCGGGGGACCAAAGGAGGCAGATTTGGTGCAGACTCCAGAAGTCCTTAAAGGGAGGAAGTGATCCATGGTGGAATGAGTTTCCAGGACTTAAATAGTGAGGTCCTTGGTTCTGGAACATTCCAAACAGAAATTAGAAGCTACTGATAGGGGAATGTAGTAGAAGAGATGCCTGACATGAGTGCATGTGATCTCAGAGACCTCCTTTAAGGCTAACAATTCTGTGACTTTTAGGGGGATGAGGACAGGTTCTCAGTCCCTTCTCTGAAACCCTGGTGTGACATAATAGGACATATATATTTGGGCTTTGTCTCTGGTTCCTGACACAGAGCTCCTAAAACCCTTGGAATTTCCTCAGTGATAGGAGTGTCTTTTGTTCTTCATAACCTTGTCTGAGTTTATGCTAATCAGGTGACTCATGGTGGCCCCCTCCCCCCATAGCTTCAGGATGAGGACCAGTTGCCAGAGGAACCAACCAAACAATTAGAGGGTTGGAACTTTCAGCCCGCCCTCGGACCTGTGGTCAGGGACAGAGTTTGAGTCCAGTCACCAAAGGCCAGTGCTTTAATCCATCTTGCCTGGGTGGTGGAATCTCCGCAGTCCCCCTAAATGATGGAGTTTGGGGAGCTTCTGAGTTGGGGAGCACATCCATGTGCTGGGAGGGTGGTGGACCCCAAACTCCATGGGGACAGAAACTCCTGTGCTCTAGACCCTTCTAGACCTCACCCTACATACCTCTTCCTGTGGTCGTTCATTCGCATCCTTTATAATAAACCAGCAACAACGAAGTGTTTTCCGGAGTTCTGTGAGCTGTTCTAACAAACCAAAGGGAGGGGGGTTTGTGGGAACCCCTCAAGTTTGTAGCCAAGACCGTCGGAAGTGTACATAACCTGGGGACCCAACACTTGCAACTGGCTCTGAAGTGGGGGCGTCTTGTGGGCCTGAGCCCTTAAACCTGTGGGGTCTGAGGTTAATCCTTGGTCACTGGCGTCAGAGTGGAACTGAATTATAGGGCATCCCAGTGGTATCTGGAGAGTCAGAGAACTGGCTGATGTGAGGAAGAAAACCTACATATTGGTGCCGGAAGTGCTGTGAGTTAAAACCACTCACTCCGGGATCAGATTATTCCAGAACTCAAGACTTCCCAGTTTTAGAAAGAAAACAGTGTGCATATACCAGACATTACGCAGCACCCCAGGGAAGTTTGAGAAACACCCTGAAATGGAACATTAGTGTTTCTGGAGCAAGCAGGTGGAGCCTCAGGCCAAGGTTTTCTGGGAAAGGAGTTCGGGTCATGTCAGACTGTCCCATGAGACGTGGGGAGTCTTCCGGAATTCAGAGCTTTTTGGGCTTTGGTGTTGCAGGTGAGGGATGGTATGTGAACTCTCAGAGCATTTCATGGCCTTAAAAACAAGACAAAAGTCCCGAACAACATCTGAATGGAGGCACCTGAGACAGCTTTACAATTTGCGATTGGAAGAGAGGAACCAGCACCTTACAATGGTTTAGATCTGACAGCAGGGCCAGGGGTTCCTCCGTGTGTTTGATCCTCACGGCAACCTGATGAGGGAAGACCCGTCATCACTCTCCCTTCGCGGGTGAGGAAGCTGAGGCCAGCATCGCACAGGTGGTACATGTTGGCGCCTGCGTGGAAATCCAGATGCCAAACTCTTTCCATAGCTTCAAAACCTCCCAAATGGTGCCCAGTGAAGGTGCTTCAGGCAGGGCTGCTCTTCAGCGGGATGACTCAGCACAGCTGTACTGAATGTTGAACTTCCTTATAAAGTGACAAATAACGGGTCCTGAGCTTCCCAAGCCTCTGCCTTATCCTGCTGCCCCAGCTCCTTCCCCAGAGTCCTCCAGACTCTCCCACAAGGGCAGCAACCAGAGGCAGACACCGGGCAGAATGGGGAGCCTCCTGCACCTGCTCCGGTCCTCGAGGCCGGAGGCTGTGTCCTCTTGTGACTACAGATTTTTTTTAATAAGATGTCCCTTTGCACATGTGTGCTGTGACCACGGCAGCCACTGTCCCAGCAGTCGATGACTTTTTTTCTTCTTCTCCCCATGGCCCCCAGTACATTGTTGTATATTCTAGTTGTAGGTCCTTCTGGTTGTGCTCTGTGGGACACCGCCTCAGCATGGCTTGATCAGCAGTGCCAGGTCCGCACCCAGGATCCAAACTGGCAAAACCCTGGGCCACCGAAGCAGAGTGTGCAAACTTAACCACTTGGCCATGGGGCTGCTCTGTGACTACAGACTTTTGACTCTCACACCTGTTAGAGGAGTGCTAAGACACTGATTATCCCAACCCTCAGGGGGCCAGAGGTGCTGAGCATGTTGCCTTCTGCCAAGAACAATGCTTCGGCCCCAGAAGGGTTGGGAAGCCCTGGACAAGTGCACAGTAGTATATTCCACGCTTGCCCGAGCATCACAGTCACCTGGAGTGCTTGCTGAAGACAGACTCCTGGGCCCCACCCTGGCCTATTCAGAGGCCAGGGGCCCAGGAAGCTGTACTGTGCACAAACTCTCCAGGTGAACCCCGTGATTGGGCAAGTTTTGGGATCCTCGGCACCATTTCATTGATTTTGGTAAGAAGGATTGAAATTCAAACTTGGGAGTGCAACAGTAACAAAGTTTCTCTAGTTCTCACAGGCAAGCAACTTTATAGACAAAAGCTCCCGACCTGAATGATTTCCACTTCTCCACAGCCACGCCCTCCCTTTGCAGTATACAGGTGTACATTTCCACCCTTCCGTTTCTCATGGTCCCGCCCCACTTCCTGTGCTGGCCTGGCTGCTCAGTCTCCACCCGGAGGGTCGCAGAGCATTCATGGAGTGCATTCTCCAATTGTTCTCCTTTGCCCCATCCCATTGATGGGATTTCAGAAATCGCCGGCTCCCCTGCTGGCATTCAAGCCCAAATGTCCATTTGTGGAGCTCACTTCCAAACTGGCTTATTTTGGCAACAATCTGATAATGTTTCTAAACGTAGGGGAATTTTCCATGATGCCTCTTGCCGGCATCTTGAGATTGCTACACAGGAACTGGTCGCATAGTTACAGAGAAGGTTTTTCTCCCCTCCCTTCCCCTGCGGCTGACTGCGGCTGCTCGCGAGCATGGCAGCCGCATCTGTGGACAGGCGCTCTTGTATCCCAAGCAGCCTTGGGAAAATAGATGGCTTGGCATTTTTTATGTTCACCTTTTTCTGAAGGATGAGGAAATGTGGGGTCAAATGGAATATTTTGGGGGACATTCTTAGCCTCTGATGCTGCCCAAAGGAAGTTAAATTCTTTTCTTTTTAGATCTCAGGAAATAATCTGTAACATTAGAAATCATTGCAGAAATATTTATTGTTCATAAACTTCCTGTTCTTTCATCCTCCAATCTGTTGATTCTGTAACATTACAGAGAGAGGGAATAACAGTTTCAACATCATGAAAATACTGTAAGTTCCTTGAAATCCACGTTTTCTTGTGGAAATGGTTTGGAATTGGAGCCCGTTAGCTCTGTCATTTACTGGCTATGTGACACAGAAAAGTTACTTAACTTCTCTGAACCTTGTTTTTTGTTGTTGTTGTTTTAACATGAAAAGTGTTTAACAATTGCAGTAGATTACAAACATGGTCACAATCCTTCACCTTTCCCAAATTCTCCCCCTTTGCAATGTGCTTTTCGAGTCCCCCCCATCAAGAAGTAGTATTTAGGGGCTGGCCTGGTGGCTCACTGGTTAAGTGCACACATTCTGCTTCGGCAGGCTGGGGTCATCAGTTCGGATCCCGAGTGCGGACATGGCACCGCTTGGCAAGCCACGCTGTGGTAGGCATCCCGCGTATAAAGTAGAGGAAGATGGGCATGGATATTAGCTCAGGGCCAGTCTTCCTCAGCAAAAAGAGGAGGATTGGCAGCAGATATTAGCTCAGGGCTAATTTTCCTCAAAAGAAAAGAAAAGACAAAAAAAAAAAAGAAGTGGTATTTATTTCCCATCTGTCTGAATCTGGGTGGGCCTTTTGCTTTGGCTGAAAAAATGATGGGTGCCAGTTTCAAGTCTAGGCTCAAGAAGCTTTGCACACTTCAGTTCTCTCTTGGAGCCCTGCTCAGCTGCCATGTGAGGAAATACGGGATGGCTCACTGGAGGATGAGAGACATGTGGAACAGAAATGAGCCACTCCAGTGGAGGCCATTCCAGACAGCCAGCTTCCAGTCGGCCAGCAGCTGAGTACAGAGGCATAAGTGAACTCAGCTGAGCCTAGAAGAATGTCCCAGCTGGGCCCAGCCCAAACTGTCTACCTGCAGAATGCTGGGCTAAATAAGCAGTCATTTTTTTAAGCCATTAGTTTTGGGGTGGTTTCTTATGCGGTAAAAGTTGATATAATATGCTTGTGTTTCAGTGCTGTTGTATATATAAAATTAGATATTATACATAAAACACTCGAATCGATACATATTGATGAGCAGAATTTGTTTGGATGGACTGCTAATCCAGCTGGGGTACAAATTTCATCCCTCCTGGGTAGACCATGTCAGCTTCAGTGTCCGTAGCTTATAAAGTCATGTGCCGCATCATGACATTTTAATCAGTGATGGACCACATATGCCATGGTGGCCCCATAAGATTGGTGCCATATAGCCTGGGTGTGTTGTGTGCTGTACCGTCTAGGCTTGCGCAAGTACACTCTATGATGTTTGCATAACAATTAAATCTCATAACAATGCATTTCTGGGAATATCTCCCTGTTGTTAACCGACACATGACTCTCTTTAAAAATAAACATATTTCCCTGAAAAGAAATGACAACAACATAAATAGAATGTTTCCAAAAGAACCCATAAAACTTAGCTTTCATCCTACTGCCTCTAGCACAGGGTGAAGCCCAAATGTCTTTGCAGGACTTGAAAAACCCTTCAAGGTCATGGTCTAGGCTCTGCCTTTCTTCTTTTTCCCTCCTGCTGCTCCTTGTTCTCTTTAGCTGTTCATAGAAATGACATGCGATACATCCATTGTGTAAAACACCTTCTAGTTTGGGAACAAAAAACTCCCAGGTGAAGTCTGTTTTTAAGCAATCTTACTGCGGTATAATTTACATGCAATAAAAGTACGGTTTGATGAGTTTGACAAATGCATATACCATGTAACCACCACCTCGATCAAGATAAGAGCACTTCTGATACTCACAAATTTTCCCTTGTACATATTTCCAGTCAATTCCGCCCCCATCAAGAGTTCTAGGCAACCACTAATCTGATTTCTATCACTATACATCACTTGCACCTGTTTTCAGAGTGTCTTATGAATGCAACCATTCAGTATGACTTCTTTCTCTCAAGGTAATGTTTTTGAGATTTATCTATACTGTGGTGTGTGTCCTTAGTTCATTCCTTTTTTACTGCTGAGTAATATTCCATTATGTGGCTATGCCGCAATTTTTTTAACCAGTTTTCCGTTGATGCACATTTGGATTCTTTCCAGTTTTGGGCTTTTATGGATAAAGCCGATAGGAACATACGTGTATAACTATTTTTTGATGTATGTGTACATACGTTTTCATTTTTCTTTGGTCGTATAGTTGTATAAGTTATAGAAGTATAATTATTAGGTTGTATGGTAAGCACATATTTATAAGAACTATCAAATTGTTTTCCAAACATTTGTACCATTTTATACTCCACCAGTGGTGCATGATGGTTCCAGTTGCTTCTTATCCTTGCTAACGGTTGATACTATCAATCTCTTTAATTTTAGTTGCTCTAATAGGTGCACACCTATTAATGGTATCACATTGTAGTTTCAGTTTGCATTTCCCTGAGGTCTACGTATGCTGAACGTCTTTTCATGGACTTCATTCATCATTTATATATCTTATTTTGTGAAGTCTCTGTTCATTTCTTTTACCATCCCTCTTTAAAATTGGGTTGTTTGTGTTCTTATTATTGAGTTTTAAGTGTCCTTTGTGTATTTTGGATACAGATTCTTTGTCAGATTTATGTATTGTGAATATTTTCTCATTGTAGCTTGTTTTCTTACTTTCTTAATGGTGCTTTTAAAGAGCAGGAGTTTTGAATTTTTAAGAAGGGTAATTATCAATTTTGTCTTTTATGGCTAGTGCTTTTTCTGCTTCTTTGCCTACTATAAGGTCATAAATATTTTCTCTTCTGTGTTCTTCTGGAAGTTTTATAGTTATAGCGTTTTGGTCTATGATCCATTTCAAATAAATTTCATGTATGCTGTGAGGTAGAGGTTGAGGCTTATTTTTTTTCATTTGAATAGCTGGTTGTTCCAACATCATTGCTTAAGAAGACGATTCCTTCTCCCGTTGAATTATATTGGCATCATTGTTGAAAATCGATTGACTACATAAATGTGGTTCTATTCTGATTCACTACTGAATTAGTTTACTAGAATTGCTGTAAGAAATTACCACAAACTTGGCCACTTAAAACAATGGAAACTTATCATCTCACAGTTCTGGAGGCCAGAAGACTGAAATCAAGGTGTTGGCAGGGCCACACTCCCTCCAAAGCCTCTAGGGATATATCCTTGCTTGCATCTTCTAGCTTCTGGTGGCTCACGGCATTCTTTGGCTTGTAGGAGCATCACTCCACTCTCTGCCCCCATCTTTACATGGCCTTCTCCCTGTGTCTCCGTCTTCGCCTTTTCTCATAAGGACGCCAAACATTGGATCAGGGCCCATCCTAATTCCAGGATGATCTTGTCTCCAGCTTCTTTCTTAACTATATTTGCAAAGACCCTATTTCCAAATAAGGTCACGTTCTGAGGTTCTAGCTGAACATGAATTTTTTAGGGGGACATTATTCAACCCACTAGATTTATTAAATTCCATTGACCTGCTTGTTTACACTTGCTGCCAATACTACACTGTTATGATTACTGTGGCTTTATAGTGTGTCTTGATATTGGGGAGTGTAAGTTCTCCAACTTTGTTCTTTTAAAAAAATATTTTGATTATCCTATATCCTTGACATTTCTATATAGATTTGGACCAAACTTGTCAAAGTTCTCCCAAAAAACCCTGTGGGAATTTTTTTTCACACTGAGTCACACCTATAGATTAATTTCAGGGTAATGGACACATTAACAATATTGTCTTCTAATCCATAAACACAGTATATTTCTATCTTCTTTAATTTTTTTAATGAAGTTTTGCAGCTTTCTATCCATGTGTCTTGCACATATTTTGTTACATTTGCTCCTAAGTATTTTTTCATGCTATTATAGTAACATCATTTTAAAATTTTATTTTCCAATTATTCAATGCAAGTACGTAGAAATGCATATTTTTGTACATTGGCTTTTTAGCCTGTGACATTGCAAAATTTCCTTACTCTAGTAGACATTTTGTAGAGTTCCCACGATCTTTCACATAGGCTATCATGTCATTTGTGAATAGAGACAATTTGACTTCTTATATTTTCAATATTTATGCTTTTTGCTTACCTCTTTGCACTGGCCAGGACTTTCAGTAAAACATGGAGTAGAAGTGAGGAGAGGGGGCGTCCTTGCCTGGTTACAAATATTAGGGGGGAAGCATTCTGTTTTTTACCATTAAATGTGATGCTACCTGTAGGCTTTTCATAGATGCCCTTTATTAGGTTGAGAAAGTTTCCTTTTTTACTCTTTGGTTTCTGAGAGGTTTCTTTATTTTAAACTGTGAATAGGTGTTGAAACTTGTCAAATGCTTTTTTCTGTATCTATTAAGATGATCACATTTTTCTCCATTCTGTTAATGTAATGAGTTACATTGGTTGATTTTTAAAACAACTTTAAGTTATAAACAACTGCATACTTACATAAAATTCACCTCTTTCAATTACACAACTCAATGATTTTTAGTAACTTTACTGAGTGGTGCAACCATCACCATAAATTAGTTTTAGAACATCTGTATTCTCCCTGTAAGATCCCTCATGCCCGTTTCAGTTAACTCCTGTCCCACGCTGGGCAACCACTAATCTACTTTACATACGCATTAGCCTTTTCTAGACCTTTCATATATAAGTGGAGTCACACAATATGTATCTGGCTTCTTTCACTTAGCACACTACTTTTGAGTTCTACTCGTGATGTAGCATGTGTCAACAGTTTGTTCCTTTTTCATTGCTGAATAGTATTCCATTGTATGGACGTACACATTTTGTCTATGTCCAGTTGATGGACAATTAGGTTGTTTTCGGTTTTTGGTTTTTATGAATAACGCTGCCATGAACATTTACGTGTAAATTTTTGTGTCAACATACTAATTTCTCTTGGATAGATACTTAGGAGTGGAATTGCTAGGCAGTATGATAGTTCTATGTTTAACTTTTTGAGAAACTGCCAAATTGTTTCTCAAAGTGGCTACACTGAAGGATTTTTTTGAATATTAAATCAAACTCGATTTCCTGGGATAAACCCCATCTCCACTTGGTCATGGTTACACACTCTTGATTTGATCTGTTAATATTTTTTGAGGATTTTTGCATCTATGTTCATGAAGGATATTGATCTGTGCTTTTCTTGTCTTTGCTTGTTTTGGACTCAGGGTAATGCTAGCCTCATAGAACAAGTGAAGAAATGTTCCCTCTTCATCTATTTTCTGAAAGCGTTTGCGCAATATTGGTATTATTTCTTTTTAAAGTATTTAACAGAATTCACCATGATGCCTCCTGGACATGGAAATTTCTTTGTGAGAAGGTTTTTATAACTAATTCAATGTATTTAAAAGATACAGGGCTCTTTAGATTATCTATTTCTTCATGAATCAGTTCTGGTAAGCTGAGTGTTTTGAGTCATTAAGTTTATTGGCATTAAATTTTTCACAACATACATTAAATTTTCTTTAAATCTCTGTGGGATCTGGCTGGGCGTGACCTCTACTATCCCTAAACCCAACTCAATTTCAGGTATCTCTGTTCTGCTGTCAACCCCTAGCAGCCACAACCTGGAAATGATGGGCCATCTCAGCCTGCACACACCCAGCCTGATACTCATCAAAGGCCTTTTGAGGACCCCAAACAGAGACTTAGGTGCACGCCTCCTGCCTGATGCTCTGCCTCACAGACTCCAGCTACTGCAGCTTCTCTGAAGGCTGGCTTTTGCCTCCCCAGAGCAGAGGGACTACGTGGCCTGCTTAGACTCCAGCTTGCTGCGTCACAGTTGGGAAATCGTCCTCTCGGAAGGGCTGGTGTTCTAAGGGGCTCATTCTCTAAGTTCCTCTTCTTTCAGGCTGGCACGCTCGTCCTGCTGGACGTCCAGTGCTGAGAAACAGTCGCTTTGTGCATTTTGTTCAGTTTTGTGGTTGTTTACGGCGGGAAGATGGGTCGGGTAAAGTTACTCCATCATGACCAGAAAGAAAAATCCATTTTTAAACTTCCATCTTTTTATCATAAATATTTAAAAATGTTTTCATGCAGTCATCATAATTGTTTTAATGAACCTATAGTCTTCTGCCCATTTGAGGTGCTGTGTTTTATTAAACTGCTCTTCCCGTAATGCCCATTCGGACTATTTTCAGGAATTAGCCATCATAGATGACAAAGAGCGTGTTTGTGCCTTGTGGCCCCTTGCTTTTGTTTGGTTATGTTTATGGAATAAATTTCTCAGTATGAAATTATTGAGTCCAGAGTTACAAACAGCTTCGTGGCTTTCTGTGTGTATTAGCACACTGCTTTGGGGTACACTTTTATCAACATCACCAATTAATCAACATCGAGTTGTTTTAATTTTTTCAAGTTTGGTCCATTTTATACTGATTTCTAAATAAAATAAACATTTTTTTCCCCTAACTTTCCTATGTTTCTTGAGAATATGCTTGGCTGGGTGCAGCAGACACTAAGATTTCATTTTTTTCCTTTTAACATGCAACTTGTTTAATTTCTGCCTGGTTTTGTTATATCCTCTCTTAGCAAATGCAATGCTTTCCTTTAACTCTTCGAGCATCCTAAACATATTTATTTTATAGTCGTCTCACATGCAGTGTTTCATAACGCTTTTTCCATCTAGAATGAAAGTTCTTCATTCAATGTGTTGACACTCTTGCATAGCATCAATTTTTTTCATGTATTCCTGATATTTGGTTCACAAACAGAGTACATTTGGGGTTTTTTGGTTTGCATCTGTTTTTGTTCCTCACTCTTCCTGTCTATGTGCATTTTTTCTGTGGCTTCTATCTGGCTCTATGGACTGTCAGTATAGAGTCTTGGCCTGTAACTGGGTTTTGGAGCTCTGGCTTCTCGTTAACATCAAGGACAACACAATGCTGTTACAGAGATGGTGGAGTGGGAGGGTCTTGGGCCAGCCACTGAGCCTTTTTCCTCCCTACCACCCAACTCCTTACCCCAAAGGTTCTGAGAAAGCTCCAGTCACAGGCAATGGGCCATTTTCTCCCGGCCCGTTCTGTGAATTGAGCCCTCTCCATGAACCTCCGTCATCTCCCAAGCCCTGGCCCCGTGCCCTGGCTTTAACTATGGGTCTACCTCTAACCCTCCTCCCCATTACATTGAATTCCACTCAAAGCTTTGCATTCCTGTTCTCTTCCCAGTTCACAAGGATGCATGCCATGCTTTTGAGTCACATTACGTCTCCTCTGGGTATCTCTTTCTTATACTGTCTTCTCTCATCGCTACCCATTTGGGAGTGGTGTTCAAGCATGAACAACCCTTTCTCTACCAGGGCCCTGATACCTAACCAGACACAGACAGAACCTCACTTTTTCCCTGGCTTTGTATGCTACATCTCCACCCTAACTTGGGCCCAAATCCAGACCTTTGTCCCCCGGGTCAGTTAGCACACAAAACAGTGTTTGTTTCCACAACCTGGCAAAACGCTAAAGGAAGCCCTGCTGCCATTTTGTTCTGATGTGGAATAATGTGAGTCAGTTGAAATCAACAAATGTTTACTGCGGTCAGCTATGTTTGGTTGGCGGGATTGAGGATTAAAATACAACAAAAGAGTCTTAAAGCCTGTGAACAACTCCTAATAAGGAAAGGTAACAGTTACATAGTTAATCTCCCCCAAATGGCGCTTTGTTTGAAAATCTTTGGTGCCTTCCAGAAAATTGCTTCTTAGCACTTCACAATTCCACTGGCATTTACACGTCCAGGACTTCTTTCTCTTTACTCTCGAATCCAGCTACACCTATATCCTCCCACCATACTCAATTCCTGCCTCTGCACCTTTGCTCAAACCTGCGAGATTTCTGCTTGTAGCTGTAATGCAGGCTGGTGGATATTCTGGTCTGTGGCTTAGGGCAGCAGTGCGGGCTGGGGACATGGATTTGGGATCCAAAGCATAGAGATGTGTATTAGTTTGCGAAGTCTGCCATAACAAAGTACCATGGACTGGCTGGGTTAGACAACAGAAATGTATTTTCTCGCAGGTCTGGAGCCTGGAAGTCTGAGGTCAGGACGTTGCCAGGGTTGGTTTCCTCTGAGGCCTCTCCCCTTGACTTGCAGATGGCCTCTCCCTTGTTGCTTCTTCACACGGTCCTGTCTCTGTCCTCAAATCCCTGATATCTCTCCAGGTCCTAATCTTCTCCTCTTATAAGGACATCAGTCAGATTGGATTGGAGTCCACCCTAATGACGTCATTTTACCGTAATCACCTCTTTAAGGGCCTTATCTCCAAATACAGTCTCACTCTGAGGTCCTGGAGGTTAGGGCTTCCACATGAATTTTGGGGGGACACAATTCTGTCCATGACAATATGGTAGCTGAGATCACTGAGGGAGAGGGTGAGTCAGGGTGCAAACCCGGCAGCCTAGAGATCCATGAACAGAATGGGCTGTAGTCACCCACTAGCATCTCAAGTTGTATTTTTTCAACACAGATATACTTTATTTGACTATTATTCTCATTTTTTAAAAAAGTGATGTTCACAAAGAAAGGTTCTCTTTGCTAATTTTCTTGAAACCAGCTTCCCTTTCAGGATATCTTTTGGTTTCCAACTTTTGATGGAGGCCTTAGCGCAGAGAACCACTTCTCTATCATAAGAAAAACAACCAAGCAAATGCCTGGTAGATGCCCCTGATGCTCAGGCTCAGCTTTGGCGGTGCAGGGGGGCGTGGCAGGGGCGCGTGGAACCAGGAGTGTGCGCTGGTCAGATCCCATAGACTGCCACCCTGTGGTGGGGCTGACCCAATGCTGCTGTAGTCCTGATTTTTCAAAGGAAGCTGAAAATAGGCATTTTTTAATGTACAATACCCACCTTTTTAAAATATTGGCTCAATTGCTTAAAAAACACTGTGAAGATCACACAAAACACATCTTCAGGCTATTTGGAAGGTGAGCCACCAATTTCTAACCTTAAAGTGAGACGAGAACAGACGCTAGGACAGAGCTCAGAAGAATCACGTCTACTAAAAGTCAGAAGGAATTTTACAACTAAGAACCATGACTGGATGCCGACACCATCCGATGAAAGGTTAATCAGGGACTTTACCTGGAGGAGTCTTACCCGACTCACTCTGCGACAAGGGACATTGTGTGTCTGCTGGAGTGTGATGCAAAAGGAAGTACCAGTCCCACCTATGAACTCTTTGCCAAAATTACTCAACCTGAATCTAATAGAGCCTCTAGATGGGATTTCCTGCTTACAGGAAATTCAAAGGTTAGAGAAACCCGTTAAAGGACATTACAAGGTTGTAGGAAATTCTACTGGACAAGTGGCCTGATTTTTTCATGGGGGACAAAAGGAAAGAGGGACTGTTACAGATTAAAAGAGATTTAAGAGCCAAATCAACCAAATGCAATGCGTGCACCATCTTTTGCATCCTGATTAGAACAAAAGTGAAACAGTTGGAGAAAGTTGGACCTTGGCTTTGTATTGACGGGCATTAAGGACTTTTAATTTGATTACACGTGATAATGATTTTGTGGTTATTTATTTTTAAGGCCTTATCTGTTGGAGATACAAACTGAAGTGTTCATGGGTGAAATGACAGATGTGGAATTTGCTTTAAAACACTCTGGGAAAAGAAGAGGAGAAGAGGCAGGGCGGATGAACCAGGATGAGCAAAACGTTGGTAATTATAGAAGCTGGTGATAAACACATGGGGGTCATTATATGATTCTCTCTACTTTTATGTATATTTTTAAAATCTATGATAAATAGAATCTCAGTATAAAGCCCAGGTCAGTGGGCAGCCCGTGCAAACAGGTAGGAGGACCAGGGCAGCATGCCCACCCGCCTGGCTCCCATCTCTGTCAACTGGTCAACACTGTGCTCTGACACTAGGCCTTGACTCGCAATGATAAGCTGCCTTATTCTAGCTTTTCAGTCTTTCTTTCAGCAAACATTAAGTAAGCACCTATTATGTGGTAGGGCTGGGCAAGAGCTGAGTCAAAAACAGATGTCATTTTAGGATGCTGCACCCAGTTCCAATGTGTGTAGATTTTCCCCACACCACCAAGCAACTCTCTGACACCAGCTGGGTGTCCTACAGTTCGATTCAATTCTGACACTACCTACCTGGAGACAGCATCAGACCCCACAGGTTAAGGGCTCAGTCCTTCAAAACGGCGCCCTCTCCCCCAACTTCAGACACAAGTCGCAAGTCCAGGTTTTCACCTGTGCTTGCGGCAACTGGCTATGGATCAGAGGTTCCAACTGCTCCTTGGGTTTGATTGATCTGTTAGAGCAGCTGGCAGAACCCAGAGAGACATTTTACATACTAGAGTACTGGTTTATTATAAAAGGATGTAACTCGGGAACACCCAGATGGAAGAGATGCATGGAGCAAAGTATAGGGAGAGGGGTGAGGGGCTCCCATGCTCTGAGCGGCCTCTCTCCCAGAACCTCCACCTGCTCACCACCCCAGAAGCTCTCTGAACCCTGTCCTTTTGGGTTTTTATGGAGGTTTCATTACATAGTCATGATTAATGAGATTATTGGCCGCTGAGGATTGATTCCACCTCCAGCCCCTCTCCCCTTTCCCCTCCCCGGAGGTCAGGGGGTTGGGACTGAAAGTTCCAGCCCTCCAATCACAGGGTTAGTTCTCCTGGCAACCACGCCCCATCCTTAAGTGCTGGTCCAAAAGTCACCTTATTAACATAACAAAAGACACTTTTTATCACTCTCCTCACTTAGGAAATTCCAAGGGTTTTAGGAGCTCTGCTGCAGAAATGAGAAGACTAAACATATATTTCTTGTAAGTCGCAATATTATACATTTTCACAAAGAACTGTTCTCTTCCCTAATTTTCTTGAAACAAGCTTCCCCTGTTTCCCATAGTTCCTGGGCTCACAGCCTCCTCGCTGGGCCCTTCCAACTAGGAGAGAACCTCCTGGAGGCAGGAGCCCCGTCTTGTTCTGGGGAACACTGTGTTGTTTTGTAACAACATCGCTACTTCTGAGAGCTTGCTGTGTGCCAGGCCTGGTGCTAAATACTTGTCTACCTTATTTAAAATTGTGATCTTTTATTTGTCATGGATGTTTTTTTGCATAAATTTGGATTTTTAAAAACACTGCATTAAAATAGTATTTATTAGCTTTCTTCTTTTTTTTTTTTGCACCCCTTAAATTTTGTGCTGAGGTTAGTGCCTTACTCGCCTCACCTGATGCTGGCCCACAGGTAGGTCTCACTAAATGCCCGAAACAGTGTGGATATCTGTTATTGTACTGGTGAATGTTCTGAAACTTTCCTTAGCACCTTGCAAACCTCATGACAGAAAGCAGGACAAAGGGGATTAACATCCTCTGGCTAAAGAACACTGGGTGGCATTTGAGGCCTGCATTTTCACCAAAGCCCTATTCTCATTGTCTTACTTAAATTGCAAATCAATGGCCAGGAAGATGGGGAAGTAGCAGGGCAGGAGTTTCGCTTTCTCAAAGTCAAGGCCTTTCTACTGCCCGGAATGGGCGTCTTCATTACTGACCTTCATTACTGAAACAGTCGGCCCCTGTTTGTTCTCACAGGCCCAGGATTCCTCTGGGCTCCTGTTCTCTGGAGCTCTCCTCCCCTCGCCTCTATTCCAGGAACTCTCTCTCCTCTCCGCTTCCTGTGTCAAGACATCAACACCCCAAATTTTGGCTGGCAATTTCTCTCTGAGCAGCAGGAGGCGTCACACACCACGCTCAGACTCTGGTCGCCTCCAGCTTGTGTCTTCAGCTCGTATTGGCCACCTGCCCTCCCGGGGCTTCATGGCGGATTCCTAGTCGTGCCATCCCCAGGAACCACCTGCAAACTCTGCATTGACTGGCATCTCTCCCCTTTCTTTTCTTTTCTTTTTTAAAATTTGAACAAAGAATCAGTCATGGGACTTCACAATTGTCATTGCCAACCACCTATTTCTCACATATGTACTGAGGCTATGCGTCTACCATTTAACTGGTGGCAGAGGGAAACCCACGTCTGTATGATTCAAGCCAGAAACCACTTCAGTGGTTTATTTAGTTAGTTATTTAATTTTTTGTGTGTGTGTGAAGAAGATTGGCCCTGAGCTAACATCTGTGCCAGTCTTCCTCTAATTTATGTGGGATGCTGCCACAGCATGGCTTGATGCACAGTGCATAGGTCTATGCCCAGGATCCGAACCTATGAACCCCGGGCTGCTGGAGCAGAGTGTGTGAACTTAACCACTATGCCACTGGGCTGGCCCCCTCGGTAGTTTAAAACAGAGGCTGTCACGCAGAAAAATTTGTCATCCCAAAATATGCCTCTTCGGCATAAGGATTATTTTAGGCTAGTTATTTTTAAGAAACAGCAGAATGGGAGAAGCTCTAAAAATCAAGTAGAAGTCACGCTTTGTGAAAGATATTTACATTTGTAAGGGAAATCTCCATTCTTAAGGTTGTCTTCCTCCTGGTACAGGAGATAAGGGGAGGACCTTATCTCTAGAAACTCTTATCAACGAGGAAGGCAAAGACTTAAATCTGCATGGTGACCTTTCCCTTGTTTTCTGTGCTTTTCTTGGTGATCTCCCATAACTGACTCGCCCCATGTCTTTAGCTGAAGATGGTATTGAAGGTGGTGGCTGTGGCCATTTTGGCAAGTAGCTGAGTTTTCCTGGGTCTCTCCCATGTATACAGGAGGTATGCATGTCATTAAACTTTTGCTTGATTTTCTCCTGTTAATCTGTCTCACGTCAGTTGGATTACTAGACCAGCTGGAGGAACTTAGAAGGGTAGAGGAGAAATTTTTCCTCCCTGACAAGGCCAAGTCGGTTTGGGGCTTATTTATCCAAAAGCTGTATAGACAAGAAGGAGATAACTATGTAGCATGCTCTGGCTTCCAACAGGAAAGAGAGTGACTTTCTCCCCAAACTGATGAAGAAGGAGCAGAATATCCCACCTCAAAATATGTCATTTGGTATATTGCTTATTTTGACTTAAAGTTACTTGAGAAACAGCCTGTGCAAGAAGGGCAGTCTAATCCTCCTTTGTCTCCCTGAAACAGGAGGTAAATCTCCATGTGACAGGTAATCCCCCTGTCCCAGGAGGGTCTAAGCATCGTCATCACCAGGGACAGAGACAGGGAATTTAGGGCCAAGAAGGCTGTGGGAACAAACCCTGTTACTTCATCACCAATTTACTACCCCAAGCCCAAACCTTTGTCTTGTCAATTCTTCATAAATTTATTTATTTTGTCTGAAAGATACAAAATCTCCTCCTTTGACCCTTTCTTTGAACCCCTACTTTTATGGGACTCCCATGTGTACAAAATTAAATTTGTTTTTCTCCTGTTAATCTGTCCTAGGTCAACGTAATTACAGTCATGTGGTGCCTAACAACAGGGATATGCTCAGAGAAATGCGTTGTTAGGCAATTTCATCATTGTGTGAACATCATAGCGTGTACTTACACAAACCTAGATGGGATAGCCTGCTACACACCTAGGGCATATGGTACTAGTCTTATGGGACCGCTGTCATATATGTGGTCTGTTGTTGACTGAAACATCACTGTGTGGCGCATGACTATATTAGATGAGCCAAAGAACTTAGAAGACAAGAAGGAAAAAATTTTCCATGCCTACATTGACATCCTTGACAGGGAGTTACGTCTCTAAGACATTCTTGAATTAATAATGGCGATGGTTCTCCTGAGAGAAAAGCAGTTGTTTTCTTAAAAGGGCCTCTCACAGGCTTCTTGGGCACCCACGTAAAGAGTCAATGCCCCCAAAGGCAGGGATGTGCCTGAAGGTTCTTGGTACCATAGTCTCTACTCTGTGTGAAATGAAGAGGAAACAAGAAGTAAGACTTGTGCATTAGTTAAGCTCTTGATACCATGCCCAGCACATGGGAGGCACTCAATACATCTTGTCAAATGAATGGATGAATCGGCATTTAGGTATCACCTAGGTGGTCCTATTTTCAGAGATTTTGTGGAGGGTCCCCCCCCACTACCCAAATTTTCCGTTACCTTTACTGGGAAGCCTGGAATTCCTCCATGATTGCTTGTAGCTTAAAACATTGCTCCTTTTCTTATGTTGTTAACACTTAGTGGGAAGGAAGTTTCTGGAGGATTTGGAAGACAGGAGTAATTTTTCCATGCTTGTCGTGTTTCTCGTTGTCTGCCCTTGGAACGATGGAGTCCTTCAGGGGCGGGGACTGGGTGTTTCATGTCTGTGTCCTCTGGGTCTTGCACAGAATATGCCACCCCAGAACAAGCCTCTTTGGCATACGGATTATTTTGAGAAACAGTAGACACAGGAGAAGCCCTAAAACAGAGTGGAAGTCATCCTTTTATGAGGGACATTTGGATTTATGAAGGAAATCTCCATCATAAGGGTGTTTCCCTCTCTGTACCAGAAAGGGAAGGTTGGCTCTAAATCACAAGAAACTCATCAATGGAGAAGGCACTGACTTGAGTCTGAGTAATAACCTTACCCTTGTTTACTATGCTTTTCATGGAAATCTCCCATAACTGCCCCATCCCCAAACACACACCCTCCTTTCTTTGTCTTGAGCCGAAGATGGTATTTAAGCTGGTGGCTTAGGTCACCTTGGGGAGTTACTCGTTTTCCGCTGGGTATCTCCCACGTATACGTGGAGTATACATGCTCACAGACTTCTGTTTGTTTTCCTCTTGTTAATGTCTCTTCACTCTAGCGGATCTCAGACAAGAGCTCAGAAGTGTAGAAAGAAAATTATTTTTCCTCCTCTACGAGCTGTGATCAGCACATCGTAGGCACTCAAGAAAAACGTTTTTTGAACAAGTGACTGAGAAGGGCACTCTTGTCTTTTTGGTGGTTCAGTGGTCAGCGCAGGGCTTGGCTCACAATAAAGATTTATTCAGTAGAAGGCCAAACAAATGTTTTTTCAGAAACACTGGAAAGTGAGAAGCATTTTGACCTGGAAAAGTACAGATTCAGGCTGGATAAAGAGGCTTGCAAATATATTCCAATCAGACTCACTGTTGATGAACCTGCTTCCAAAATGTTAATTTCCCCTCTTTGTCTCGCGCCTCCCGGAGGAGATGAAGAAGTTTCCCAGGTAATCCCTGGAGGAATCCTGAAGCTGGCCCTCAGGCCGTTGGGAGAGAAGCAAGGAGCTGGGAAGTGCTTGGCCCTGGGGCCGCTGGAGGCTCTGGGACTTTCGGCCTCTTCTCTGACCTTCTGCCTCCCACCAGGGAAAAGGACACCAGGCTGTGTTGAGTATTTACTCCATAAAGATTATTAACTACGGTATCAAACAATGCACACGACAATCCTAGAGCATAGGTGTAACCGCCCCCCCCCCCCTTTACAGATGGGAACTAACCCGCAGAGGGTTAAATAACTGGCACCGGTCCACGTGTGTGGGAGGCTAAGCTGCAGAATCAAAGCCGAATAGGTTCCCAAAGCCGGTGCCCTTCTCCGCCATGCTGCCTCCTGCAAGGCGTGATGCCAGCACATAATATGCAGGATTCATGGAGGGCTCCCACGTGTACCTGATGGACACCAGGTGGGGCTTGGCAGTCCTCTTATTTTATAGATGAGGGAAGAGGCCCAAGGCCACCCAGGTGGAGCTCAGGACCCAGGATGGGAAACCAGGGTCCAAGCCCTTAAGCCCCACTGGCTTCCTCTCACGCTGTTCTCTCTGTGGCCACCATATTCTTGGCACAGACCGCCACAGGGTGCCCAGCAGATCTCCCTGCCCTGGGCCTTGTCTGCCTTCAATTTACATTCCCCCTCCCCCACTGCTGCCTGCACTGCTTTCTGAATCCCAGAGCCGAGCCTGCCAGCGCCCAGGCCAGGCCCCCAGCAGCACCAGCAGGAGCCCCTTCTGGGAGACGCATTGTTTCTCAAGAGCAGACACAACCAAGATGGCCATTCATCTTGGAAACACTTTGCACAATTATCTACTTTGTAAATAAAACTCTATCTCTATTTAAAAATGTATTAAGCACCTACTGTGTGCCAAGCCCTGTGGGAAGTGTTGGTGGGTGCAGTGGAGCACACTGGGAGAGTCATTGACCTCACAGGTGTTGACCAGCCTGCAGAGGAGGGCCTGGCATTCGTCCTTGACTCCCCATATGCACAGGAACAGGAGCAGGGGCGTTAGTGTATCAGCTTGGTTAATCGACCCATTTTAGAGTTGAGGAATGGAGGCTCAGAAAGGCTTAGTGACTTACCTAAACGATACATGATGGGGCCTGAATTCAAACCCAGGTCTGTCTGCTTTTTCTCTTGGCAAACACCAGGAAGGGACACGATGAGGATGGGAATGGGGGGTGGGCTGGATGGGTGCTGTGTCTTCATAAGGCGGAGACAGTGACCTCTCGAGGGTCTCCTCATATAATGTCACTAATCCTATCAGATGCGGGCTCCATCTTTAGGACCCCGTTGAACCTTAATTACACCCTTACTCCAAATACAGCCCCACTGGGGGTTAGGGCTTCACCATAGACATATCGGAGCAACATCATTCAGTCCATAGCAGGAGAGAATCAGGAATGGTGGCTTTCTAGGCATCTGTAGAGGAGAGTTTGTGGGTTGGGTAAAGGCTTCTTGGAGTTCATCAGAGAGATTCTTTTCTCTGATCCCCTAACTCCCAGTGTGCCTCAGCTTCTTCCTCTATAAAGTGAGATTATACAGCTTTCTCGTATGGTTACTATGAGAAGATAATGAGACAATAGATCTAAAATGCTCAGCACAGGTCTGGTACACAGAGGCTGTTCCTATTATTAGCTAGGTAGGGTGACGTCTGCTTCCCACAACTTGAACCCGGGCAGGTCTCAGGACTTGCTTTGACCAACGGAATGCAGCAAAATGGACGCTGTGTGAACATCAGAGCCCACGCTTCGAGAGGTGTTACAACTCTCACTATTGCTTCCGTTCGACTCTGACACCCTCCTGTGAATAAGCCCAAGCTAGCCTGTTGGAGGATGAGAGACCAAGGTGTCACCTTACAGGTGCAAATTAGACTATTCTAGATTATCAGGTTGCAAGCTGACCACAGACTCGTGGGTGAACCCAGCAAACATCAGCCTGGCTGGCCCAGACCAGAAAAATCACCCAGCTGACCCACGGATTGGTGAGCTAAACAAAGTGGTTATGGTTTTTATGCTGCTATGTTTTGGGATGATTTCTTTTTTTCATGCAAAACAGGCTAAGTGATAGAGCGACTCTCTGTCCATCTTAGTGATGTAGGGGAGAGTATTCTGTAAAATGACTTTATGGCTTTTGTCTTCATCGTCAAACTAGGTAATGACATCTGAGCTGGCATTGAAGTATACAGCCTGAGAATCGTCCTATGACTTGGTTTTCTTTTTTTCCCTTCAAATGTTTGATTATACCAGTAAAAATTATGCACATAACCCATGCATAATTCTGTGTGTAGCAACTGGCACATCTGAGTCGATCCTTGAGGCCTCGGACGGCGTCCTTTCTCCTCGTCTTCTTCCCACAGGCAGCTGTGGTCACATCCTTTCTCTGTGCATTTACGTTCGCATCCGTGGACCCGTGGCGAGCGGGGGGCAGGGTTTTCTGTCTTCTAATGATGTCATAGCACACTTAGGTTTGTACTGCTTGCTCTGCCTCCCAATGATTGCATCTTGGAGAATTGTCACTTCAGTGCAGCTAAACTTCCTTTCTCCTTCCAAACTGCTGCTTCATATTCCAAGAATCGATAGACATCCTTGCTAGTTTACGGATATTTCAAACAATGCTGTAATGAAAATCTCTGTATGTATTTTCTGTGCATAAGTGTAGAGGTTTCTCTGGAGCAGACACCTTGAGGTGTAATTTCCGGGGGATGGGCTGCGCGCATATTTGCAAGTTTCATAGCTCTTTCAAATCTGCCCTCAAAGGAGACTGTTTAGACTCACATCTCATTGCCTCGTACCCTTTCCAGTATATATTATCCCTGTTCTTTGATTTTACCCTTTTGGCTTCATCTCCCAGGCACCGGAGGGAGCCTTGGGGAGTGATGGCCTGCTATCTCCTTGCTGTGCTTGGTGACAGGAGTGGAACAAGCACAGTCTTGCTTTTCTCTTCATCATACCTTTGGCTATGTGAGCTTGTTTGTTTGTTTATTGTCCATCTCCCATCTAGGGCTTGGCACACAGCACGTGCTTCGTTGTGGAGGGGACCCTGAATGAAGAGCGGACACGACATCGCCATCCCGGCCTGAACTGCCCCTGCCCAGGCACAGCTGCCTCCCACGTGTGCACAGCCCAGCCACAAGGCGAGCCCCCCCGCCCTGCTGAGAGCTACTGAGAGGCTCCCCTGCACACGGCCCTGGCATCTCATGGGAGAATGGGAAGGGGGACGTTGAAGCCCACGTCATTGCCATGGACATGAAGAGTAATGTGCTTGTAGAGATTGGGGGAGCAGAAGCATAAGTTTGGGCGTTTGGGTGACGGGTGTCCAGGAGGGTGGGGCGCTCACCTTCAGAGGATCCAAGCTCATGGGCTCTGGCCTTTCCGACTACTCTCCAGAGGCTTGTCCAGGTCGGGTCTGGAGACTTCCCAGCAGCTCTGGCTCAGGTGCATGCATAGAGGGTGCCTAGCACTAAGTCCCAGTATAGACAGTTTTGAGGACGGGTTTGTGTCTAAGCGATCTGAAAAGCAGGCAGCCTGTGTCCCCCAAACTCACAGGGAGCACTACCTCTTCTGCTGTGCTCTTCCGCTGTGAGACCCACACACCCAACCAGGCCAGCGTCATCCAGACCAGCTGAACGCCACACAGCCTGTCTTCTGCTTGGAGTGTTTTTGTGACATTGGTCACCTGGAGGCTGTGAATCTGAAGGACACAGACACCTTGGGGGTCTTCCCTCCTTCCCTTCCTTCTCCCTCCCTCTCCCCTTCCTCCTTTCCTCTCCTCCATTCTTCAAAAGAAATTTATCAAATGCCAACTAGATGTCAGCCACTGTGGTGAGTACTGAGGATTCAAGGTGAATAAAGCAGAAATCTAGTGAGGGAGACAAACAAATATATATACTTAGAAGGTAGGTTAAGGCCTATGACAGCGGGACACAGGAGCAGGGACACCAACAATGTTGGCTTTGTCACAGACGAGGTTGTCAGGGCCCCTGAACAGAGCTGGTCGTGATGAACCAGAAGACAGAAGACTCTGGGCAGAGGGTCAGCGTGGGGCGGGCCCGAGGCTGGGCAGAACCCGCTGCATCCACAGGACCCAAGGAAAACAAGGATGTCCTGGGGGAGAGAGGGACCTGCGTGCTGCAGGAGCCACCGTGGGGTGGGCCGTCTTGGTGTGGAGGGCTGAGTTGGGAGGCCAACTCTCCTGATTTGCCCAGGATCTGGGAGCTTCCCTGGACCTGAAGCTTCTAGTGCTAAAACTAGGAAAGTCCCTGGCAAATCAGGACAAGTTGGTCACCCTGGGGCGGGGGTAATCAGGCAAAGCTGCCCAGAGAACAGAAGAAGGGAGGCGGTGGGGCTGAACCAGCAGAGGGAAAGTGTGTGTGGGGTGACTGTGTTCCTACATGGGTTTTTTGTAGGGAATGACACAGCTTGCTGGCACCGATGACCAATCTGAAAACAACTTTTGCTTTTTGCCTGCTTGCTGCACTTGAGACCCATTGCGGAAGGCGCAGTGGGTAAATGATGACTTCACTGCCATCCTGGCCCGCCTCCCACGGTTTGGCGCCTCTGGAGAGGGCCTGGGGATGTCATTACTGTAATCTCTGCCATCTGGCTGTCTTTGGCCTCCTGCCCTTCCTCACATGGTCAGAGGTCACCCCTCGTCTCCCCAGGAGCTTCCTGGAATGGCAGCCCTCCCCGGGGCCAGAAGGAGCGGCAGGGAGGGGAGGAAGCCTCATGGTCCATTCGAGTGGCAGCCACTCCCGTGACTGAGCTCCACACGGTACTTGAGACTGGATGTTTGAAGTTCTGTCTCGGTGCATCCGTAAAACCACTGAGACAGATTTGTGTGTCTCCTATTGCTACGATGACAGATGACCACAAATTTAGTGGCTGAAAACAGCACAAATTGATGATCTTACAGTTCTGGAACCAGAAGTCCAAAATCAGCCTTAGGGAGCTAAAGTCAAGGTGTCTGCAGGGCTGGTTCCTTCTGGAAGCTCTGGAGGAGTGTCTTTTTCCTTGTCATTTTCAGCTCCTGGAGGCACCCTGCATTCCTTGGCCCGTGGCCCCTTCCTCACATCACTGCCACCTCTTGCTGCCATCTTCACATCTCTTACTTCTTGCACGGACCCTCTGTTTCTCTGTCAAGGACTCCTGTGGTTATACTCAGCCATCTGGATAATCCAGGATCATCTCCCCATCTCAAGATCTTTAACTTAATTATGGCTGCCAAGTCCCTTTTGCCACATAAGGGGGCACATGCACAGGTCTGATGGGTTAGGACGTGTACTTCTTTGGAGGGTCTTTTTCAGCCTATCACAGCGCTACTCGTGTTGCCATTCTACAGATGAGGAAACTGAAGCTGGGGGAATTTGAGTCTCTCGCCTCAGGTCCGGGACAGGACTGGAATCGAAACCCAGGCTGCCTCCAGGGCCACCACACTGGCTCGTACGGGTCACAGTTCCCTTTATGAGAATTAGGAGCAGGCACCCTTTTCCCTGGGCAGGGGTAGCCCACGCTGGGCACACAGCCGGACGTCAGCCCCCAGATGCCCCCTAGGCTACACGCCCCTGTGTAGTGACAACCTGTGCAGCCATGTGTGGCCATCGACGTGCCTGCATATATGCTCCCTTTTAACCAAGCACTGATGGGCGGGCTCTGTGGGGTTAAGTTGGGAGATGGGAGCAAATGGATATGGGGCCGCCTTCCCGTGCCAGCTGTGCGCAGAGCTGCCTCCTCCTAAGCTTCCCCCCAGGGGCTAAGAGGAGGCCAGGAGGAGAGGCATCCTGTCTGGTGAGCCGGGCGGGCCCCGCTGCTCTTCAGGAAGGCCTGTGTCAGTCTTATCTTCTAGGGCTGGGTTGGAAACTTTTTTTTTACAAAGGGCCAGATAATAAACATTTTTGACTTTGCCAGCCACGTGGTGTCTGCTGCAACCGCTCACATGCTATTGCAGGGCTCAGGCAGCTGTAGACAAGACGTGAATGAAAAGGCGGGCTGTGTCCCAACAAAACTTTATTTACAAAAACAGACGGTGGCCCCCGTTGGCCTCTGTGGGCGTTTTCCTTTCCCTGGCCTTCCCTGGGACACTGACCAAAGAGACGGGTGCTCCCTGATCAACTTCAAGGCACAACAGGACTTGCCCCAACTCTTCCAACCAGGAGAGACTGGTTTTAATGGGAGGCTGAGCTGATCTGGTGAGCGGTGAGCCCTCAGGACGGTAACACGTGCCGCAGTCTTCGAGTGTGTGCCGAGTGCAAGGCCAGCTGCCGACATCATCTCACTGAAGCCGTAGGACATCCCTGTATCCTATTCCTGGGAAATGGAGTCACAAATAACCTCACTCCCCTGGCTGGCCCAACACCCACCACAAGAGGGAGATGCGTGGGGCTTTTAGGGAAGATGGTACATCTTTGCAGGGCTACAGCCAGTCGGACAGCAATGTGCAGGCTGCTGGGTCCACCCGCCCCTCATGCGCTGACCCAGGCTCGTCCTGCCTGCCGCACAGTATGCCAATCACCGAGACGCTGAGTTTCACAGCAGAGAAAGGATTTCTTCACAAGGCAGCCAAGCAAGGAGACAAGAGAACAAGTCTCAGATCCACCTCCTCAAAAATAAGGATGAGGGATGTTTATGGGAGAGGGGGCAGGGTGGTCTGAAGTGTGAGGACAGATGACCGAGGTGAGGAGAGGGAGGCAATCGATGTTCTGTGCAAACGCAGTCGAGCTTCCCAGCTCTTCACGGGACTCACGTTCACAGAATGGTGGCATTAGTGTGACCTGAAGGTAGAATTTTCACCTCGAGGTCAAAGGTCACCTATCATTCTCGCAGGCCCAGTTGATAGGTGGGTGGTCTCAACTGGCCTGGACTGGACGAGGGGTCCACCATCAGTTCCTGGAAAACAACTTAAGCATCCGTTACCATGGTGACCCAAGCATCAGAGACGTTATCTGTAAGAAGCCTAGTGGGAGTCTGATAACACATTACTTATCTACGTGACTGTTAAGAATAATCGTGAACGGCTATCTGGGCACGGGGTTCACTACCCCTCTCCAAACTGGTGTTTTTAAATCCAGAGCTGCAAACCCAGTGCCTACAGGGGCCGGGCAAGAAAGGCGGGGTTGAAAGCGGCTGCTGCAGGACAATCTGGACAGTCTGGAGTGATAGCAGGGCGGCTGCTAACACGTGCCGGGCCAGGGCAATTGTACCAACAGAGGACCACATACAGTGTGTCCGAATGTGTCAAAGTCATGTAACAGCTAATGAATTATTGAGAAAAAAATACGTTATTTTTCTATTTTGACAACTATACCTTTACAACAACCTGGAAGGCTGGATTTGCCTGTAAACTTCCTGGACTCGATCATGGTTAATTTCATGCATCGACTTGCTAGGCTATGGTGGCCCAGTCAAACGCCAGTCTTGATGCTGCTGTGAAGGTATTTTGTAGATGGGACTGACATTCAAGTCAGTGGACTTTGAGTAAAGCACATTGTCCTCTATAACGTGGGTGGGCCTCGACTAATCAGCTGAAGGCTATAAGAAAAAAAGACTAAGGTAGGCTCTTCCCAGAAGAGGAAGGAATCCTCCAGACGGGAGCCTAGAAACCCTGCCTGAGTTTCCAGCCTGCTGCCCCATGGAATTTGAATTTAAGGACACAACATCAACTCTTACCTGAACTTCCAGCCTGCTGGCCTGCCCTGTAGATTTACCCGGGCCCCACAACAGCATGAACCCATTCCTGAAGATAAGTCTTTCTTTTCCACCTATCTATAGCCTCTTGGTTCCGTTTCTCTAGAGAACCCTGATGAATACAGACTCTGTGGGGTTCTGGGCTGGAATGGGTTCCCCAGGGAGAGTAAGCTCCGGCCTGGGGCCTGCCCCCCTCTTCTGCCCCAAAGAGCCCGCACGTCTGAGCTCCATCAAATGCCCCTCTCCGTGTCTTGCAAACAGCTGTTCTTGGTACTGCCCTGGGGCCTAAGGGTGCAGACACCCACGGCTGTCAGCAAGCAGATGTACGAACCGCCTAGGCCCAGAGGAAGGCACAGAGTTCTGGGGTCCCGAGCACTGAAGTGCAGTCTGGAAGGGGGAACAGAGGATCCAGATGGACACGTCCTCCTGGCCTCTTGGCCTCCTTGCCCTACAGGAAGGGGCATGCAGAAGAGGACAGGGAGGGACCCTTTAAAGCGTGGGGCCCAGGGCAGGGAGCCCTTTCTCCCGGCCTGTCATGAACTGATAAGGGCACACTTCCTTTAGAGAGCGGCCAGCCCCAGCTCTCCCAGCGCCGTGGGCAGGCAGCCACTGTGTGTGGCCCTTCCCCTTGGGTCAGAAATCCAGATTTTCTATTGCTGTTGTTGTTGGCAACTAATTAAAACGAAATTTACAAGATTGTGCAGGCTGAAGAGGTTACTAGATGAGCGAAAACGTTTGGTTTGTCGACCTGAGTCCGTGATTTATGGGGGTGATGACTTTGTGAAAATTCATGGAACTGTAGGCATGTGCTACGCGCGTTTTCCTGTCTATGTCATGCTTCAATAAAGAACTTCATTCAGACAAACAGAGCCACGACCAGGCCCATCAGAAGAGGTTTGCGGGCTGGGTTTGGCCAGCACCCACCAGTTTGGACCCAGCTTTAGTGTCGACTTGATGTTTGTTTCATGGGGCGGGGTCTGGGCACACACAAGGGCGTTTGATGGATTTCCCCCATGGTTTAGGGCTGCTCCCTGGGTGGGAACATCATCTACTGAAAGATGCCGTCCCAGATCTTCTGCCGGAGCTTCCTGCAGTCGGTGCTGGTCACACAGGTCCTACCCAGGAAACGGCGGAGATGGGCCTGGAACCCACGGTGACCGGCGGGCCACCTTGGCCTGTTCACATTCCTGACATTATACTGCCCCCTGCTGGTCCTGGCTTGCTGTGTTTTCCAGCTGACTTTGGGCCCTCAAGCCGTGCTGCCCTCTGGGGGCAATTTTTGGGAATAAATTAAACACACAGGAGGGGTGGGCCAGGGTGTAGTGGTTAAGTTTGCCTGCTCCGCTCTGGCGTCCTGGGGTTCACGGGTTCAGATCCTGGGTGTGTACCTACACACCACTCATTGAGCCATGCTATGGTGACGTCCCACATATAAAATAGAGGAAGACTACCACAGATGTTGGCTCAGTGACAATCTTCCTCAAGCAAAAAGAGGAGGATAGGCAACTGATGTTAGCTCAGGGCCAATCTTCCTCACCAAAAAAAAAACCAAACAAAAACCACCTGGGTATGAGCGGAAGATGCTTTAAAAAATTAAACAGTTTAATTGGACACCTGGAGTTTTCTGAGCAAGGCAGGATTTTGAATGGGTTTCCAGAGACTTGAAAAGTGAGAGTTAACACGGGTCAGCACAGGCACAGACATACACACTCCTTCCTGTAGGAGGGGACCGAAGGTTGGGGAGGCGGCAGAGGTAGTCGTGGCTCTTTCCAACGGCTCCTCTGAAGGCAGCCCCAACTCAACAGGACTCCCCTCCCCTCGCTCCTCCAGGCCAAGGGGTGCAAGAGCCTGGCTGTCACTACCGTGCATCCAAGTGGCCCACCAGCTATTCCACCTCTGACCTGGCTTCGCCTGATGCCCCCGCTGGAATTAACACGGGGTCCTCACATACTCACGTGCCCACAGCTGACCTGGGATCCATCACGCTGCATTTTCATTTCCATATTCACAAAATAGGCTCCTGGCCGCCTCTCCTCTCTCCCACTTGAAACAAAAAAACCCTAAGCACACGGGAAGTCTTAAATGCACATAAGGAAATCTGTCTAAGTGGCTTTGTAAAGAGTTTCTTGTCAGGGCTGGCCCCGTGGCCGAGTGGTTAAGTTCGCGCGCTCCGCTGCAGGCGGCCCAGTGTTTCGTTGGTTCGAATCCTGGGCGCGGACATGGCACTGCTCATCAAACCATGCTGAGGCAGCGTCCCACATGCCACAACTAGAAGGACCCACAATGAAGAATATACAACTATGTACCGGGGGGCTTTGGGGAGAAAAAGAAAAAAATAAAATCTTTAAAAAAAAAAAAAAAAGAAGTCAATTCTAAGCATTTGTGCAAAAAGTTTAAAAAAAAAAAAGAGTTTCTTGTCTTTTTCAAGTTAAAGGCAAGAAATCTTTATTAAGTAACTTTTAATATGAGAAAAAGAAAACTCATAATTCTCCTTACGGCAAATATTTCATATCAAGTGCTTCGGCCACCTTAAGTTAAAGGCCTTTTGTCATAAAAGATATGGTTTTAAACTTCACTCAAATTGAATTTATAATCCTCGTGACTTCCCTACACGAACATAACAAAAGAGTGTAGTAAAATTAACAAGTCCACAGCTATAGTGATAATTTATCATACCTGGTTTGTGGTTTTTAGAAATAATACGTGCACCTGACATATGTCGAGTCCGTGGCTAATTAATCGCAGGGAACAGTGCGACAGAATGCATGCTCACTGAACATTCGTTTGTATCTGTAAGACACAGCTACGGATGAGCTTTCAATGCTGACGTTTGTGTTGAGCATCTGTTGGCTGGGAAGCAGTCACAACTGTGCTCAGACCCTATGGCAAGCGGGCCTGTAATTCCCGCACCATCTTGATCCTTCTCAGGGCTATCAGAGATGGACAGATGACGGCTTCCATTCTGGGATCTCCACTACTGACACACAAAGCAAGAAAAATGACGGACAAGGTTAAAGTGAGGGGGGGATGAAACTCGAACTGGGGATGCTGATGGCAGTGTTCCGTGATGACTGCGGGCTGCAGGCAGCTCCCTGAGGCACTGACCCTGAACATGAGGCTGGGGGTCAGCCAGCGCCAGGCAGACCCAAAGCAGCACCCACCATGGTGTGACTGATGGGAGAGAGCACACTAAAGTCTAGCTTATGAAGACAGATTGCTGGTGGCAACCTTGGGCATCTAATCAATGAATGGAGGAGGGGGAAGCTTAGGTTGTGGGGTGTAGAAGAACTGAGTTTGAAACCCCCTTGTCACTCACTGGCTGTGTGCCATTGGACAAGTCACCTAACCTCTCTGAGCTTCAGCTTCTCCATCTATAAAATGGAGATGAAAGAACCTAGTTCTCAGGACAGTGAGGGCGACTGCTCTAGATGTGCTCCCCAGAAACAGACCCGAGACAAGGTTCATGTGTGAGCGATTTATAAGGGAAGTGGTTCTGGGGATAGCAGGGGAAGTTAGGGGGGCAGGACAGGGACAGGCAGGGAGCAAAGCAAGGGCGGCCGTGTCTGGCAAAGTCTGGCAGAGGGCAGCGTCAGCCCAACGCTGCGGGGGGCTCTGGAATGTGAGCCTCGGCCCACCGGGCAAAGCAGCACCAGTCACCGGCTAAGGCCCAGGGTGGGGAGGGGAGCGACCCCGCGTGTTTCTGGCTGCTCCTTCCACGTGGGCAGAGCTGCTGCTCCTGTGGCCTGCGGGCTGTTTGCAGGGGTCACAGTTGGAGGCAAAAATATATGGTAGGTGGGGCGGAGCAAGTGAAAACCTGAAAGCCCTCGGAGGGGATCTGGGCAGAGCACCGCAGGGGACCAAATTCTCAGATCAAATTAGAAAGCGTACGTCAGAGAAGTCCATACACTACACAGTGCTGGGCGTGTGTTGGTGACGTTTGCCTCCCCAAAGCAACGAAACTTACACGGGACGGTATAGGGGCTGCCCCCCGACTCGACTACTACAGAAAAAACCGAGGGAGCCCATCTGGTACGTTCTCATTCTTTGGGGGCAGGACCCAAAGGGATGCCAGTCACACAGGCCAATACCAGGGTCAGGTCCTAGGCGGTGGGACTCCGTGGGGCAATGCCTGGGGCCCTCAGAGACCAGGGGACAAGGCAACGATTCCATGATTTGCTAGAACGGTTCGCAGAACTCAGGGGAACACTTGACGTACGTTTGTCAGTTGATTATAAAGGAAATCCTGAAGGCTACGGATTAACAGCCAGATGAAGGGGAGAGCAGGGCGGGGTCTGACAGGGCCCCGAGTTCAGAAGCTTGCGTCCCCGTCGAGTCTGGGGGGGCGCCACCCTCCTGGCAGGTGGATGTGTGTGTTCACCAACCTGGAAGTTCTCCGGACCCTGTGGTTTAGGGACTTTTATGGAGCCTTCGTCACGTAGGTTAACTGAACACTTGCTCAGTCTCCAGCCCCTCTCGCCCACCTGGAGGATGGGGCGGGGCTGAAAGTTCCATGCTTCTAATCACGGCTTGGTCTTTCCAGTGACGGGCTCCCATCCAGAAGCCACCTGGGAGCCCGAGAAGAGTCACTCATTAGAACAAAGGATGCTCCTGTCGCCCAGGAAATTCCAAGCGTCTCAGGAGCCCTGCGTGAGAGACCGGGGGCAGAGACCAAATGTGTACTTCTTTTTCTTTTTTTTAAAATCACTTTATAGAGGTATGATTGACATGTAAAAAGCAGTACGTATGTAATGTATACAACTCAGTGAGTTTGGGGATACGAATGTACCTGTGAAACCATCACCAGCATGAGGGCCACAGACAAATCCACGCCTCCCAAAGTTTCCTCCATCCTTTTCTTACTATCATTACTACTACTATTCTTGTTGTTGTTGTTGTAAGAACACTTAACATAAGATGTACCCTGTTAGCAAATTTTAAGTATATGATACAGTATTGTTAGCAATGGACACTATTATACATTTCTTCTTATGTCGCAGATATCACGTTGTTTAACTATTTCTTTCTTGGCTTCTTGTCTACATTGTCATCAGAGGGTGACAGATACACTTTGTTTTGTTCACGTCTGCACCCCCAGGCTCTAGAACAGTGCCTGGCACACAGCAGGTGCTCGATCAGATTACTGAATGAGCGAGGACACGAGCTTCAGTTTTCTTTTCTAAAACATGGAGACGTCGTCTCTGCCCTGGGGTGCCAGCCTGGTTGGGAGGTCTTCCTCTGGCTGCACTCCCTCCATACTCCCTACTCCCAGCCTTCCCACTGTCACACCTACACCCTTTTGTCTTCAGCTGGATCATTTGCACCCCACCCCCCCCCAACTCCCCACTCAAGACAGGGAATAGGGGCCCTGCCCTGTTTATCCCACGAGTCTACGAGCCCAGCCCAGACAGGTGGCATGGGGCAGGGGAGCGCGAGGGGCGGGCGGAGGTTGGCCGAGAGGGGTCGACTCCTGAGCGCCTGCCCAGAGGATCAGGCTGGATTGGAAAATGCTCTGCAAACCCTGAAGGCAGCCCCTCCAAGGGCCGGTTACCGTGGCAGTTAATGTCATTTGAGCAGTTTGCAGAAAAGGCCCCAGCAGCCTGGCTTGTATAAATATTAATCACGGCGCCATTTCTGCTGCCCTGCTTAGGCCAGCACTCTGCAGGAACCTGAGCAATTAGCGGTCTGCCCGGCCAAACAGAAAATCACCGGCGACGGTGGCCTTTGGAGCTCTGTGGACAGGCCGGCTCCCTGAATCCCTGGGAGACCACGACCGTCCTGGTGACCTGTCCCTCCCCTCCCTCCCCTCTTCCCCCCGCCCCGTGGGCTCAGACGGTTCCTGGAGGTGATGCAGCGAATGGCCAGCATCCCAGCTCCTCTCGTTTATTTACTCACCCCTTTGTGTGGAAGTATGATGCTATGCCACGTCTGGCTTGGGCATTGTGGGGGACACAAGGGTGAGCCAAAAGGGGCCTTGCCCTCAGGGAGTGCACTAGTGGGCCGGGCAGGCTTGTCCAGGAGAGGGGAGCCTGCCCACCCCACCAACTCACAATGCAACCAGCTCCTGGACAAAAGTGAAGAGCTGTGGTTGTTTGAACGATTATTTCTTTTCTTTTTTTGCTGAGGAAGATTCGTCCTGAGCTAACATCTGTGCCAATCTTCCTCTATTTTATATGTGGGATGCCGCCACAGCATGGCCACCGACAAGTGGTGGGTAGGTCCACACCCAGGAACTAGACCAGGATCCCTGAAGTGGAGCATGCTGAACTTAACTACCAGGCCACTGGAGCTGGCCCTCAATGATTCTCTCTTTACAGGCCCAATACTGCACATTGACATTCTGCTCCAGGAAACTCATTTCAGACCATTAAAATATCAAGGCTGAATGGCAGCAAATAGAATGCAAACATAGGTATTTACAAGCCAAGTTTGTGAAACCAAAAATTTCATGAAACTGCTAGCAGGGAGGGTGCTGGTGGGGAGCGGGGGGCATTTTTGGTGTGGGCTGGCCTGGCTGTAGCATCTTAAAATGTAAATACAGCAGCATTGGATTGTGGCTGTTATCATCTTTTCTTGAAAAATCTGGCTGCTAGTTTTGTTATTTCAAAATGATGCTCTTCAGTCTGGAGAACATCGGGGTGGGCTGTGTGAATACATCTGCCATCTTTGCATGCTGCACGATGGGGAGGAAGACCCAGGGTTATTGGCCCAAGCTGTGGGGAGGGTGGAGGCGCTGGGAAAGAGAGCCAGAGGGGCAGGTTTGAGAAGCAAAATTGGGAGTAACTTCCCAGCTTCCTTGCTGCCTCCCTGTTCCAGACACTGTGCCTCCTCCCCCTCTGAGGACCAGCCCTGCTTGGGTACATTGCCCACCATGGCTCCCCACCCTGAGATTCAAGGCCCCTTCAAGCTGGTTTTATACCATTATCAGCCTTATCCCCATTACTGCCGTCACCTCCAGGTTCCAGCCTGTCCTCCCACGCCCCCCAGCCCTCATGTACCCGCTGGCTGTGTACCTGCTTCTCCACATTCTATGCTCGATTGAGTCTTGCTTCCTCCAGGCAGCCCTCAGTGGTCTATTTGGCTTTACTTGCTGCCTAGGGAACCTCGTACAGACCTTAACATTGTGGAACACCTTCTTTTTCTTGGCTCTCTCCGTTCCTCGGCTCACTTACCTGCAGGGCAGTTGGCAGACTGTTGGCTGGGACAGCGGGTAGCCAGGCCCTGGGCTCTCCTCATCCAGCAGGCTAGCCAAGGCAGGGTTCAAAAGTCGTTGAGAGAAAGCTGCAGGTCTCCCTGAGGCCTAGGCCCAGGCCTGGCCCAATGTCAGTCCCACCAAACCCCCTTGTGGACGCAGGCCAGCCCAGAGTCAGATGTTGGGGGGCAGTCTCCACCTCTGGATGGGATGACAGAGCTGCAGAGTCACAATGCAACAGGAACTTGCACGTAGGAATGGGAACATTTTCTGGCCCTTTCTGCATCTTCCACAAACAGCATGAATTGCCTGAGGGGCCTCCTAAGAGAAGACTGCATGGCGTGGTGTGGACTGTGTGAATCTGCCCGTCGTCCCCTGGCTGCCGAGCTCAGAGCAGCGGTGGCCAGGGCCAGCTTCGTGGGCATGTGACCGGCAAGGCTGCACAGGGATGGTACTCAGAAGGGCCCCACACTTGGTTTAATGCCCTGCGGCCGCCATCTTGAAATTCTTCATAACTCAATGAGTCCCACATTTTCATTTTACATCAGGTCCCACAAATTAGGTAGCTGGACCTGATATTGGCTGTATTATCTGTCCAGCATGGAATGACCCCTGCTCGGGAGACCCTGAGGCTCCAGGGTCTTCCTGCCTGACAGAGAACCATCCAAGGCTGTTGTTAGGGGGCACCTCTGCAGCCCAAGGCTTCTTGGTCTTAAACCCTTGATGCTTGACCCAAGAATCTTCTGACTGGCATACCTGTCCCTGCCCCTGCTCCTGCCCCGGAGGCAGAGCTCCTGCCATTTAGGATGACCAGGCTCGAAGCTGGGGCCCAGAGCTTTGGGTTTAAGCTCACGCTAGCTGTCAACTATCACATAAGCCATTGACCTAATCAATCCCTTTCAGCATTCCTGCCTCATGGGTTCCAGCCACCAGGGCGGATCTCTTTTGCAGCCCGATCTGGACCCTTTGGAAGGGACCCTCGTGTGGAACCCGACGCTTCGCCCCCTATCATCACGCTTCTCTCCTCCTCACATATGTGCTCCAGGGCACGAGCTGCTCACTTGTCCCAGGTCCCTGCTCCTGGCACAGGGCCTCCCACATAGTTGGTGCCCCACAGCTGCGGAGGGGGCACCTTGCGGAGGGAAGCCAGTGGAATACGGACTCAGGCAGTCCTGGATGCCAGTCTTGGCTCTGCTGCCCACCAGCTACACGGCCTTGGGCAGGAAACCTCTCCAAGCCTCGGTTTCCTCACTTGTAAAAACAGGGTAACAGCAGCAGCTGCTTCATACAGCTGTTGAGGAGAGCAAGTGGGTTAACACACACGGAGAGCTCAGACGGCACAGAACACCCAGTAAGTGCTGTCTGCTGCTATCAGTTAATGAATGAATAAAACTACAACTGCATAGAGTTTTATTCTATAAAATGATATAGTTTATAACTATAAAGTTATAACTATATAAATTATACTATATAACTACATAAATGAATAAAACTATAACTGCGTATAATGAATGAATAAACTCTATCACCGTCCCTTGTCATCTTGACTGGGCTGGTCTTTCAGATACTATTCACTCATTCCCCGAATGCCCGCTGGGTGTTTACTGTGAGCCAGGCACGGTGCTAGGGGCACGGGATAAAAAGTTGAACAAGATAAACTTTGCTCTCAGAGGGTGGGGAAACTGATGGGTAAGTGAACGGAGCTTGTGTGATTTGCTACAGGTGTGGTGACGGGGAGCTCGGGAGGGGTCAAGGGCAGGAGGGGGTCCCGTCATCCTGCCTGGGGTGGTGCAGAAGGAGCAGGAGAAGGGAGGTGATGCTGGAGCTGAGCCTGGCAAAGATGAGCAGTCTCCTTTAGATAAAGCAAAGGGTGGATTCAGACACTTACGAGTTAATGTTTTTGTTCTTTTTTTTAATTATCATAATAGAAAATGACAAAAACAACAACAGTGCGAAGAGTCAGAGGGGCACAATTCCACAGCCACATTTTCACATCCATTAAGGTTAGATATTTTTAATCAAAAGAGCACACTGGAACCCTACTGTTAAGAAATAGCCTTTTCACTGTAGTAAAAGTTAGCGATCCCATCAGGAAACCAGGGGGCTTGAGTAGCAAAGAACTACAAGAATAGTTAAAATACCTTTTTATTAAGTAAACTACCTACATTTACAAGTTGATTATGAAAACATCATAAGACAGAAACGTTTCCGATTCTCTCGGCGGCGTGAACTGGTATCTGGAGGGCGGCTAGTTACGAGAATAAGGTTTCTGTAAAACGTTAAATAGTAGAAAGAGCGCTGGTGCGCCTTCAACCGGGGAGACAGGGTGCGGCCGCGGGAAGGTCAGAAATAGGAGATGGAGGTTTCCCCAAGGCTGTTAAGCAGCCTTCTTCCCTTCTAAGCTTTTCCCCAAATGGTCCACCTCCGAGGCAGTGGCGAGAGGCCAGGCCCCTGAAGGTCCCAGAGACGCACAGTTCCTGGGAGGAGGAGCATGCGACAAGCTCCGCCCCACCCTCCCATCCACTTTGTAGGGTTCTCTCCATCGAGACTGAGATTCCCCACGAAAGCCCCAGACGGAGGGAACGGAGAGTCACGTGGCTTTCCAAGACTTGCTGGATTCCAGGTCACGGCCCAGATTCCCACATCACGGCCAGGATGATGCGAACTTGAGGCGGCACCCACGATCACTGCTGTAGCTCAGAAGAGCTTGGATTTATTCAATCACTCACAAATGGGGAAAAGCGGGGCTTTGGAAGGGACCCATAGTTACGGAATCAGAGATAGTACGGCCCAGTGCCACGTTTCCCAACCTTGGCACCGTGGCACTTCGGTGGCTAATTCTTGGTTGAGAGGGGCTGTTGAGCAGCATCGCTGGCCTCTATCCACTAGATGCCAGTGGAACACCTCCGCAAGTTCTGACAACCAAAACTGTCTCCAGACGTTGCCAAAGGTCCCCTGGGGGACAAAGCTGCCCCCAGTTGAGAACCACAGGCCTAGTGGTTCAGAGACATTGTAGATAGATGCCCTGGGCTTCAGACCCCACTCTCCGGCTGACCAGCCTGACCTGGCAACTCTCCCACACTCCTGAGACTCAGTTTCCTCAAGTGCTTGCTTGGAAGCCCCATCCTGCCAATTTACTGAGCTCTGATCAGAACCAACTGGATTGTGGGGATAATGCTTCGAAGTGCAAACGTGGTGACTCTCCGGGAATGTTAAGATGTTGGGAGAAAGACGGCTGGTGAGTCAGACACTGGGGCTGCTGGTGGCTGCTCAGCCACGTGGATGGGGGCTTGGTGAGGGATGAGGGCTCTGGACGCCCCCAGCAGCCGCCGCAAACGAATTCCCTGCATCATGCCTTGTATATCCGTCCAGAGTCATCCCCAAGGCTGAAGGGTCTCAAAC
This sequence comes from Equus caballus, assembly GCF_041296265.1. Taxonomy (NCBI): domain Eukaryota; kingdom Metazoa; phylum Chordata; class Mammalia; order Perissodactyla; family Equidae; genus Equus; species Equus caballus. The sequence goes on along the minus strand of NC_091707.1, from coordinate 51,417,851 downwards.
CTCCTCCCGGGAGGCGGGAAGTCAGCACAAAGGCCCCAGAAGAAGGCGATGGGCCTCACCAACCATTTGGATGGAGCGGTCTGGGTGGGTGCCAGTCGCCACCGTGGTCAAAAAGTAGGTGCAGGAGACGTCCCAGCAACTGTGCAGGTTGTCCAGCCTCTTCAGGGCTTTCTCTGCTTTCATTTTCCAGCTTGATAAAAACTTGACTTTTACAGTGACTCAGAACAAACAATGCAGACATATTCCAAAATTTATGCAATTTTGTGTACTTCTGACCATTTAATTATGCTCCTGCTAGTTACCAGTTCTCGCTCTGGGGGAATCTTCCCTCTTCTTCTATCACTACGGCTAGCATTGTTTTGTCCCCTGCTACCTCCCACCTCCTGAATGTTAGCTCTCCACTATTTACCCTGTGGCCTCGGCTGCCCTCTCCCAAATTAGTCCCGATCGGATGCTCTCTGAAGCCTCTCACTGCTGGGGTTCCGAGACTGCTCAATACGTGTGCATGGCTGCCCATCCCTCCCCAGGACACACACTTGAAATTCGCTCTCCAGGACCCAAACAGCTTCAGCCTCAGAGCCCCGGCCCGGGATGGACCATTCCAGAAGGCTCATCACAGAGGGCATGGTGCTGGGAGATGTAGGGTAACTCTCCAGCCCGTAGAGCCAACAGAGCTGGACCCGAATCACAGCTCCTCAGCTGTGGGTTCTCGGGCGCATGGCCCAGCCTCAGTTTTCTCAACAGAAAAATGGGACGATAATTAATGTGCACTTTTCTACACCCTCACTCCTGCTGCCAAGGGGTGATTTGAGAAGCAAATGAGATACGAACAGAGTGCACAGCACAAGGAAGATGCGCAACAAACGGCAGCAGTAAGAATAATAATTATTAATAATATCACCACTAATAATGAAGGGAGGTCACGCTCCTGAAGAAGGAAAGTGCCATTTGTCTGCAAGGAATCAGGGAGCAGAGCAGACGCCGGCCAAGTCTCTCATCTCCAGGCAGGGGTTCCAACACATCCAACCCGTCCATTTAGAACCGGCTGGAAAATGGCCTGTTGCTGCTCCAGCCGAGTGATACTCGTCTGCCCTCCCTGGGATCCTGGGGGATTCCTGAAAAGAGATGGAATCGTCTCTCTAGGGGGTAGAGAGGGGCAGAGGAGTCTCATTTGCCTCTTGACCTCCTTGAAAAGCAGAGGGACACCTCCTTGAAAAGCAGAGGGACAGCAGTGACATGGCAGGCACTGACAGAACCATCACCTTGCCCAGAACCCTACGGGGGCAGAACCCCTTAGGACATGCCTGCTAAAGTGTCCTCTCCTTCAAGGCTCCAGCGACGGTGACTCCAGCCTCATAAAGCAGGTGGTGCTCTGCTTAGGGAAGTGTCCCACACGCAAACACACAGAGGTGTGGGACACTGACGGCTCGCAGAGGGGAAATGGGGGGGGCACGAGGAAGGGCAAGCACAGACAACATTCCAGCAAATGCAGGACTCTTTCTCTGAGGAGCGGCTACTGAAAGAGGCAGCCCTCCGTCCTCAGCACTGACTCGACAAGTCAAGGTGGGCTCTGGGGCCGGCCTCATCCAGGAGAAGCCAGAACGGGAGCCCCAGGCTTGGTCCAAGAGAGGAGGATCCATCCCCCGCCCCCAACCCCAGCTCGGGAGAGCCTGGAGGCTCAGGCTGGGGCCCAACCTGCAACACGGACCGTCCCACGACACTCCTCAGCAATTCCTGCTGCAGGAGCCTCACTCCTCGTGTGGGTCCCTCTGGGGCTCCAGGTCTAAACCGGGGCCCTTTTCCATGGGTCCCGAGACAGCTGGTCTCTGGGAACTTCTCTGGCCATACAAAGAGACTTGTGCTTAACTTTAAAGAGGTGGGCAGGGGACAGGAACCACTACCCCTGAAGCCTGGGCAGAGAGAGGGCCCTGGGCAGGGGGATGGCTGTGCCTCATTCGAGGATGGTCAGATTTCCATCTGTGGAAGCCAGAGCCGGCCCAGGCTACACCATGACGTGGGACCCTGGGAAATGGCTTCTGTAGACCCAGGGCCTGGTTTAAATGTGCCCAGAGGTTCTATCCAGCCACTGAAGGCCTAACTTTAGAGCTGGAAGATTTGGGTTCAAATCCCAGCTTGTCACTTTCATGCTGTGTGGCCTTGGGCAGGTTACTTCATTCCTCTGCGCTTCTGGTTCCTTATCTGTGTATTGGAGCAATGATGCTGTAATGTAACATAAGGATTAAACATATGCGTGTGAATCTAGCACAGGGCTTGAACACAATACTCAGGCAATGATGTCAGAGCTCTTGTCCTTTACCTGACATCCAAGACAGAACCCCAACTGAGGCAGGAGGGAGGGTGCAGCACACTCTTTGGCTGGAAATCTAGCGTGCACATCTATCCTCATTGTTATCCGAGCGATGGTGGAAAAAAAATAGGTAAAAACACAATAGGTGATTGAGGTGGAGTGACCCTGAGCAAGTCACTGTGCTATGTATGGTGAAGAGTTTGGACAAGACGGTCCCTAAAGCTTCTGACCATCTATGGCCGAGACACCGAAAAGAGGAAAGGCTTAAAAGTTGAATTCAATTGACATTTACGTCAGGGGTAAAAAAAAGAAAACTTCATGGGGGACATCTCTGTGTTCAGAGGTACCCAGCCAACTTGGGGCCCACCAGGGCTGCCATGGGAGGCGGGGGCCTCCTCAGAGCTAGAGCCATCCTTTTCTCTCCTCCCCTCATCACAGCAAACAGAACCCTCCCTCCCACCGCATCTCGACAGGCCATTTGGGAACAGGCAGCTGCCACCTGCCTCTACAAGGCTGCAGGCTCCCCGGGGGAGGTGGGGTCAGAAGGTGAAGAATCAGAGAGTATGTGGGCTGGGGTGACGCCCATGAAGACACCGGGTGACGCCCATGAAGACACCAAGTATGGCCTTGTCTCCTTACCCTGGCTCTGGACCTCCCTTCTTGGGTTTTCTCATGAAGACAGCTGTCTAAGAAAGACCTTGCTCACGGGGCAGACACCAGGGCTCGATGGAGAGCAGTTTGCTGGAGAAGCGGCTGGGAAGATGTGCACGCAATGGCTGACTACCCAGCCCAGCCTCCGGGCTGGTCCTGCAGAGAGCAGGGCCCCGTCAGTGATTCCAGAAGGAGTCCAGGCAGAAGATCCCTCATTCCTTCTCCATCTCTGTGCTCACGACCTCCACTTGAGCTGAAGCATTGGTGGGTGGATGCCTGGCTTCAGTGACAGATGTGGCCATTAAGAGCTGGCGGCAGTCAGCCGGCGCTGTCTGGAGGTTGGCTGGTAATCCTGTTATCACGGCAGCTCAGCGCCACCTCCCAGAGATGAGTGGCTGCCTCTGGACAATTGAGATGTCCCTTCGCATGTCATCAAGACACTCATTTCTCCTGAGGCCACAGGGACAAATTCAGCCTTTTTGCAATTGTCTCCAAACATGCACCAGGGCTTCTGAATCTGTCTTTTAAGTTTCTCAACCAGAGAGGGGAGGTCTATGCCATTTACTTTTCTTTCCTACAATTCAGAGAGAACGCAGGGAGAGAGCCACACCTGGCCTGCAGGAGAGCGAGCCCGTGGCTGAGCTCCACCCACTCGTCTGGGCGCAGGGAGCTGCTTGGGAAGGGGGTACTGTGCAATGAGCTTTCCTAAGGACGGAAGAAGAGTGAGCCCTTCCCATACGGCTCCCCGGGCACACCCCTTCCCACTCTGGTCTTCATCTGGGGGCCCCTGTTAGCCAGGCCCCCAGACACTGACTTTATATTGAAACTGACTTGGACAGAGCACGTTCTCAACTGCAAGAGAGCACGGAAGCCAAACCCAGTTTAAAATGCAGCTGTCTGGACGCCCCACCCACCTTGCACACAGCTTCAAGACCCTCTGGATATTCTCCCTGAGGCAGCCGGGTAGGCAAGAATCGGCTCAGGGGAGCACTTAGCTGGACGGAGAGAGCCCTTCACTCCGAGCTGAGAGTCAGGACACGTCCCTTCCAATCGACCCCTCCATCAACTTGCTGTGTGACCACAGGCAAACCACGCCCCTTCCACTCCCATCCCTCAAACGATTAGGCGGACGGGAGCCTTCTTCCGCTGTAGAAGGCTGTGTTCTCTCAGAGAAGACCACCTTCCCATGGGTGGTCTGGAGAGCGAACTGCCTGGCAGATCTGATTCTTAAATGCGTCTTCTCTTTTTAAAAAGAGAAAGTCCATCCAGCAGATAAAAACCACCACCGCCAGCAGCCGGAAGTCCCTCTGCAGCACCAGCCATCACGCCATCTTTGGGTTTCCTGATCATTTGGGGTCTCATAAGGAGTCAGGTTCTGGTGACAAGGTGCCCTTTCCAAGTCAAACTAGGAACCATCAATGGCCATTCAAGTGACGGCCATCAATATTTCAGGGGGCTGCGTGGGAAAGCAAGATTGGGGTGGGAACACTGAAGTTTGGAGGGCTGCTCCTGCCCCGGCACCCCACACGCCAGGTGTGATAAGTCTGCATAAAAACAAGACACATAAGTGATTATTTACTGCCAGCAATGCATCGTCCAACCATGTCTGTATTTTAAACCTAACTGGCTGCGCCTTCTGGTCTCAAGTTCTCGGAATGGAGTTTCAAGAATTCTCCAGTCTGTTCCTTGAAGACTTTGCCCCGTCACGCCTCCGGGGGCTGGAAGCCCATGCTCCCATGTTTTCTGGATCAGCTTGACCACAGCATGGAATATTTGAAACCAGGGCTGCCTGGGGAAATTCCGGACGCATAGTCGCTGCGCCTGGTTCTAGAACGTGGGCACAGCCAAAGGCCAAGAGCGATGGTGCCCGTGGGACGCCTCGCCCCGCTGTGAGCCCAGCATAGGGTGAGCCGTCCTGGAGCTCCAGGGCACTCTGTCCCTCAGAAGGTGAAGGCGTACACCACCCCCACCACCACAATGTTCCCCAGCGTCGCTATGATGGCAATCCAGAGCAAGACGGCGTCGTTGGAGGACCGCGGAGGCTCCTCCGGCTGGCCTGGGCCGTTGGAGGCTGCATGGACGTTGGTGGAGGAGTTAAAGAGGGAGTACTCGGTGCTGAAGTCCTCATTGGGCGAGTCCATGAAGGCTCCTCCCATCATGGGCAGCTGTGAAGAAGGAGAGAGAATTAACCAGGGCCCACGGGGGCTTGGAAAGAGCTGCCCCCCAGAGGGACATCTGCCTGGTCATGCACCTCCATGCGAAGATACACAGCATCTCGCAGGGCTCCCCTTTTGCTTTTGAAATAATTGACAGTGTGTATTTTAATCTATAAAAATTGGTGCTCACAGCAACCTGTTGAGGCACACACTCTCACGCCCACTTTGCGGATGCAAACATCACACAGAGCAGCTCAGCATCTCACCGATGGCGACTTGCAACTCGTTGGGAGGTACAGACCTTCCCTTTCTAAAGGCCAGGCCCCTCCCGGACAGCACGGGGTGTAAAATGTCTCTATTCCTCTTCTAATTTTAAAAGTAATATATGCTCGGCATCGAACATTAAGAACATATAAAAGAGGACCAAAAAAAGAGAGAATCATAACCTTACCGCTTCGGGACAATCAGTTAACATTTTGACACTTTTCTTTACGGTCTTTTTTTCTGTGCGTGTGTGTGTGACAGAGAAAGAGAGAATATGTTTAAACACGTGGTCTGGACCCAGCCCTGTGGCCAAGTGGTTAAGTTCTCCTGTCCCGCTTTGGCAGCTCAGGGTTTCGCTGGTTCGGATCCAGGGCACGGACATGGCACCGCTTGCTCATCAGGCCATGCTGAGGTGGTGTCCCACACAGCACAACTAGAAGGACCTATAACTAGAATATACAACTATGTACCGGGGGGCTTTGGGGAGAAAAAGAAGAAAATTTTAAAAAAGAGAAGATTGGCAACAGATGTTAGCTCAAGTGCCAAGCCTTTTATTTTTTTTAAGATAACAACTGTTGCCAAAAAGTTCCTCTTTTTCTTTCTTCCTGCTTCTTCTCCCCAAATCCCCCCAGCACATAGTTTTACATGCTAGTTGTGATTGCCTCTGGTTGTGGCACATGAGACGCTGCCTCAGCGTGGCCTGATGAGCAATGCCATGTCCGCGTCCAGGATCCAAACCAGTGAAACCCTGGGCCACTGAAGCAGAGTGAGTGAACTTAACCACTCGGCCATGGGACCAGCCCCTCAGGTGCCAATCTTTTTTAAAAAAAAGAGAAAAATGTGGTTTTATACTCCTGTATAAGAAGCCCATCGAAGTACCATTTTGATAGTTGTATAATATTCTATCATAAGTACAAGCCACAATTTAACCATCCTCCTAGAACTGAGATTTAGGAATTTCGATGTTTTCCTATTATGAAGAATGCACTGAGAAGCATCCTTGAACATACATCTGGGTGTACACACACGCTTGCACGTGCATTTGCAGTTATTGGAGCAGACTCCCAGGCACAGAACTTCCGAGTGAACGGTATGAACATTTCGGAGCCTCTGGTGCCCGGGGACACCCTCCCAGAAGAGTGATTCTAGTCCCCGAGGCCTTGACAGCCGCACAGAAGGATGCTGGCATCCCTCTTCCCATGGCAAAGGCTCTTTCCTGCTGAGACTCCGGGTGGGCTGCCCGTAGGGAGGCCGTGACCCTGGATACAGCCCTGAAGGGTCTGCTCCAGCTCAGGAGACCAATGTCCAGGCCATCCAGGCCCTTCCACACCCCTCCAGGGGCTGATGTGCCTGAAGGCGCAGCGTTGCCTCTGGCATCTAGGAGGCCCATAGTCATGTTTGCTTTGAATGGCGCCTGAAAGAACGAAGACGGAAGAGTTAAGCCTTCCTTCAATACGCATTATTGAGGGCTACTGCTTCTGCCAGCACCGAGGCCCTGCTACGGGCAGCAAATGTGCTACAGATTTTAAAATACTCTCATTTAATCACTCAACTATCCTGCTGGAGGGGACCACTATATCTCCACTTTACAGATGGGTAACCAGAGGTCAAGGCCACAGCCCTAATGCGTGGTGGAGTCAGGGCTGAGAACCAGGGGCGTCTCGCCTGTGGAGCTCTGCCCATAGCCACCCCGACTCTGGGGTCAGACTTGAATTGGGCCCTGGAGATGTAATGGTCACTTCCCCCAGGAGGCATGCGCCAGCTGGAAGATGCGGACTGCACGGTGGATTATAGGAATGAGGGCCACATCACTCAGCCACTCGTCTGACAAATACATATAAGGACATATCGACTGGGTGTCACGGTTCTAGACTCTGGATACAGTGGTGAGCAAGACAGACAAGGCTTGTCCTTTCAGGGGGCCTGCCCTCTATCCAGTTGGGGGTGAGAGCAAGGAAGGAGGAAGGAGAGGAGTGAAAAAGACAGGGAGGGAGGGATAGAGGGAAGGAAAAAAAGGAAGAACATCTGATGGGAATACGAACCATCAGAAAATTAACCCAGGGAGGCGCCACCATGGCTGAGGGGTGAGTTTCAGGCAGCTCTATGCTTGGCCGGCCCCCCGGAATCTTAGGGGCCTCTTTTTAAAGGATGCCCATGACTGGGTCAACAGGTGGCTTGGGAGCACCTGCTTGGGTTGAGAAGGACAGCCATTGATGGGTCAAGCTCAGCGTTTCATCCATAACACAGCTCTGTCCTTTAGGTGGGGACCTGGCTGTTGCCAACCTGGGGGTGTAGTGGAAAAGCCACTATTGGGAGCGCAGGACAGGCCACGTGCCGATGCCTGATGGCAGCTGCTGGGTACAGGGGATGTGTTCACGTTGTGAGAATTCATGAAGGGCCACATTTACATGTGTTTTTCTTACGTGTCTGTTCTGGTATAATAGTATAGTAAATCAATATGTTGAATTAAATAAACATGTCTAGTATCTATTAATAAATACAATGACAAACCCAAATGAGAATAACAATATATATTCTATTAAAATACAATTCAAAGTTCAAATAAAAGGACCGTGACCTCATTTTGTCCCCAAGCTGGTGATGCAGATGAGGTGGGTTACAGATGGATCAGGCCATTTTGGCCTAAGGGGGCCGAGGGCCACGGGGCTGGGCAGTGAGCCTCTGGTCTGCAGGGAGGGGCCTGGGCATTCCCATTAAACCTACTCGTCCTTCAGATCTCAGCCAATGGGCTTGTCCACTATAGCCATCTCTCCTGCATGCCCCCAAGACCAAGTCCTCTCCTTGGGGGCACCCATCGCAAGCCACAGGTCCGTCTGCTTCCCCCAGTGGCCTAGAAGCTCTGTGATAGGGGAGCGGATCTGTTTATTCTCATCACTGAATTGCTGGAGCCCTGCACAGGTCTGCCACACAGCGATGCCTAATACCTATTGACTGACGGACGAACGACAGCCACTCTCTCCTTGGACAAACAACAGTCACTCCTACGTTGGCTGATTCGGCCTCCCCAGTATCTCCCCGCTCAGTCCCTTGGCGCTCCAGCCCCATTCCGCCGGCCTTGCCTCATAGGGGTGCTGCCCTTCTCCAGGCTAACTCAGCAGTGTCTTCCCCTGACGCGCCCGCGATGGAAGCATGACTCAGGTGGGGCCACCGACACTATTAGTCTGTGGCCTCTTAGAAAGCGGGGCTCAGGCCAGGGGAGGAAGCTGCGCTTTCCTGCTCCTGAACGCGCCTGGAGTTCACCGCGCCTGGACTCCGAGGGTTGTTCCACAGCCGCCTCCCCGGCGCCCCCTTCTGGACTCCCCAGAATGAGCCCCTAATCCTGTCCTGTGCCCGCGGCTGCCTCTCAGTCCTCCTCCTTGGCCCGGGCTTTCAGACGGAGGCCCTCCCGACTCCGAGTGTGCGAGCTGATCCACTCCTCCATCCTGCTGAGACCTGGGGGCGCCTGTCCCTCCCTCTCCTTCCTGCAGGGCACGTGTGGGTTTGATGAATATGTTATCCAACTGCTTAAGCTCAAATGAGCGAATCAGGAACCCGGCATTTCCAGTCGTGGGCTTTTGTTCCATCCACATCAGATACCCATTTGCAGTTGTAACAGACAACCCCCCCAACGACCCCCCCGAATTATGTTGAGGCCAAGAGATGCCCCAAGCCCGGCCAGCACTGTGCTCAATCCGTCTGTCTCAGGTTTGTTGGTTTTGACGGGTTTTTTCCTTCGTAAAACAGATCATACATTCGGAGCGACAGCTTAGACATGAAAATAACTTTCAATGGCAAAATCTCATGAACGGAAAGCCAAAAAAGGCCAGCCTCCATTCCATCATTCGTGAGTTGGGAAGATCTGATTAGGAGCTGACCCAGGATCAGAATGAAGGAGCATCAGCTGAAGTCACCTCAGAAGCAGGTAGTGAGAGAAGCATCTGGAAAGTCTTTCTGAAAGGCCCTCCAGCCAGCCCTGTCTAATCTTAAGCCACTTTGGAAGATGCCCTCCAGGTGGCAACTGGGTCTTGTCACACCAGTGGGCAGGTGCGATCACTGGGAGTGGATTCCTGAGGATGGAATCCTTGGCTGCGGCTTTGGCTCAGAGCAGCCGTGGGGGTGAGAGTCCTAACCTCAAACGCCGGAAGGGCTAACGTGCAGAAGAGAGTGTGGCCCAAGGAGGCGAACAAGAAACCCAGTTTCCTCTTGCTGAGTTAAGACACTAACAATCAGAAAGACACGGGGTTGGCAGGGGGTGGGGGGTGGGGGGCTCGTTTCCCCATCAGAGGAGATGTCATGTCAAGATCAGAATAACACTTGTTGGCTTGTTGAAGAGGGGACAGTGGGACAGAGTGGACCAACCGTAGATGTGCACGGTGTTACCTGTGAAGGCTGTGCCTCCCGCCCACACCTCCAGGAAGGCGGAGACCTTCCCTGTTCCAGAGTGGACCAACCGTAGATGTGCACGGTGTTACCTGTGAAGGCTGTGCCTCCCGCCCACACCTCCAGGAAGGCGGAGACCTTCCCTGTTGCCCGCGGCGTCCAGTGCCTAGAACATGGCAGACACTCACAGGAGACCTGGTGACAAAACAACCAATTCTAGGACCATCAGCCAAGAAGCCTGAAGGCATGCTGCGATTTGGCCCAGGAGCCAACGTCTCCTCGCTGTGTGATCCAGGGCCATTTCTAGGTTACTCTCTGAGGCTCAGGTTTCTCATTTAAAAACAGGGAAAATAATAAAACCTGCCTGAGAGCAGGGAGCTGCCAGGAGGCGCTCATCCTGGGTGAAAATTGCTTTCAGGGGTGAGGATGGGGGGATGGTAGGTCACAAAATAAACTCAGATACCATTCCTGAAATTAAAAATGCCTACAAAACACTGCCATGTGTTATACATGGATCCACATAAACCTAAGTTAATGACAGATCGTGAATCTATCAGCCAGATTCACCGAGTGACTGCTTCTGAGAAAGGGAGACATGTGGAACAAAAGGGGACTCATTTTTTCTATAATATTTTATTATAAGAAAAGATGAGCAAACATGGTGAAATATGAAAAAAAGTCTATTGTGGTCAGTGGGCACATACAGGTGTCTGTTACTTTTGGTAATTTTAAACTTCACGTTAAGTGCAATGCTTTGAACACTGGAATGAGTCACCCACACAATGGTTATGATGCCACTCTCTGAGGCCAGGATGGTGCCCCAGCCCTCGGGGTCCCCGTCCCTCAGGATTGGGGTCACCAAGTGACATGCAGTGGGTGAGCGTGGTGTGGAGGGTTCCAGGAGGGCACGGTTGTCGTGGACACTGGGGCGCCGTCCCCCGGGGTGTACGCAGTGCCCACCTGCCCCCCGACAGCAGAGCTGCCCCGAGGAGGGGGGCGGCATCCAGGTCCCCATCTGTTCCTGCTGAGGAGATGGGGGTAACACACGTCTCCCCTAAGCTGGGCCTCTTGGAGAAAGGAATAGAAAATGCTTTCAAAAGGAAATCTTCAAAGCGCCCTAACCCGCGGTGGCTCAGGCAGACACTTTCCTGAAGAATAGCCACCTTTGAGAGGACAGGGAATGACAGACAACGGGCATTTGTTGTCGGTGGCTCTGGGAGGTGGGGCTTGCTCGCACCCCCTGGTCTCCACCAGACCCCCCTCCCTCAGAAGGCCATCCTTGGGACCCTGGCACTGCAGCATCCTGGCCCAGCCACAGCGAGAATTTGATGCATTCATAATGTCCCTTGTCCCCAGTGGGCTGTGACGCCCCGGGGCCGCTTAGGGCCAGAAGACCGGGCTCTGGCCCTGCTCTCGCTGTGCCTCCCTCTCTGAGCCTCGCTTACCGCCGATCTCTAAGGTCAAGCCCCGTGCTCAGAAGTCCTTGCCAGAAACTGTGTCAGTTATAGATGGAACTAAAAGGAGAGCCAGTGTGGTGAGGATTCAGATAACCCTTCTCTGAATGCAGGACACAAAAACACAGGCCACTGAGCTCAATCCGAATTTCAGATAAACAACAAAATAAATTTTTAGTATAAATCCCCAATATTGCATTGGACATACTTATAGTAAAAAATTATACTAAAAAATTATCTGACATTCAAATTTAACTGGGCGCCCTGTATTTTTATTGGCTAAATATGAACTCTGTGTGGCCCATCGGAGAAGTAGCTGCAATTTCAGAATATGTACAAGGACCATGCCCTCAGTTTTGTCTCATCAGAGCACGCCATCTGTGGCCCAGGCTCCCCAGGTGACCTAGTTCATTGGAAAATTCCGAGGATGCTTCCAGGCGGCCTATAAATGTTATAAAGATAATTTCTCTTGTCTCTAAATTCTTGCAGGGTCTCTATGGTGCAAATATAAGGGCTGGATAGATTCAGAGTGCCATCCATCTATCTGTTATTCATTCAACAAACACTGAAGGCCCCACTCTGCACCAGGAGGTGTTCAACAGGCACTAGAGATGCCAAGGGGTAACCCTTGACCTCTGACCTTGAAGACCTTAACATTTAAAAGGAACACAGACTTAAACACACAGCCCTAAAATGGCATTAACGCACTTTAACAGACATAAAAACCAGGGAACGGATCTCTGGCCTGGGCCACTTCTGCTGCTGGGTCTGTTTCCTGTCTCAACAATAAGGATTCTAGCCTTGGACCCAGGGGACCCTTGTGATTTGTTAAACACAATGAAAAGCCTGCTGGTGTCCATCAAGAGAGAGCGGCCGAATATGTCGAGACCCACCTAGGACCCAGGAAAATAAGAATATTTTTGGAAAGCCTGAAAGCACCACCAGAATTAAGAGGAAGAAGCAAATTCACCACTTTCAAAAGCGTCGCCATAGAAACTTGGCACAACGCAGCAGGAGAAAAGGCGGTCTCCTCAGAGCACATTACCTTTGATACCAGTAACGAAGGGAGCACTTGCCCTGGGGACAGAGAGCCCAGACAGTGGGGGTCCAGGGTCCCAGGGCCCTGTCCTCCACAGTGTGTCCATGTCCACGGTGAGAACTCAGGGGGCCATCACTTGTTTTTAGAGGAGACCCACTGAGAACCTTGAGCAGAAATAGCCAAGACCAGCTGGGGACGTGGCTGCCCTCCCTGGCTGTGCCCGCCTGACGCCATCGTCCACAAGGCCGGGGCTCCCTGCGGGTGGAGGGGTGGCTGCCCTCTGTTGGTTCAGCTGTGAGAAGGTAGAGCCACCTTCACCGGGTGTTAGCAGTCGAGCACCCTCCTGACCATATTAAATTCCCTTTCATGGACTAGAATAAAGTCTCAAGGCCTTGAGGCGACGAGTGGAAAATTCGTTCGTTCAATCGTTCATTCATTCGTCAGCTGAACAAGCATCCACTACCTGCCGGGCTGAGGGGGGGTGCTGGCTGGAAGCCAGAGGTGCAGAGAAAAACCACGTGACCCATCCTCTTTTGGAGAAGAGGGAGAGAAAGGGAAAGAGAGAAGGAGGAGAGGGGGAGTGGTGGGGGACGGAACTAACACAAGAGAGAAAATTAGAATAGAGCATCGTCTACGTAGGTGTCAACAGGTGGGCACGACCTGGAAGGCAGGCAGGGTGGAGCAAGGGCACACTCAGCGTCTCCACCTCCCCAAGCGGATCCTTTTCTCAGACCCCTTGTTAACCTCCCCCTCCTCTGTATGACAAAGTCATTTTCAGTAGTAATCATGACATGAAACAAACAACGAGAGGCCAGACTCTCCACTGGGGGCACAGATCTGGATCGCCAGGGGCGCATTTTAAAACACCACTCTTCTCCTCCCACCAAGGAAGCTCCCGGTGAATCACTGTGCCCTCCTCCATGGGGACACCTGTGTGAGCAGAAGAAGGGACAGATGTGGCGCAAGGCAGGGCATGACTAATGTCCTAGGAGGCTTCTGGAAGGCTTCTGTGAGGAGGTGGGCCTTGAGATGGGTCCTGATAGATGGACAGGAGGGAGCCCATCAGGCTGAGAAAGGGGGCTGTCGGGTCCACAACTTGCTGATATCATAGTGCGGACCTGGTTCACAGCGATCTCTCCCATCCTTCGCTGGCTCTGCTGGCTACCGTCTGGGACGCTCTGGCTGTGGCTGGTTCGGGACCCGTGCAGCCGCACTCGCAGGCATTCCTGCAAGTCCAACGGCTCAGAAGCCAGGTCCGTGTCGGGGAAGCCATGTCAAAGCCATGTCAAATCCCTGCCTGTGCACAAGAGGGAAAGAGCCCAGCGTGTTTGAAGAAAACGGGAACGGAGAAGATAAAGGGAGCCGGTGCCACATGCGCAGTCCCTGCCAGGGAGAGCAAGGCTGTTCCACAGAGAGGCCTGGATGGAGTCCAGGGGGAAAAAGCTAAGATCCAGGAAAGCAGATAAAGATGGAGATGCGACATTCGTGGTTTCTCAAGAAGACCCCTCAGTCCTGCTCTCCGAGTCAAGAGGAGTTTTTAATAAATAACTGCTTACACGGAACCTTAATTCCTTTTCAGGGGCCTGTGCAGCAAGACGGGTACCTCTTCTTGACCTCTGACCCTGAGGACAGCCCTCCGCCACAGGGTGGGGGGTGCTCACACAGCCGAGACCTTGTCCGCAGCCGCACATCAACAGCTGCTTGAAATCCCTCTGGCCTCAGTTTACCAAACTCTCCAAAAGACATGACGGTCCCGGCCTCATCCACCTCCCAGAGATTCTGCGAGCATCACGTGAAAAGCTTTTTCTTTTTATGTGAGAGAGGTCATAGTTTACCATGTGCTGACACCCTTCCATTTCGTGCGTCAGGGCAGGGAGGACCTGTGCTGTTCCCTTTGGCCCTGAGTGTTTTGCACACAGTAGGTACTCAGTAAATGCTCACTGGTTTGTTTGAAATCAAGCCCATATTATGTTCCACAGGAAACCTGCCTGTTGCAGAGAAATCGTCTCAGAAACAAGGCTGTATTTTTCCCCAAGAGTATTTAAAGGCCCTCTGACGGCTCACGAGGCCCTGGACACCCCCAGGAAGGATGTGCTTGACAGCCCAGGAGCAGAGAAAGCACGTCAATCCTCTGTTGAAAAGCCCTGGTCCAGTTTCAGCTGAAAAGTATGGAAAAGGGACCTGGGCCTGCTCTCTCTGGGTCTGCCAAGGATGCCGCTCGGGGTGGTACTGAGGGAACCTGACCGTTTGCAGCAGGTGGAGGGAGCTGGGAGGAGGGAAGTTCTCTAAGAAGATGTAGAAAATGCCCCCGTGTCCAATCAGACAAGACAGCCCTGGTGTTTCAAACGATTCACGTACAGATGCACGTGGGTGGAAGTCATCTCCACGTCAGCTTTTGAACCGGCAGGGAAGAAAGACGAGCAGATAAATGAAACGGTGATACAAAGATGCTCGGGTCCTTCTGGCTTGCTTTCTTCTTTGATTAATTGGCAGCAATCAGATCACGATGCTCGTCACATCGTTGACGTGGCAGGAAGGAGGGCTAGGGGTTCAGGCCGGGGGCAAATGCAGGCTCTGTACCCCCCTGATGGTGCAGCGAGGGACGCGCCATCTCCCTCCAAGCCCGTTTTCTTCACCTGGCCTGTGGGACAATGCCCCCGACCGCCAGGCAGTGGGGAAGGTTGTGTGCACACAGCAGGCACTGGATAAATGGGATGACTGCTGGAGAAAAAACAGTGAGCAGATAAGACAGCCGCCTGCCAGGGCTTTTGACTTCAAAACTGCTGAAAGCCCAGGCCAGCTGGATAGAGGATTTATCTTCAGGAAGTGTGACGAACTCCTCACTGAGGAGGAATGTGGGTACCGAGATAGAACACTAAGTGTCAGAATGATTGTCCCACTGAGGACGGGTGAGAAGGCTGCGGAATTAAGCTGAGGCGTTTATTTCTTTAAACCTTGCTCACCAAAAGGCATCATCTGTTACATCCTGGTAATTCGCTGGCTAACTAGTCCTACTTAAAGAACAGGCAGTAAATTAACCACACACCCTCCCCCGGACCCCGGCCCATATTTACTACTGCAGCCCAGGTGTTCATTACACCCAGCCCCAGGACTGCACGGGGCCCTCCTGGTGGCCGTGTTTGCCATTTGTCAAACACTTAAACAAGAGCAAGCAGCTCCTTTAGTCTGTTTATTTTACAGACTAAAATAAAAGGGGCAACAATACACATGGCTAATGGAAAGAAGTAACACCAAACCCCAGCTACTCCAACAGAGAGAAGGCGCAGGGACAAGGACACCTGTATGCCACGTCTGATTTGGCTACCAAGGAGCTGTGTGACAGTGGACCAACCCCTCACCCTCTCTGAGCCTTACTTTTCTCATCTGTAAAATGGGACTAATGGAAACACCTCCCTCACTGGGGTGAGGACCTCACGAGCCGACAGATATAAAGACCTCAGGTCAACGCCTGGCACACAGTGTGAAACACAGGGCATGACACCTGGGGGATAATAACTGAATGAGCTACCATATTTCTGAGTGTTACTAGTACTATTGTTAGCAGTAGCACTTGGTGGTGGCAATGTCTCATTTTTACTACTTTAAGATGGTACATGCTCTGGAAAGAACTTTCTCAACCTCTGGAATTGTGAGTTCAATACTTTCCTTCCAGCTCAAGAGCCCGCAGCAAATAAGCAATGAGCTAGGGCAATGGGCTGGGGGTGTGCTTGGGGCGATCAGGGAACCCTCTGCTCACGCCCTACCCACACAGCATCTTGGATCTCTCATGTTTGCTGTGATGGACGGAGGGCTTATTCCTCTTTGGACGGAGATGTGTTTGTTGATCGACTGGTGGAGGGCAGATTCGCTGGGGTTGGGAGTGGGTGGGAGGGGAGAGGCTTATGGCCGAGGAGGAAAGCAAGTGAGAGGGTGAGGCGGGAGAAGAGTGAGAAAGACAGAGGACAAGAGGACACTGCCCTGTGGATAAGCCGAGCCCTGTATTCCCAGCCCAGAGGAAGACAGTGTGGGGCATGCAAACCATCTTCTCAAATAAACTCAACAACCGGTTTCTCCACGGAAGCAACAAAGGTGCCCAGGCCCGGAAATTCTCTACACCCCACACAGCACATCCGCCTCCGCCGGCTCAGCTTGTTCCGGGCTCATGGTAGAAACGGGCCGCTAGCACTCCAACTGTTCCGTCAAGGAGACGGTGGCTCCGGGGCGAGGACTTGCCAAAGGTCCCGCGGGGACTGGAGGGCCAGCTCAGACCTGGGCCTGCCGCCCCAGCCCCACCTGCCTTCACCTTCTGTGCAGAATCGACTTCAGGCACTCCATGTTCCCTGCAGGGGGAGACTCAGAAAAACAGCACAGCTGGGCTACAGCGGCACGCCTGATGTCTGCACCAACGACAGCCCAGTGGACAGAAGTGGGAAGGGCTGAGAGGATGCCACAGAAAGAGAGCAGTGCCTTAGAGGGCGGGACCAGGGCCCTGGGCTTCCTGGGAGGGGCTCCTGAACCTGGCCTTGAAGGAGGGGAGGGGGCATTTGGGCACAAAGCACGGAGAGTCTGGGTGGCACCGTCAGGAGCTGCGCTTGACTCAGCCTGGCTGAAGCGGGGACCAGGAAGGTGTGTGTGGGTCCCAGATTCAGAGACGCACCTGGGTCTGCTCATGGGGATGGAGGATCAGCCCAAGGACGGGGGCTTTATCCCACCGGCAGGGGAGGCACTGAAGAGCCTCAGCTGGAGAAAGCTTCTCCAGCAGGGGGAGGAAAGGAAAACGGGCCAGGAAGGAACCGGAGACCACCCACTGGGTGAGAGGCACCTGTGACGGTCCAGGCAGGAGAGGAGGCCTGGCCAGGGGCTACAACAGTGCCACAGGGATTGGGGACTGATGTTTCCATGTCAAGAAACACCCCACCCTGCCAGGGTCCCCTCAGCAGAGACTGCCCCCAGGTAGAGAATATACTACGAGTTACGCTGCAGTCTGACAGGGAATTTATTCATAGCTGGCTGACGACGAGGATGCCCAAATGCGACCTTCAGTCCCCCTCTGCCACTCATTCCTTGTATGCCCTGGGTAAGTGAGAGAACCTTTGGGCCTCAGTTTCCTAATCTGTAGAATGGGAAGGATGCTCGGAGCTCTTCCCGCACCAGGCTGCCATGAAGATTAACACATATAAAGTGCTTATAGCACTGGGCACTTAGTAAGGGCACCATAAATGCCAGGCTGCATCATTATGACTACTGCTGTATTTGCAAAGCTGTCTGCACACATCAGCACATCCAGTGTTCAAGACGAACCTGGGCAGCCGGCATTATTGAGCCCATTTTCACATGTGCAAATGGACTCAAGAGGCGTGATGCTCGGGGACCCAGTGGGACGTGGCAGAGGCTGGATGTGGAGTTGGAGGTCCCTGGGCAACCCGTAGCCACCCCGCGTGGAAGATGAAGAACCCGGCAGCTGCTCTCGGCCCTGACGTCAGCAGCCCTTCGGCTGCATCCCAGCGGCGCCCGGGAGGCTGGACCGGAACCCGGAATTCTGTGAAGGCCAGTCTTCCTTCCATCCTGTCTGCTCGATCGTGTGTCCAGATTATTTTCCTTGTTTTCAAATTTCATTTATAGATAAAAGATATATACACATAGACTTTAACCTAATGTGACGATCAGGTTCCACTTTGTAAGAAACATTTAATCTAGAGTCCTTGAGGTCCTGGGTGAGACGGCCAAGGAATGGAAGAGGAAAGCATTCGTCTCTTCATTCTCCTTCTGGTTCTAGAAGAGGAACTGTGGAGTGATCTCAACTTTCACACCAAAAATAAGTGATAAGAAAGATAAATGCTATTTATACATGAAGAAATGTAAACACGAATTAATTAGGATGTTTCTTTCCATAAAAGCCACTAAAGCTGCTGGTATTTGCATGGCTCCACGTTTATTTTAAGAGTCTCATTCAAAGACAGCTAGAAACATACTGGTCTCTTCAGAGTTTGCATGAAAGTGAATTATATGGCAGAAAAAATTAAAAATAATTATACTGATGCAAGATTCATCGGTATTTCAGAATATTGTTGTTTTAAGGCACTGAGTCGTTTCTGAGCCTCCATCTGCTGGTGCTGACTTTTCGTTGTTATTGTCCCTGGTCAACACGGTGCAAATGCCACCCTTTCTGCATCTCCTTCAGCTCTAAGTAGGAGAAGCCTGTCACTCTGTGAGAGGACGCTGATCCCTCTGGAGATGGAGCCGTGGTTGCTGGACCTCATCCCCAAGCTCCCTGCTTGAGAGGACAGACTCATAGAAGCATTTTCCAACATCACATATAAATCTCTACAACACGCTGTGTGGGGAGAAAACCACGATGTTAACTTCGATTAAAAACTCTATGAATCCTGTTCTGCCTTAAAATGTTCTCCGAGTGGGCGCAGGATCCGAGCTTTTTAAGAAGTCTCCAGCATGCAGGCAGACTATTAAAACCCCTGGGAGCGTTTTAATAAGGTGCATAATTTAAAATAAGCCAATATTCACAAGGCTTTTAAAAGTAAGAAGGGGCAGTTAAGTGCTGGGGGTCAGGGAAGAGGGAAGGTAGAAATGGTGTCATCAAGGAATGTTCTGGTGGATAAAACATCACTGGGTGGGGGGAATGCTATTTCCCAGACAGGATGTGTCTGTAAGCAAGCTGTGCAAATAAAGCAAGCAATTCTGTGTGCAGAGATGCAGGGGGTGATGGAGTGGGAAGGACGTGCTCCAAGAACTACTAGCAGGGATGGGGACAGTGACAGCAACGGGTGACAATGACCAAGTCCTTGGGGGGCACTGGCTGGAGAGGGCGTCTTTAGTGGCCCTACATCTTGATCTGGGTGGCAGTTATGGGGATCCCTATATATGTATGTCAGAGTCCCCAAGCCACCCTCCTTACAGGTTTGAGAACTCTCTAGGACGACTCGTGGATACATTTATCACAGCACAGGACACAAAGCAAAATCAGCAAAGGGAAAAGGAGAAGGCCACAGGCACAGGCTTCCAAGCATCCCCTACCCCAGGGAGTCACACAGGACACACCCAAGTCCCCAGCAAGAGGTTGCAACAAAACATCTAAGATGTAGCCAACTAAGGACGCTCAGCACCGGGGTTTTTACTGGGGCTGGTCAGTAGGCACCCTCTGCCCAGTGCGTACCCTGATTCCAGACTCCCAGGAGGAAGGCAGGTGCTCTGCATAAACCGTATTGTTTGCACAGAGTTCAGGCACCGAGAGCCGTCCTTATCAGTTACAACGGTGGGGACCCTCCAGGCTCTAAATTAACAGATGCCGGCCAAGGGCCAACTCTGTAAGCCAGGCTCTCACAGGACAGCGGTCCAGCTCGTTCTGTTAAGAAATCTGCACAATATGTAGGGTCATCGGGCTGCACACTGAGGAGTGGTGCTCTTTGCTTCGTAAGTTATTCCTCACTTAAAAAATAAAACCAGAAACAAACAATAAAACAGAATCCACAGATACATTTGTGCGAAATCTGAGAGACTAGGGAACTACTGACACTGGGCTTTTTGTTTATCTTCCTTTAGACAGATAAGAGGAAAGATTGTTAAATATTTACATGACGATACCATAAGGTGCTGCATCTTGTCCTCAAAAGGTCAAGCGCTTCATTCTATTCGTCAAGAAGAGCCATCAGCTTTGCTGTTACGAGTATTTTGTTTTAACAGTTCTAAGGGCTATTGACTTACAACTTCGAGTCTACGAATATCCATTATCATGGGTTAGAATATTAGCTGTAGAAAACTATTCGGTCACCCAAGCTTATGAACGGTCTTTGCTTCAGGAGGATTTTCTCCACCAGCCGGGCCGTAAGGAGCCCATTGACAGCCAGTTCCCTAAACTAGCGTGAATCAGCTCAACGGTGCTGTCTTAAAATCCGTAACCCAGCTCAAGGCTTCTGCTTCCCAGCTCAAGGCCTCTGCTTCCCTGTGCACGATGATTTTGCAAGTAAAACAATCTGGCCGACAGATGAGCTCCAGATGCAATGCTGAACCTAACCCCGCCACCCGGCACCACCCCTGACCTGTGGAGGGAGCTCAAAAACTGGGGACTGAATCTCCACACTTGCGACAAGGTTCTGGGGGAAGGAGCTGGCCTGAGTCGGGAGCCCTAGGCATCTGGAGCCAGGCTGGTCAGAGGGAGCACCCGGTAGTCAAGAGACCCAAGCATGGGCAACAGGTGACCCCGATGCCATGGGTTTGTGACCTTGAACCAGTGACAGCACACAGTGCTCTTCCCCTCCCTGGGCCTCCCTTCCTTGGATCTGGATAATGCTCAGAGCCAGGCCTGTACCCTTGCTCTTCCTAATCCCCATGCAACCCTTCCAGACAAACATCGTTCCCTCGATTTTACACTTGAGGAAACAGGTCCAGAGCCGTTAAGCGGCTGGCTCAAGTCACGCAGCAGCTTAGACGGCAGAACCAGAATTGGTGGGCAGGGGTGTCTTCCTCCAAAGGCAGATGCGCAGCTGGGGTCGGGGGCCCAGGGGAGCAGCATGTTCCCCGCAAGTGGAGGCTTTTCAGGGTATTACGAGGACGGCACAGTTGCTACGACTGATGAAGAGGCAGAGGAAGAGCAGGTGGTCTAAGAGGGCACCTCTTCTACAGGCCGGCTCCACCCAAGGAGGCAGGCCCCGCCCCAGGCTCAGGCCTGTAGCCTCAGCACCATCCCCACACAGGACTTGCACCGCTCGGTGCGGACGGAGGGAGCTCTGATGCCAAGCCCCTTCTGGCTGCAGGATGCAAGTCTGTGATTGGCTGTCTGAGCCTCCCGTGTTCTCCCTTTTAGCGACTCCTGCCCAAACGGGGGACCAAAACTCCCAGGTGGGCAACTGTAGCAGGGCAGACACCCGGAGACCTGAACCCCACCCAGGAGGGTCTCAGGGAGGAGCTACGTCCAGATGAACCTGGCAGGCGTGAGGGCCCTGGGCTGGGAGCTGGCAGCTGACAGCTGGCCTTGTGCGCTACAGGTGTGATGAGGAGAGGGAATCCACAAAGGGGTTCTGATCCTCACTGGGTGTGGGGACAACCTGGACTTCACCCCTGCCATGGCCCTCCTTCCTTCCTGAGGGGGCCTCACTGATGCAATGTTCAAACCAGACAGAACCTGGCACTGGCTGGAGCCCAGAAATGCAGAACTCGGGGGACCTTCCAGACTGTTCCCTGCAGAGCCCGTGGCCACACCAGAGCTGCTGCGACCCACACGGAGGGCTTAAGTGCACAGAAGCAGAGCAGCAGGACAGGAAGCCCTATAGCAGCAGGGCTTGAGGCGCCACCTCCTCCAGGAAGCCTTCCCAGAGCACTTGCCCCTGCAAGCTGCTTGAGGTGCTCTCCTCTGAGGCCCAGCCCACCCTTCTCTCTGAGGATTGTCAGTTCTCTTGGCTCCTCCACTCTCCCACCAGACAGCTGGCTCCTTGATAGAAAGGACTGTCATGGTCACCTCTTCTCCCTAGCATGGAGCTAGGCCCAGGGAAGGGGCCCAGGGGACCACTACTGAATGAATAAAGTGGATTAAGGGATGAAGACTGGGCTTGGCACAAAGGTCTGAGTGGCATCAGTCTGCTCATTCTGTGGTCTGGGCACCTTTGCTTTCTAGGCCCAAGGGGTTTGTCCCCAGTGGGCACGGAAGTCAGAGGATCTGGCATCTGTCCCACTGTTCCGTCCAACAGGGCAGTTCCCCTCCGCCAGCCCTCCCCCCACACCCCCCACAGGGCTCCTCCTGCACACAGAGACCACCCTTCAGATGTAGCACCAGTTCCGGCTCTGGAACCTTCCCAGGCCACTCACCGGCCATTTCCTCAGCCTCCGTGGAGCAGCTCCCCTGGGTCCCACCCCTAGTCGTACCCTTTGGAAGGGCCGGGATCCCCCCTGGCAGGAGGTGGGCCTCCCATGTGGCTCTGGGATGCCCAATTCTCCCCTCTACACCTTGGTTTCTGCTTTTGAAAACAAAGATGGTAACCCCACTCCCGTGTGAGAGCTCCTCCGGCTCCCGCTCTGCGCTGCCAACTGCAAAGCTCAGTGGAAACTGTCACTCTTCTGATTCTCCGCCCCAGCTGAGCTCAGGTCTAAACACGCACCAGGCCAAACTGCAGAGCCGCTGAGCCGGGGAGCACGCCGTGAGGAAGAGCACGGGGGAGCCCAGGGCCGGCTCAGATCCCAGCTCTGCTTCTTCCCTCACCTCTCCGAGCCTCACGGCCTCATCTGCAAGAGAAGCATCATTGTAATTATCCTTCAGAGCGCGGCGGTGAGGCTTGATGTGCAGAACCTGGGAAAGGTCTCAGCAGAGAGCCTGGCACCCAGCAAATGGCAGATGTCATCACGGTCGGCACTGTCATAGTGACCCCAGGGACTTATGGCTCCTGGAAGGTCAATTCCTCCACCCCCGCGACATGAACTGAGAGACAGAAGGGGTCCCAGTGTCTTCATCTTCCTCTCTGCAAAGGATCCAAGCAGTGGAGGCCCGCATGCTCCTCCCCCAGAACATCCACTAGCATCACTTAATTCTCCTGACCAAAAGGATGAAAAATGAGCTCCACCTCCGAGGGCTCAGTAGACATCATTCATCAGGAGGAAGGTGAGCAGATTCTCCCTTTGCGGAAGATGCTGCTCCTCCCGTCTGCCGGTGTGCCGATCTGCCTGTGTGCCGGTCCGCCCTGCTTGCCACTAGGGTGTAATGAACTGCGGGTCCACCAGCCCAAGCCCCTCCAGTGGACGTCCCCAGGACTAATCCTTGTGTTGGGACAGAGCGACGGGCAGCTCCAGCCATCAGGACCAGTCTGCAGCCAGTTTGAGAACGCTGTCTGTGTGTTCCTCTGGCCTCATCCAGCTTCCTGTGTCTGCGTCACTTTGCTAATGGCTATGATCCTGATTAGACAGTTGCCCTCTGAGGCCAGGAGCTCTGCTGACTGACAAACCTGGAGCTGAGAGGGGCCCTGAGTACCAACCGCGGTCCCGGGCTGGGCAAGGTGACTAGTGTTTTTGCCATACATGGCAGAAGGAGATGTGATTAGCTGGTGCCATTGATGATGTACAGAGAAGTCCTGTGGTTAGTCCTGGTCACATACAACCAGGAAGAGGCTAAGGAGAATTTGGACCAGGATTTTCTGACCTCCATTCCAGGAGTCTTTCCATCCTCCATGCAGTAAGAGACCCTGTTTCCCCCCTACCCCTCACCCCCAACCCTATTTTGTAGAGTAAGAAATAGAAAATAACGCAACATCACACAGGCACCGTTTACTGGTCCGGCTCTGCACATGCATGGCTATGTCTGATCCTCATAACTCCACGCGGCAGGAAGGGTCAACACCCCACTGGACAGATGAGGAAACCGGGGCTTGGGAAGACAGACAACCTGCTCGAGACTCCCAGCTGGTTTCCAACTCAGGTCTGCCTGACTCTACAACTCAAACTCTGACCCACCAGGCTACCTGGAGTCCCTACGTGGAGCCCAGAAAGGTTTGTCACCCCACCCCCAAAAGTCATACAATGTGCGAGCAGCATTGCCAAGACCAGAGAGCAGGTCTCCAGAGGCCCAGTTTCAAGTTCCCCCGACCTCTCGGCCCCACCGAGGGACGCCCCAGCCTGTCCTCCCCACACAGGAGGCGCCCGGAGGGTGCGCCACGGGAATGCCCAGTGAACTGCTACTGAATGGTGCCTGCGCGCTGAGCGATCTGGACAGGCTTGCGAGAGCAGCTCACTGCCCCACGGCCCCTTTGTTTGCTCTTCATCAGTCCCCTCCAGGCAGCAGCTAGAACGGCTGCTTCCCTCACCCGGCAGCAGACTCAGGTCCTCAGCCCCACACTGTGTTCCAGGAGCTGAGATTACGGAAACGGCTCCCCAGTGGCTCTGCACGTGTAGAAACGCTCCGCACCTATCATCTCCTTTGATTCTTCCTTAAACCCCAGGAGGTGAGCTCTATGCTAGGGATGAGGACACTGAGGCTCAGAAAGTATTCATCCCCCAGGGCCCCAGTCCCAGATGTGGGCAGTCTCTGCGATCTCTGCTCCAGGCTTCCCGACACCGGGTCCTCGCCATGGGCTGGTGGGCTGGGGGCCAGGACGGTGATTCTGCCCCATTTGACGGGAGAGAAGGGACAGGAGTCTTGAGGACTAGGTCAGGGAAAGATGGCGAACAGAGAGGAGAGAGACTCAAGTGATCAGAAGGATGGGCTCCAAATCCTGGGGACGACGGCTTCTGCTGCCTTCTGGACACCAGACAGCGAGGATGCTTCAGGAATGCTATTTCAAGGAAGCCCTTACAGCACTTCTGGAAAGTAGGAATTATACCTTTTTCAGGCTGTAGAAACTGAGGATCAGACAGGCTAAGTAGTTTCCTCAAGGTGACACAGCTCAGGAGTGGCCAAGGGAGATGCAAGGTCAGATGTGCGCACTGCGGTTCTGAGGGATATGTATGACTATGTTGCTGGGAGGTAATTCTCTCTGGGTCTCTTGTGTTCTGAGTAAAGGCATTGACAGCTCCCATTCCCAACCATCTTCTCAAAGACGTCTGTAGAGTAAACAGCCCTGAAGAAACAGAGAGTGTCCCCTCTGGGGCAAAGGGCACATCTGCTTCCTGACCAGGATGATGTCTCCCTCTGAGATAATAATGTCTCCCTCTGGGACAAAGGCTGGGTAGGTTTGCTAGCAGGCCCCTTTAAAAGAGCGGGGTTTCCCTGTTACGCAAACCCACTGCATGCAGAGCTGCCCCGGGCTGCTCCGCCTGGCCCCCACGGGACTCGTGGGATAGGGCTCACGGATGTGAACATGAAGGCCTTGCTGCCGGCTGCGCTGTGAGCGATAAAGTCCTTTATCCAGGAGCCTTGTGTCTCCCATCAGCATCTTTTAAGTTGTGGCACACTCACTCGCAAGCAGGGTAAAATTTCAGACCTTTCACTGTTCTTGACATTTCTGTGCCAAGGTTCAAAAACATCAGCTGCAAAAATTCTGGAAGGGAGGATTGGCTGAACAGCAGCAAGTGGGAAAGAGAGACCTCTTACCAGTATGAGCCAAAGGTACAGCCTGACAGAAGGCAAGACTCGGCTCTCAGCGGCCACATCAGTGGGTATAGCAGGGCTAGATCTGAGGAGGTGACAGATTCTTCTTGCATCATATCTCGCTCTGAGAAAACTGATTTATAAGAGCACTGATGGACCAGAGCCTGACCTGGTGAAGATTCCAGAAGGAATATTCATTTAGGAAAATAATTGAAGGATGTGGCCACATTTGGTCCAAGAAAAGAGATGATGCAAAGGGAGGATATAGGATGACAGTCCAACATAATCATAATTACTGACATTTGTGCAGGCCTGTACAGTGTGCACTTGACATCCATCACCTCAGTTCATTCTCCTGCCACGCTGTGAACTAGGTGCTACTATTCCCATTTGACAGACAGAGAAACTGAGGCTCCAAGAAGTTAAGCACCTTGCTCCAAGTCATGAGCGGCAGAGCCAGGCCTGGAACTCGAGCCTCGTGCTTGCCCATCTCAGGTGCTCTCTGTGGACCCAGCCAACCACAGGAGAGGCTACCACGGGCAAGCAGGATCAGACTCGCTTCCTAGGACCAACAGGCAGAGTTAAAGGGAAGATGATTTTTGACTCAAGGAAGCTCACAGTGAATAATTCCTGTATACTGGCCACTTACTGGGTACCACATTTCCATAGCTAAGCCTCAAAATCCTGAGGTTTATCGTAACTTATCACCACCATCCCATTGCTCAGCTGAGAATGTGGAGGCTGGGAGGGATGACACGATTTCCCCGGCTGTGCAGTAGCTCACACACGGCTCTGCCGGACTCCAGGGACTGGAAGTCACTGCCTTGTGAGGTGGTGAGCTCCCTGTCGCTAAAGATACACAGAAGGTGACTCACCCTTCCTAAAGAGTGCTGGGGAGGGATTCCGGCATTTTACGGTAGGTCTGCCTAGGTGATTGGGCCAGAGTCCTAGAGCAATGCAAACATCCGAGTCAGAACTCACACTCAGGGTCCCCGACTCAGGGGCTCATTATGCCTACTCTACAGCATTTATTAAGCACCTACCAGGGGCCAGGCCCTGGGGCTCCAAAGAATAAGGCACAGCTTGTTCCGTCAGCCTCTGAGGTCTCCTAGACAGAGAGGGACGCGCTCTGAGGCTTCAGTGCCGTGGGGAGGGCTGAGTTCACCTCGCCTGGAGAGCTCCCTCCCATGGCCTCGGGACCACAGCAGCGCTGTCATCAGTTTTTTGTGTTTTTTTTTGGCACTTTCTCCCTAGATGGACTGCTGGGGATCGCCAGGGTGAGCCATGCATTCTAGCTGGGCTCCCAGAACAGTGCTCCACACCAGTGGGAGGCTTCAGGGTGATGGGTGGCTAGTGGGAGACTGGATGAGCCAAGGGCGGTCAGGCAAACCAACTTTTCTGAGCCTTAGGATTAATTTCCCGGAGGTAGGGTCGGTCCTTACAAGACCACCCCCTGCTGTTGGGGCTCAGTCTGGGATTTCAGGGGCTCTGTGATGGCACGTGGCAGGGCCAGGAGTGTGACGGGTCCCGCTCACCCTCTGCCACCTGCCCGATGAATCCAACCGGAGCCAGCACTTCCTGGGCACCCTCTGGGTGGCAGTGGGACATAGAGGTGAGCGGACAGCAGGGGCTGTATGTTCCCCATCTTCGGTCACCTTTCACGGGAGGTGACGAGGTGTCAGGACACGATGCCATCACTGACTATAACCGGCTGTGCACTTGTTCACCTGCACGTTCAGGGTCTGTCCCCACTGGAGAGCACGGATGTGAGTGCCTGTTCCCCAGCGTCCCCAGCGCCTAGAACGGAGTCTGACCCACACTCGGTGCTTACGAAACAGTTGAGAAATGAACGGGCCAGAGGGAAGGTGCTGACTCTGCAGAAGTTCGAACCATCCCCATTCATTTCTAAAGAGCAAGAATATGAGTGAAATATACAGGGAGGTGCACTATTTCGGTCATCCCCGGGAGATCCAACAAGCCCTCTGAATCACAGATGACCTCTGAGGGCGGTGACCCACTGTCCTGGTTTTCCCGGGACTGTCTGGGTTTCAGCACTGAATGTCCTACATCCTTGGGAACCCCTCAGTCCTGGGCAGACCTGGAGGTTTGGTCGCCTTACCTCTGAGTCATGGTTTTGACGGTGAAGCCCGGAGGTTAGTAGGGGTCAGCCCTCTGCTCAAACCCAAGCCCCATCAGCTACCTGCTGCAGAGTCTGACCCTCTCTGGGCTCCAGTCCTCATCAGTAAACTGGGGACGACAGCAGGTTCACATCACGGGACTGCTCGGAGGATGGAACAAGAGGCTGCATGAAAGCTCGCAGTCCTGGGCGGGCACATGGCAGACACCCTGTGGGGGATGTGGAGGGTGCCAGGCACGGGGAGTCTGAGGGACAGGGTGTGGGGTGTGGGGGCAGGACTGCATGGTGTCAGTAACCGGTGGCCTTGGGGAAAGCCGAGATCCAGACCCAGCGGGAAGCGCCGGAGAGCTGACGCAGGATGCGGTTTTCCACCCAGCTTTTCTCTGCTTCTATTGATTCCCGGCTCTCTCTCGATTCATTTATTAAATATTTACCAGGTCTGGTCCCGGGCAGGGCAGCAGCGCTCCTGACGTAAACCAGATGTGAACCTTTGCCCTCAAGGAAGCTCGGACCCAGGATGCTCTGATGCACAGGACGAGGGACGGCCATTTCCAGAGGGAGCGAGCTTCCCCTCTCGAGGCTCCCTCCCCAGTTCCTTCAGCCTGCTGTGGGCTCTGCTCCACCTCTGGCGCCAGCCTGTCTGCGCCTTGGAACAACTTGTTTCAGCCACAATCCACTCAGCCCACACAGGCCCGGGGGAGGAAGACGCAGGCTAACAGAGGGCTGGGCTGCAGAGGCGGGTGACACAGAACCACCCTTGTTTGGCGCTCAGATCTCCCTTCTCTCCCACTTCAACACTCTGCAAACCCTCAGGGCTACTCAGCATTGGTACCTGGGCCCTGGGCTCAGACCCAGCCTGTCTTATCCACTTCTTCCTGGGTGACTTTGGGCCAGACCCTCAGGCTCTCTGAACCTCGGTATCTTCCTCTCTGAAACGAGTGTGTGGTAGTCCTGCCCTCACAGGGCGGCGGGCAGCACAGAGCCCGGCCCTCAGCAGGCGCCCAAGATTTGTCCCCACGTCCATCTCTTCTTCCTCCACCCGAGGGCAGGCTCCTGCGTCACCCGTCTGCGTGGCTGGGAGCGATACCCTGTACATAAAGCGTGATGAGGGTGACAAAAATGACAAAGGCTGGCAGTAGCTTCTTTTTGGCTCCTCAACACCCCCCAACACAGCCCGAGGGGTGTCTCCACGGCTGACCCTGCCTGACTGATCTGGTTACTGGGACACGCAGCAGGCCCAGGTGGCATCTCCAGGGGGAGAGAAGCAGCACTGGCAGGATGTCAGAGAGGAGGCAGGAGACGCGGGAGGCACTGTCACAGCTCAGTGAAGAGAGGCAGGGCGCAGGGACCCGGAGAGCTCACTAGTCACCTCTCTCAGATCCCCCTCAAAGCTGCTGGAGTCAAGCCTTAATGCATTTCTAATTAGCACCCGGAGCTCCGGGCTGAGGAGATGGATGAGAGGCTGTCAGAGGGTCTAGAGAGGACAAACAGGGTCCCAGCTGTCGGCTGCCACCCTGGGTGGGCCTGAGGCTGAAGCAACGTGCTCCCACCACCTCACTTTCATCTTCCCGGGTAATGAGGCTCCTCAGAGTCCAGGAGCCTCAGAGAGGCCAGCCCTGCTCACTAAGCTACCCAACTTCTGGCTGCCGGCATGCAGACCTGACACCTGGATCATCAACTGGCTCTCCGGGGTCTTGGGACATCTTGTCACAGGACACCCTGAGGAACCTGAAGTGGCAATGGCAACAGGGAAAGAAGTTTGGTCTGTCCATGCACGGTCTGGCTTTCTGACACTGGTAGGAGAGACTCACCTGCGAGGTTAAGTACGTGCATTAGCCATGTTGACCGGTATTACGAAGAGAGAGAAGGGCTGGACCAGGCTTCCACAGCCGGGAAGGGGAGGCTGTGGGCCAGATCCAGACTCAAATGTCACAGTCCTTTTCCCACAACAGGAGGAAAGGAGGCAGGGTGGAAATACAGTTGTTAAATACACAGGCTTGAGAACATCCTACTTCCAGCCAAGATAGAGTAATGGGGACTGGATTTGCCCTCCCAACTGAGACAACAACAAAAATGGATAAAACATAGGAAGACGGCAATGAAAACAGTGACTCTTGAGAGATGGGGAACAAACAAGGAGAGCCCTACGGCTGGCTGACTCGGTGTTGTGCCTGGGGAGTTTCCAGGCTGTGGAGCAGGAAAGGGGAACCCAGGCGGAGGTGGGTGGACTTCTTGACTGAAGAGATGGGTCTGAGAGTCAGGAAGACTGAGGCAGCTGGAGACCATGAGGCAGAGTATGCAGAGGAGAGGGTGGACAGAGAGGGAACCCTGGAGATTCTGCAGAGGACCGCTCAAATCCTCAGCAGAGGGCCAGTGAGCACACGTGTGAGGAAGCCGGCCGAGGCAGGAGAGAACCACCCTGAAGGACAACAGGGACCAGTGCCTGGCGCCCCTACAGGGCCAGAAATAGTGCCTGTTTCCACCAGGCCTTTTGAAAATCTCCTAATTCACAGGGTGTTGGGTAGAATACTCAGACCAGCCTTGTCTCCATAATGGGAAGTAATGACTCTCAGACTAAAGATGGCTCTTCTCCCGCCTAACAAATCTTTTTTTTTTTTCTGCTTTATCTTCCCAAACCCCCCTGTACACAGTTGTATATCTTAGTTGCAGGTCCTTCTAGTTGTGGGATGTGGGACGCCGCCTCAACGTGGCCTGACGAGCGGTGCCATGTCTGCGCCCAGGATCTGAACCCTGGGCCTCCGCAGCGGAGCGCACGAACTTAACCACTCGGCCATGGAGCTGGCCCTGTGCCTAACAAATCTTAAGAGCAAGACCCCAACTGATCAAACTGTTTGCAAGTAATGTAAGCACATCCCAGAACCAAGCTTGAGAACATTTATAGGAATACAAGAATATCTAACATCTGACGACGTAAAATTCTCAAGGTTTGACATCCAATCAAAAGTTATCAGGCATGCACAGCAGCAGGAAAATACAACCTGTAACGAGGAGAAAAGGCGATCAACCAAAACCAGCCCAGGACTGATGCAGAGTTGGAATTAACAGACAAGCACATTAAAACAGAGGTTAGAGCTGTATTCCACATGTCCCAACAGCCAGAGGAAATATCGAACACGGTGAGAAGAGAATGAAGATACAAAAAACACCCAAATTAAGCTTCTAGATGTGAAAACTACAACATCTGAGATCAAAAATACACAAGGAAGGATTATTGATAAGAAAATATTGATGAACTTGAAGACGTATCAATAATAATTATCCAAAATGAAAGAGAAACAGAAAAAAAAGACACAAAACAGTGAACAAGCACCAGGAAGTCGAGATAACTTCAGGCAGCCTAACATGTGTGTCCAAGGGAGAGGAGAGAGAAGGAGGACAGAAAAAACATGAAAAGAAATTATGGCAAACTCATACAACTCAATGGCAAAAACCAAACAACCCAACTAAAAAATGGGCAAAGGACCTGAAGAGGCATTTTTCCAAAGAAGATATTTAAATGGCCAGTGGGAACATGAAAAGGTGCTCAACATCCCTAGTCATCAGGGAAATGCAAATCAAACCACAACGGGATGTCACTTCATACCTGTGAGAATGGTTACTATCGAAAAGACAAGTGTGGATAAGGATGCGGAGAAAAGGGAAGCCTTGTGCACCCTTGGTGAGAGCGTAAATGGTGCCGTCACTATGGAAAATAATATGGAGGTTCAAAAAATTAAATTAAAAAATTAAAAATAGAACTATCCTATGATCCAGCAATTCCACTTCTGGTATATTTCCAAAGGAAACAAAATCACTATCCTGAGGAGATATATGCACCCCCATGTTCACTGCAGTGTTATTTCTAAGAGCCAGAACACTGAAACAGCCTGAGTGTCCACTGATGGATGGAAGGAGAAAGAAAATGTGGTGTACATATACCATTCAGCCATAAAAAAAGAAGGAATCTTGCTATTTGCAACACCGTGGATGGACCTTGGGGGCATTATGCTACATAAAATAAGTCAGACAGAGAAAGACAAATACTGTATGATCTCACTTATATGTGGAATCTAAAAAAAATCAGATTCAGGGGCCGGCCCGGTGGCACAGCGGTTAAGTGCGCACGTTCCGCTTCGGTGGCTTGGGGTTCCCTGGTTTGGATCCCGGGTGCGGACATGGCATCACTTGGCAAAAGCCATGCTGTGGCAAGCGTCCCACATATAAAGTGGAGGAAGATGGGCACAGATGTTAGCTCAGGGCCAGTTTTCCTCAGCAAAAAGAGGAGGACTGGCAGCAGATGTTAGCTCAGGGCTGATCTTCCTCAAACAAGCAAACAAACAAAAACAAAACAGATTCACAGAAACTGACCAAATTAGTGGTTGCCAGAGGCAGAGGGTGGGGCAATTAGGTAAAGGAGGTCAAAAGGTATAAACTTCTAGTTATAAGATAAATACGTTCTAAGGATGTAATGGTGACTGTAGTTAACAATACTGTACCGGATATTTGAAGGTTGCTAAGAGACTAGATCTTAAAAGTTCTCACCACAAGAAAAAAAGAATTGTAACTATGTGAAGTGACAGATGTTAACTAAACTTATTGTGGTAATCATTTTGCAATATGCACATATATGAAATCATTATGTTGTACATCTTAAACTTATACAATGTTATATGTCAACTATATCTCAATAAAACTGGGGCGGGGGGGAGAAAGAGAATGGCCGAAAATTTTCCAAATGGGATGAAAAGTATAAACTCACAGATGCAAGAAGCTCCCAAACTCTCACAACAAGAAACATGAAGAAAACTACATTAAGGCACATTATTATCAAAGTGCTCAAAATCAGTGAAGAGAAAACTGTAAAAGCAGCTGAAGGAAAAAAAAAGACACATTGTGTTCAGAGGAACAAAATAAGGATGGTGTTAGACTTCTCCCTGGAAACAAGGCAAGCAGGAAGATGGGGGAGCAACATCTTTAAAATACTGAAAAAAAAAACTGTTAACATAGAATTCTAAGCCCAGTAAAAAATAACTTTCAAAACTGAAAGCCAAAAAAAGACTTTTTTTCTCCAGACAAACAAAAGCTGAAAGAATTCATCACCAGCACTTCTGTACTACCAGAAATGTTAAGGTTCTGTAGGCAGAAAGATAATGACACCACAAAGAAATATGGATCTACACAAAGGAATAAAGAACACTGGAAATAATAACCATATGGGAAAACATAAAAGATTTATTATTATTATTTAGATCTCTTTAAAAGATAATTGACTTTTTGGGGCTGGCCCGGTGATGCAGTGGTTAAGTTCACATGGTCCACTTCGGTGGCCCGGGCTTCACTGGTTCAGATCCCGGGTGCAGACATGGCACCGCTTGGCAAGCCATGCTGTGGTAGGCGTCCCACATATAAAGTGGAGGAAGATGGGCATGGATGTTGGCTCAGGGCCAGTCTTCCTCAGCAAAAAGAGGAGGACTGGCAGCAGATGTTAGCTTAGGGCTACTCTTCCTCAAAAAAAAAAAAGATAATTGAAGATAATTGACTTTCAACAAAAATAATATTAATGTAGTGTGAGGTTTATAACATATGTAGAAGTGAAATGTGTAACAATAATAGCACAAAAGCTAAGAGGGGAGAAACAGACACTATATGTGAAGTGGCATAATATTTCTAGATAGGTGGTAATAAGATAAAGATATATACTATAAATACTAAAACAACCACTAAAATAACAAAATAGTTATAGCTAATAAGCCAACAGAGGAGATAACATGGAATAATAAGAAATTCTCAATTGATCCAAAAGAAGGCAGAAAAAGAGGAAAAGTGGAACAAAGGACAGTGGGGCCAATAGGAAACAAACATCAAGACAGTAGATTTAAACCCAACTATAGGAAAAATCACATTAAACATAAACGGCTTACACACTCCAATCAGAAGGCAGAGATTGTCAGACTGGATGTAAAAAGTAAGCTGAGGTGGCATGGAGATCTGACTTGAATCCCAGCTGGG
This sequence comes from Equus caballus, assembly GCF_041296265.1. Lineage (NCBI taxonomy): Eukaryota > Metazoa > Chordata > Mammalia > Perissodactyla > Equidae > Equus > Equus caballus. The sequence continues at coordinate 51,384,432 of NC_091707.1, read as the reverse complement.
GGCTCCAGGCAAACGACTTTGCCTTTCCAAGCCTCAGTTTCCTCATCTGTGAAATGGATCTTAAAACTGCCTGTCCCATGGGGCTGTCATGAGGATTTAGTGAGATTCTGCGGATTGCTCAACACAGCGCCTGCCTGGCACCTCCTAAGCATCTGATGAACGGCAGCTGTGATGGGGAGCTACAGGGACATCTTGAGGGAACAGAACAGAGAGGGAGTGAAGAGATGGGTTTCCATCATCTCAGAGTAGAAGGACCCCCGAAGCAGGACTGAGCATATAGCACATGCTCCGCAAACGCTAAAGTATTTAATTGGAGACTTGCGATCCACCTCCAGATGCCCTCTCAGTTCTGTGATATACAACTGTTTTAAGTTAAATGGAATGTCTTCACTCCTAAAACACTATCTAGAAATCTGGTCTACAGAAAACACTACAGATTTTTACTTCTTCCTTAACTGCTCATTACACCCCTGCAAAAATCTAACACTATATTCTCTCCTGAGGCAAGTCTAATGAGAACAACAAAATATTTAAATCTTTTAAATGGGAATCTGAAGTACAACAAGACAGGCCCTTCGGTCAAAAACATCTGAGATAATAGACAGTTTGTATTTTAATGATAATTCTTGCCTTACCGAAAAAGGAGTAGTGGCTGGCTGGGGAAAACATCCTCTAAGTAGCACATCACCAGACTCCCTAGAATTCTGTTTTTCTGGGCAGTACTGTGTTCCTCTGGGGAGGGAAAACTTCTGCTGGTTTCTTGCAGTTCTTTCAGAATGACCCCACGGGGCCTTGAGTGTAGCTACCACCATTTCAAGAGATAACAAAACCGCCTCGTCAACACTACCAGATGTCTTTTGTGTTTTCTTCCCCGGCTCCATGAAAAATGATTAAAATGCAAATTAACTGTGAGCCTCCCAACGGCCAGGTGCAGGGAGAGGTGGGGGAACTGGGCCTCGTGGGGGATGCAGCAACATCTTAGGTATGATTAGACTACACGTGTCTCCCAGAAAGACCCAGCCGGTGTCAACACAATGTTCCAGATGTAGCCACGTCCTCCCACCAGCAAGGCCGAGGTTCTAAGAGCTGGGCTGAGGGGAGGAGTGGGGGGGAGGGGGGAGCCTCCTCAGGTCTCCCTAGCAAGTAGTGATCCCCCCATCCCACATCCCACAGCTCTTCCTCCCTCCAAAACTCAAGGAACTTACTCTCTTACCAGGTGACACATATTAGGCTGAACTATATACGAATATGAAACTATCATTTTGTGGGTCAAAAAATGGTCAAACGTCAGCAACTTCATATGGTTTTACCTAATAACATCATGGCCTACCTTCTTAGTAATAATTCACTTCTCTCCTGGGCTTGGCGGTTTACAAGGTTTTGTCACGGTCTACACGCACCTGTCCAGTCTAGAGACATTGCACTGGCAGCCCCAGGATGAATCCAGCCCACACACCTGTTCAGTTTGGTCCAGGTCATAGCCAGTCTCCAAGGATGGCCGCCATCCACTCCTTCCCTCCATCCTGGATGAGCATGCTGCTCCCCACATCAAGAGATGGAACCTGACTCCTGTCCCCTAAAATCTGGGCTGGCCTGAGGACTTTCTTGACCAAAAGAATGAGGAGTTAGTGACATTCTGGGACTTCCAAGATTAGTTCATAAGAATCTTCGCAGCTTCCACCTGGGAATGCTTATACGAGGGGCAAGCAGGGCCACCCAGGAAGACACCACCATCCTGGGATGATACCCCAGGTGCCTGAAGAAACGTCTGCAGGATGAAATGCCAAGTGGAGAGCACGGTCAAGCTGAATGGAGTTGGCAGACACGTATGTGAAGAAACCACACTGGATGTCTAGACTCCAGCCCCAGCGGCCCCAGCTGATGCCACTGGAGCAGAAACAAACTGCCCAGCTCTGTCCTTCCCAAATTCTGGTCCCAAAAATCATGAGCAAAATAAATTATTGCTTTAAGCCACTAAGGAACTGAAATAATAAGCAATAAGTAATCGAAGCAGCTCACACCATGGTTGGTCCATTCGTGAAAAATTTTTAATTAGTTGCCAACATTTGAAAATCCAGACTGCCCGTAAGAATCAGGATGCTCAGTTTTCTTGAGGACCCGGAAGCGCCCGCAGCCCAGGGCCTGTGTGTCTACATGGCACAGAGAGGTGCTGGGACTCAAGGCCGCTGCTCGCCGGGCCCAGGCCAGGCCCTGCTCTCTGGGTCACCACAGCCTCGCACCCCACCTGTTCTGCTCCACAAGGTCACCTGCCTGGCCCCAGTCTCCCTGGCCTCATCTCCCACTCCCTTGCCACCTGTCCCCTCAGCCCAACCGAACCGCAACTTGCAACCCCCACTCCCAACAGGAGACACTGTTTTGAGCCTTTGGACATGCCCTCCCCTCTGCCTGGAATGTCCTCACTCCTCTGTCTACACCACAGCCACGCATCCTTCAAACTCAGCTCAATTCAAACCTCCAGAAGCCTTCCCTGACCTCTGAAGTGGGGTGAGGTGCCTCCTCTGGGCTCCCAGGGCACCTCCGTTTACCTCCACCCTGTCACATATCACATGGCAGGGGCTGTGACCCCCTCCTCCCCAGGGCTCCGTGTAAGAAGGGTCTGCACACTGGGCATGTTTGCTGAATGACTAGATGAACAGTTCCATGAGGAAGGCAATTTTGTGCCCATTTCACAGGTGATGAAACTGAGGTTTAGAGAACTGATCTGTCCACTGCTTCTCTAAGACCAGTGGCCACTAACACAAGAACCAAGATCCTCACTCTTTATGGGTCTTCAGACCCTGGAATGGGTTAAATTGCGTCTCTTGAAAAGATACATTTAAGTCCTAACTCCTGGTGCCTGTGAATGTGACCTTGTTTGAAAACAGGATCTCTGCAGAGGCAATCAGGTCAAGACGAGGTCATCTGGGTGGGCCCTAACCAATGTGACTGGTGTCCTTATAAGAAGGGCAGAGACACAAGAGACACAGAGGGAGAGCACCAGTGACAACAGAGGCAGAAACTGGAGTGTGTCTCCAAGCCAAGGAACACCAAGTATTGCAGACAGCGCCGTGAAACTAAGAGAGAGGCGTGGAATGGCTTCTCCCCTAGAGCCTGCAGGAGACCAGGACCTTGCTGACCCCCGATCTTGGACTTCCTGCCTCCAGAACTGGGAGAGAAGAAATGTCTGCTGTTTAAGCCCCTCAATTTGTGGTAATTTGTTATGGTGGTCCTAGGAAATGAATACACCTCTTTAAGAACTTGTTTAAAATGTACATAAACACAACATTTTGTGTACCTCAAAGGATCAATGATTCCCTGAAGCGGATCCATGGAGGGTCCCTGGTCGTCCCCACCATCCCCCCTCACATGGACTGCTCTGCGAGGTGGTACGATGACCTGGAAGGAGAACCCTGAGGTCAGCAGATGGGGCTCCACTCCTGCTCCTCTGCATCTTGGCCAAGCCACTCTGGCTCTCTCCCCATTTCCTCCCCGTCTATTGGATGGGAATAACAAAGGCACCCACCCCAATGACAGGCTTCCCACCTGTGGCAGGTGTGGTCTGGAGGGAGAACCTCAATTCTGGAGCAAGTTTCCAGGTTACGTTATTCTGGGCCTCACTATTTTAAGTTGCTAAATCAATACTCGGGTGACTTTCAGTGACCACATGACTTTTGATGACCTAAAAGGGACCAGGAAGACAAGGATCTGTTTCATCCAGAGACAGGGGAGGGAGACAGCCCTGCAGTGTGGGTTTAAGCTCCGGGTCTCGACCTTCACCGTACACTGGGACAAAGCGGGGGATGAGAAGAAAATCCTGATGGCTGCTCCCAGCCCCGGACTCTGAGGGGATTGTCTGGGGTCCGACCTGGGCAGCAGGACTCTTAAAAGCTCCTGGGAAAGTGTAATGGAAGTGACATTTCATCCATCAGACCCCAATCCTCAAAGTCCTGACGGTGACAAGTATTCAGGGGGGAGGGCCCTTGACACCTCGAATTCACTGTCTTTTCCTGCTAACGTCTTTTCACGCACATCCATCTTGTCTCGCCCTCATCCAATCATCCAACAGACACTTGTGGAGAACCTACCATGTGCCAGGCATCTTGGTCGCCCTCGCTGGGAATGGCCTGGCTCATCATTTCTCCAATACTCTGTAAGCACCCAGAAAGAAAATCTATATCCCATTCAACTCTGTCCCGCAGTGTCCCCGTCCCAGTGCCTGACGTGGAGCTTGGCACAAGGGCAGTACTCAACATTTGCTCAACAAGCGGGTGGAGGCACTAACATTTCGCTACCAACCTGCCTGCTGCTGACGTGTGGGGACGGGCACTCGGTCACACACACCTGGCCATCCCTGCACACCCAGAGCACGTGCTGAGCCCTCACTTCAGGCAAGCACGGCTAATGCTGCAGATAAAGGAGTAAAAGTTCCCACCCTTTCGGGGATAAGAGGAACAGAGCAACACCAGAAAGCAATCCATTACAGTACAACGGACCATGGTAAGACCACTTCCGGGCGGAGAAGAAGAGATGAGTCATCTTCAAATATGTCCGCTCTGTCCTTTATATTGTGTCTCCAGGGTGAAGAATAAGATGGAAAATCCAGCATCTTTGCAAATACTCAGACCCACATTTGAAACTCAGTTCTCCTCCCTACTATTGGCATGTCCTGGACAAATTATTTAATCTCGTTGAAGTGTGATATCCTGATCTGTAAAATGCGCACGACGGTGCCCACGTCACAGATTTGTAAGGATCGGCTGTAATCACGTGTGCGAGTGCCTGGCGTCCGGCATGTGGCAGGTGTTTAGCAAACCTTAGCCTCTCTCCCCATCTGACGGCACTTCATGTCTCCGCTCCTTGCGGCTAGCTCAGGACTGAGCCTGTAATCAATGCACAAACATCTGCCAACAGGAACAAACTGACCCCATGAAACTTGAATTGTAAACAAACAAAAAAATAAAGAACCCAATCTCCGTGCAGGCTCTGCCTATAGGTGCGGAAAAGCTCTGTGTTTATTTTGTCAAGTCACCATAGCAACTCGTGATGCAGCGACCAGCCCCAGGCTTAACTGTGATCAATTTATTTTGTAACCAAGGAAATGCCAGCTGTTCCGTGGGATCCAGCAGGGAAAGCAGAGACAGAGGTTGTGTGAGCGCCTCTCTCCTCTAGAAATAAATCTGGCGAATCCTCCTCAGTTTTCATGTAGCTAAAGTCACCACTATCTAAAATGATGTCCACATGACAATATGTATAAACATGGATTTAGGAATAGGAGACAGAAAAGCTAGGCAAAAAAAAGGGCCAGCGTTGCTCATGGGAGCAATTAACATTACAGAAAACTCGTTATGAGGCTGCCAAGAGCTGGGACCTGGGCCCCTTGGAGCTAGCTTGGGGATTCTGCATCCTTTCATGCCTGCGTTTGTTCTCAGACTCGCTGTCCATACAGACTGGATTTTGCTGCTACTTTTTAAACAAGCCACCACCACCATGAAGTCGGGGGAAGAGGAAAACGTCCCCTCAAACTCCAGTCCCTGGAAAATTAAACAGCAGCTAGTGGGACCCCTGCCACACACCAAGGGGACAGAGGGAACCTCGGTGGCCTTCCTACCTCTAGGTTCCCAACATAACCAACTCATAGAAGGTGCAAGGTCTGAATCTGGTACACTGGGACTTACTCTGCCACACTAAATGGGGCCCTTCCCTGGAGCCAGCCTGTGGGCCAGCACTGGGTCCTCCAGAGCCCACAGACAGCTCGAGAAAGCGGGTGTGTGTTTGCCTTTGTTCTGGCTCAAGGGAGTTGAGGGTCGGAAACGTAAAGATCACCCAACCTCAAAACTCAAGGGGATGCTCCCGGAGCAAAGACGACGCTTTGAGAGGTCATGTTTCCCCTGCCATCGGGAGCATGTTTTGTGTGGAGGGAAGAGCGATGGTCGCGCGGGCACTGGATGGCTACAGACTCAGCACAAAGCAAAAAAGGGGAAAACGATCGCCGCGCTCCGACGAGCGGCTGGTCACAAAGCAGGTCTCACCGCCCTCCTCGGGCTGCAGGAGCGGTGGTCTCCGCACAAAAGCGAGAAAAGTGAGGTGGGGAGCACTCGAGGCCACCAGAAAGTCGCAGGTTACCCGGCGCATCCGGAAGATAAAGAATGGGGAAGAGCGAGGTTGCCCGCCCACCCGGGTTTGCACGGATCTGGGCTGCCCGGCCTTGGAGGGCTCCGGGGCACCGGCAGGTGGGGGATGGCCAGGGAGGGGCGGCTCGCACGGCCCCTCGCAGCTTGAGACCAGGTCGACCCGGGGCGTTCAAGGCTCACGGCCTGCCCCACCCCCGGAGAACCGCGCTCCCCTCCTCCAACGCACGCACCAGGTGGGGATGCCGGCTGCAGACAAAGGACCGGGACGTGGATCCCAGGCGGGCGCCACCGCCCGGCCAGAACCCTTCTGGCGCGCCCAGCCCCGGGGCAGGGCGAGATCGTGGCCCCCAACCTCCCCAAACTTGGCTGGGGGAAGGTGCCCAGTTACCTGCGCGGCCATAAAGGACAGATCCATGGTGTCGCTGCTCCCGCGGCTGCTGCCGCCCGCGCTCGAGTCTCCGCTGCTGCTGCTGCCGGTCCAGCCGCTTGCACAGCTGGCTGGGAGCGGGCCGAGCGGCGAGCACGCACCCCCGGACGCCCGCGGCGGCGGCGGCGCCAACCTCACCAGCCCCTGCGAGACGGCGCGTTCCGAACCCGCGCGGCGCCCCCGGCTGCCTCTGCGCTCGCGGCTCCGGACCGCGGTGGGGCCCGTAGGCGGGGCGGGGCGGGGCGGCTCAGGGACCCGGAGCCCCTGCACGTGACCACTCCCAGCCCCACCCCCGAGGGTGGGCTGAACCTCGGAGCGCGAGCTTCCTTGTCCCTGAGCCGTCCGGAGGGAGAAACTGAGGCCCGAGGTGGCGAGCGGTGCAGGAACCAGCCTGGAACTCAGGTCCAGCGCTGTCGGCGGCCTGCCCCATGCCCTTAGGCCGAGTCCGCCGGGCGCGGGGAGCGGTGCTTTCGTGGGGCTGGCACGCCTTGCTCAGGGGCCTGAGGATCAGGGTCAGAGTGACCACGTTTCCTTGCCAGCTGTGCGCCCAGAGTCCGCTGCGCTGGGGGCTCTGGAGCTGGGCAAGAAGTTTAAATCCTAGCTCTGCTCTGTTGTGCGACTTGGGCAAGGTAGTGCCTCTCTGAACCTGGGCTTCCTCACCTGTGAAATGAAGATAACAGAACCTGAGAATGAAATGAGATCATGTGTCTGGCATGGGTGTCTTCAATAAATATGAGCTCGAACATGGCTAATAACGTAGAGACTAAACTGTGAATGATGCCTTCTAGAATTGCACAGTGTGCAACCTGCACAACTGGTACCCTATGGCTTTGTTCCAATCTTCCCTTACCTCAGACAGGTATCTCACATTTTTTGGATGCCATAGCTAAAATGAGGAGAACAGCAGAGATGCCGAAAGGGTCCTATGTGTGTGTATGGGTGTGTAGACACCCCAAATTTGGTGGCTGGCCCACGGAAGAGCAGGTGGGAGCTTTGCCCTTCTCTGAGGTCTTACTGGTAGGGTGTGGGTTGTGCTCGGACGGGTGTCTGGTGAGCATTGCTTGGTCCCTCCTGGCGGTGTCCCTCTCAGCACCTTCTCACCCAAGCTCATCATGAGCCCCTAAACTGCCTGTGAAGGAGGCAGCCCCCAGACTCTCAGACTTTGTCAGGAACAAGAAAGCTATGGCACAGAGAGATGGAGGAGTCTGTTCAAGGTCACCCAGCAGCTGGGAGCCCAGCAGGGGCTGTGGGAATGGGACCAGAGCCTTACGGACTGGTATGAACTGCATGTTTGTGTCCCCCTTAAAATTCATGTGTTCTAACCCTAATCCTGCAGTGGGATTTGGAGGTGGGGCCTTTGAGAAGTAATGAGGTCGTGAGGTCATGAGGGTGGAGCTCTCGAGGGGATTAGTGTCTTTATAAGAAGAGACGAGAACCGGAGTTCTTAATTTTAATTTAGTCAAAGTTTATGAATATTTTCCTTTCCAGTTAGCCCTCGTTTATGAAATCCTTTCCCAACTTGAGACCATAAAGATAATCTCCTGTAGTTTTTTATTTCAATTTTTTCATATTTCAGCCCTTTTGTAAATGATTATTTTTTGGTCTGGGTTACGGAAGCAATTTCATTTTTCCCATGTGAATAAGCAATTATCCCAGCCCTTTCTTGACCAGTCTCGCCCTTTCTGTTTGGTGTTGATTAGCATCACCAAATTTGCCAGGTGTGCATCCGGGTGTGGGTCCGTTTCTGGGAGGTCTAGTCTGTTCCATTGGCTGTTCATCTGGCCCGGTATTGATGCTGTTCTGACTTCGTCACCGAGATGGTTAATTTTAGGCGTCAACTTGACTGGGTCATGGGACGCCCAGATAGATGGTTAGACATTCTTTCTGAATTTGTCTATGAGAGTGTTTCTGGAAGAGATGAGAATTTGAATCGGTGGACTGAGCAAAGCCGTTGGCCGAACCCAACGTGGGTGCACATCACCCAGCCCACTGAGAACAAAAAGGAGGAGGAAGGTTGAGTTCGCCCCCTGCCTGACCCCCTGAGCTGTTTTAAATTTTGATGAAGTCAGTTTACCTTAATGGATTGTCGTCTGCTGTCAAGTTTAAGAACTCTTTGCCCAGCCCTAGATCCTGGAGACTTTCTCGTATGTTTTCTTCTGGAATATTTATAGTTTTCAGTTTTACACTTAAATCCATGATTCCTTTGGAGTTAATTTTTATATCAGATGCGAGACTTTGGTAGAGATTCATATTTTGCTTAAATATGAATTTGCCGGAAAGACTGTCTTTCCTCCGCTGAATTGCTTTTACACCTTTGTCAAGCTCAGTTGGGCGTAGTCGTGTGGGTCTATTTCCGGGTGCTTTGTTCTGTCCCATCCATCTATGTGTCTTCTCTTTGCTGATTGCTCCAGCTATGTGACAACTCTGGCTAAACTGATTCCTCCACTTTTATTCTTCTTTTTCAAAAGTATTTTAGCCATTCTAGTTGTGTTTTGCCTTCCTATATAAATTTTATATTAATCTTGTCTGTATCTACAAAACAATTCTACTAGGTTGGGATTATGTTAAATTTATGTATCAAATGGGGAGAAATTGCATCTTTGCTGTGTGAGTCTTTCAATCCATGAAGACAGCATAATAAATCTTTCCATTTATTTAGATTTTCTTTATTCTTTTCATCAGTGTTGTGTAGTTTTCAGCATGCAGTCCTGGACACGTTTGTTAAATTCACACCTAGGAATTTCTTTCTTTTCTTTTTTAAGGATTGTAAATGGTATTAAACTTTTCATTTTGGTGTCCATTGCAAGTATATAGAAATATCATGGGTTTTGTTTTGTCTATCTTGAATCCTGTGACCTAGAACTTATTAGTTCTTGGAATATTTTTGTAGATTCCTTGGGATTTTCTGTGTGGACAATCACGTCATCTGCAAGTATGGATCATTTTCTTTCTTTCTTTCTGACTTGTTTTCTCTTTATTTCCTTGCCTTGCCTTACTGCACTGACCAGAACTTCTAGAACGAGGTTCAACATGGGTGGTGAGGCAGACCCCCATGTTTCCATTTGCTCCTCACAAGGACCCCCGGAGGCAGGCAGGACAATGGTGAAGGTGGAGAGACCTGCCCGAGGTGGCTGGCTCTTCTGCACCCCTGGCTGCTTCGTGATGACTGTGCTCCTGCAGGGGGCATCTCGTCGAGGAGGTGCTCAGCAGACAAATGGCTGGTGCAGTTCCCCGCCTGGCAGGTCTGGCCTTGCTCAGGAAGAGCCCAGCTCTCTCCCAGGACTCAGCTCTGAAGAAAAAGAGAGATGGAACAGGCGGCGAGCTGAGGACGTCTGTTGGTTTGCCTGTTCTGTTTTTATGTTTTAAACTCAAACCTCCCTGAGAGACACCTTGAGTGAATACCTGCACTGAGCTGTGTGTCCTCGACAAGCCTCTCCTCTCTGGGCTCCAGTCCTCTCATCTCTAAAAGAAGGGGCAGATGTGGACCCACCAATCCTGAGTCCATTTTTAATGCCTGCCGTGTCCTGGCAGTGGACAGAACTATTTCATCACAATGTCCTTAAAGAAAGAAAACATTGTATGTTAGTGGTCACATTCAGTGTGTCAAGGAGGACCAGAGGATTTAAAAAGTTGTCAACAAAAGCTTGAACCGAGGTATTTTTAACTGACTCTATTGATGTATAATTTACATAAATGTACCCGTTTCACATATACAGTACAGGTTGAAGAGTTTTGACACATATATACACCCGTGGAACCAGAATTACAATCAAGATACAGAAGATTCCACCTCTAAAAATTCCCTCTTGTCCCTTTGCAGTCAACCCCCACCCCCCACCTCCAGCCTCAGGCTTCCATCCTATAGGTTATGCAACCAATGTTCAGGTTTCTGTCACCGCAGATTAGATTTGTCTTTTCTAAATTTTTCTGTGGATAGAAGCATACGGAAGGGACTCGATCCACCTTATTTTCTTCAGGGTGATGTTTCTGAGAATCATCCGTATTGTTGCATGTATCCTTAGTTCCATTTTTATTGCTGGATGGCGTTCTGACATATGGACATACCACGGTTTGTTTATTTGTCCTCCTGTTGATGGACATTTGGGTTATTTCCAAGTTTTTGGTTTTTATGAACAAAGCGCCTCTGAGCATTTCTGTACAAGTCTTTGTATAGACATTTTATTTTCATTTTCTTGGATAAAAACCTGGGAGTAGAATTGCTGGGTTGTATGTTTATAAAAAATTGCCGAACTATTTTAAAGAGTGTTTGTACATTTTCGTTTCCCACCAGCAGTGTTTCAGAATTCCAGTTGCTTTGTATTCTCACCAACACTTGGCATTTTCATTGTTTTTAATTTAGCCATCCTAGTGGGTGTGAGGTGGTACTTCATTACGGTTTAAACTTGCATTTCTCTGATAACTGGTGACGTTGAACATCTCTTTTGCTTGCCTACTGTTGGCCATTTGTATATTTTCTTTTGTGAAGGATCTGTTCCAATCTTTTGCCCATTAAAAAAGATTAGATCAGTTGTCTTTTTATTATTGAATTGTAAGAGTTCTTTATGTGCTGTGGGTACAAGTTCTATGGCAGCTATATGTACTGCAAATATTTTCTCTGCCTGTGGCTTTTTTCATTTTCTTAATGGTGTTTTTCAAAGAAAAGTTCTCAGTTTTGAAAAAATCCCATTGATTTTTTGTTGTTGTTGTTCTTTTATGGTTCATGCTTTTTGTGACCTCTCTAAGAAATCTTTGCCTACCTCAATGTCATGAAGATTTTCTCCCTTTTTTCCTCCAAAGGTTTATAGTTACAGCTTTTATGTTTAGGTCTATGATCTATTTTTGTTTTTATATGTGGTATGAAGTGAAGGCTGAGGTCCTTCTTTTTTTTCTTTCCCAAATGGATGTCCAATTGTGCCAGCACCGTTTGTTGTAATGACTAACCTTTCTCCAGTGGATTACCCAGGACTAAGGCTAGGTTTAAGGAGATGCAAAGTTTAAGGTGGCACGCACTCTCAGGTGCCAACTCTGCATTTGTGCGACCCTCAGAGTGAGTGTCTCCTTAAATTTGGATGCCAAGGCACCTTGCTGGCCCCACCCACTGACGGTAAGCATCTCACTTTAGAAATTTCACTCTCCCCTGTAGCTCTCCCAGATGACCTCATCCAGGTGTGTAAGGATCCAGTGAGGACGCCCAGACCTCTGTCCTGAGCTCCAGACAGGCACGTCCATCTGTCTACTCAGCAACTTCTCCTGGGTGGTAATGACATCTCAAATGTAACCTGGCCAGCGCTGAGCTATGATGTCCCCCTTCCTCTTGGCTCTGTCACTAAGCAGATGCTGGTTCTACTCAGGCCCTCCGTGGATGACTTTGCATGGCACACACTGCACACGGGTGGCTGGCAGAGAGGCGAATGGCAGTTAAAATTCAGCCATTCTCATGGACTCCTGTGCTCGGGTGAGGGGCTGTGTCCGTCCGGAGGAGGAGGAAGGGGTGCCTTTGCTAATTGCCCCAAAGGCCGCACAAGGGCCAGTACAGCCAGGAGTCATCCTGCAGTCTTCTTTCTCCCTTATACCCGCTCTCCACCCGCTAACCCTATCGTTCACTGTGTTCTGGCCACGTGGGGCTTCTGTCTGTCCCGGGAGCACGCCAAGTGCATTTCCCTGCAGGGACATAGTCGTTGCTATTCCTTCTGCTTCCCACTCTCTTCCTCCAGGTCTTCTTTTGGTTGGTTCAGATTTCACTTCAAAAGCCACCTCCCCCAGGAGGCCTTCCCTAGCTTAAGGAAACTGTCCGTAAAATAAAAAGCACCTTATTTTATTTTTTCTCTAATGTTTCTTCATTTTTGTTGAGAGAGGCATTCTGTGCGGGCCCTGAGCATCCCGGCTTTCGGGCCACCTGCATGCTCTGGGTCCTGGCAGCTCGGCGTGGGGACAGGGGAGGGATGCATCTCTGCACAGGACACTTAACGGCTTTGGCTTCCAGGAACAATCTCCAGGCTGCTGTCGTGCCAAGTCCTGGACACATAATTCATGCACACAGAGAACTTGGGATCCTGTGAAGAGGAACATTCTGTTCCTTAAAAGGCTCTTGGCCTGAAGGCCACAGCAGGAGGCCTGACTCTGTCATTGTGCCTCATCTGGGACCCAGATGGAGCAGGCAGGGGGCCGCAGAGACCCTGGGGTGGATGCTTTCTTTTCCTGGGAGGCCCTTCAAAGGGTTTAAGAATTCATGAACTTCTCACAGAGTGATTGATAAATTATTCAAAGCACGTCACCGCGGTGGAGACAGCCCAGGACCCATCCCCCATTTTAGCCGGCAGAGAAAATTGAGGGCAGCAGCAGGGACAGCAAAATACCTAGGAAATCCTGCTGTCCTTTGAGGCGTGGGCCCAGCACTCCCTGCTCTGTCCACTCTCGCAGCCAGACACGTTTTTTCTGAGCATTTACTACGGATCTCCCTCGGTGTTTTTTTAGAAATGACCCTAGACCACCAGTATCGGATCACCAGGGGACCTTGTTAAAAGGCAGATTCCTCCTGAATCAGATTATCTAGAAGGGGACCGCGGCGCTGGCATGGTACACACTCCCTGCATGAAACTGACACCGGCTTACCTTCCTCCCAACCGAAATTAAGCCTTCTCGTCTCTGGGCCTCCCTAGGACCCTGCAATGAAATCGTGATTCTATTCCATTCCATTTAACAGGTGTTTACTGAGCACCCGCGCTGTGCCGCACACAGGCGTGGCATCTTGTATGCGTTGCCTCTAAACCCCAGAAAATACAGGCTCACAGAGGTTGAGAAACTTGCTCAGGTCACTCAGCACATATGGGCAGAGTCAGGATTTGAATCCAGATCCAGCTGATTCTGAGTCCACGTGTCTTGTATGCTATGGCTCCTGTCCATAGGAACCTCTGTTTTAGTTAGTTGGAAGCAAGAACAAGTAATTATAAAGTGAGGAAGAATTCGTTTCTTCATTCATTCTGTAACTCAACAAGTTCCCATTCATCCATTCAGTGCGTGTTTCCTGAGCATCTACTGTGTGCCAGGCACCGCGTGCTTAGAAGGGTCGAGGGAGCTGTGCAGAGCTTCAACAGTGATGACAGGGAGCTGCCATATGGTCCAAAGCTCCCTATTTGGGGAGGCTGAAGAATCGGGTTTGCATCTCGGCCCTGCCACTTGCCAGCTAGGTGACATTAGGCAAGATACCTAACCTTTCTGAGCCAGAGCTTTTTCATCTCTAAAAGTGGAGGATTGAATGAGACGGCAGACAGAGTGCCGAGCACTGCACCTCACACATAGTAGGTATGCTGTTGATGGTAGGAGACAAAAAGGTTAGTTCAAGTCCATGGGGGGAGGAGAAGGTGCTAGTTTTTGTTTGTTTGGTTTTTTTGGGAGGAAGATTGGCCCTGAGCTAACATCTGTTACCAATTTTCCTCTTTTTGTTGAGGAAGATTGTCGCTGAGCTATCATTTTTGCTAGTCTTTCTCTATTTCATGTGAGATTGCTTTCACAGTGTGGCTTGATGAGCAGTGCTGGGTTTGTGCCCGGGATCCGAACCTGTGAACCCCAGGCCACCAAAGCTGAGTGCGCAAATTTAACCACTGCACCACCAGGCCAGCCCCAGAGAAGGGGCTAGTTTTACACAAGGATCACGTATTTGTTTACGTTTGTTCTAGTTCTGACACACGTTCTGCTAGAACGAGGACACCAGAGGATCATAGAGCCAGAGGTAGGATGGTTTCTTATTCACCCGTGAAACGCACCAGCGCCTAGCAGCGCCTGGCTTAAACACAGTGCTGTGGGAATGCTTCCTGGATGAACAGACCGATGAGCTAACAAACATTATGGTTGAATAAATAAAGGAATAAAACTAAGTAGGAGGATGTAGGAAGTAAAAGTCCCCTCTGCCCCCTCACTGACCTCACCTGCTGTCCTCTGCTGGAGCACGTGCATCGGGGCTGTTACTGAAAACAAGTGAATGCTTGATGCTGGAAGCTCACCAGTCGGTCGCACTGATTCCTCCGTGGTGCAGGGCCCCTGGAGCAGGATTCCTGGGCCATTGCCACACCCACGTCTCCTAGCACCCTCATACACTCACTCATTCACTCCAAAACAGTGACTGAGCTCCCACCGAGAGCCAGGTGCTGTGCCAGGCTCCCTGGAGGATGGATACACCTTCACTGGGCGGTAGTTCACAGGGGCGAAATGTACCAGGGCCATCACCAAACGTTAACATGGTCCAGACCTGTGCTATCCAATATGGCAGCCACCGGCCGCATGTAGCTAAGGAGCACTTGAAACATGCCCAGTCTGAATAGAGCTGTAAGCGTAAAATACATGCAGGGTTTTACGCACAATCATTTTTATATTGATTACATGTTGAAATGACAGTATTTTGATAAATTGGGCTAAATAAAATAAATTATTAAAATCAATTCTACCTGTTTCTTTATGTTTGTTTTTTTTAACGTGGCTACTAGAAAATCTTAAATAGCATATAGTGGCTCTCGTTCTGTTTCTATTGAAGAGCCCAGGCAGAGAGAATTCAGAGCAAAAAGCTCAGCCATGATGCTGGGATGGGAGGCAGGTGGACTGGAGGGGCTGGGCATGCTTTGTGGCTTTCAGGGATGGGCTGGCTTGGGGCAGGTGGGCAGAAAGAGGGACAGACGAGGTACTCCAGCCAGGAGTCAATTTCAACCAAAATAAGTCCCCAGTTTCCCAAGTAGACAAAACCGAGAGGCATGTCAAACCCAGACATGCTCGTCTCACTGTTTGGGGAGGATGGCAGCCTCCTGCACCCTAGCGTCCCAGGCCGGGACCAGGGGCCTTGATGGGGGCTGGGGTGTGGAACACTGAGCCTCAGAAATCCTGTGTCCCCCTCCGAAATCCGTGCCACACATCTGCTAACATCTCTCATGCACGGAGAAGTGTCTGCCTCTCCCCAAACCCCAGCTCAACCCTTCCAGGCCACCCCCACTTGCTCTACTTTGTAGGAAACTTCCAGAGCTCCAGGCACCGTCCCCAGAAAGTAATTGCTGTTTCTGCTTCCTTTGTTGGCTGCGCCTCCAGAGTCTGATGAGCTCATTTTAATTAAAGTCCTGATTGCATTGGGAAGCAACGGTGGGGACGTGCAGGTCTGCTGGGGAGGGCGGCAGCGCTGTGACGCAGGAAGATGCTTCTGCCCCCAGCTTTGCCTGCCTGGGCGGCTGCCTGAAGTCACCTCCCAGAAACAACAACAACAACAGCAACGATGATAGCAATCATGCGGTCACCAGGCCGCTCCTGTTTTCCTGCACGTAGCTCCCAAGCCCCTCTGTGTCTACCTCTTGGTCACTCCGCAGAGTGGCCCTGGGAGGCAGCCCAGGCCAGGGCACGGGGTCTGCATGTCACAGTCGCAGTTCAGAGAAGCAACTGCCTCGAAGTCGTGACTCATGAGCAGAAGGGCAGGACTTGAACTCAGCGTCAGGCCTGGTGATCTGGCCACTCTCCCAGCTCGTATCCCGACTCCTGGGAGTAAGATGTGTCCCTCAGGACCCCCAGCCACATCCTACCTCTGCCTCCACTTAGCTGACTTGATCTCCGGGAGCCTCGATTTCTGCATTGTGTAAAATGGCTAATGTCACGGACAGCAAGGATTTGATTAAAATCAGCACCTCCATTGGAGGCCTGCTCTTGCCCTCCCATGGCTCCTCGTGGCGTCCAGGACAGAGTGTGAGCATCTCAGTGTGGCTCCCACGCCCTCCCAGCTCCGCCCTGCCAGCCTCCTCACTTCCTCTGGCCCATTTCCCTCTGACCTCTCTGCTCTGGCCGCGCTGAACTGGTCTAATGACTCCAGCCAAGCTGTGCTGCCTCTCTCCTTCAGCCTTTGCCCCCGGTTCCCTTCTGCCTGGAACACGCTCCCTGTAACCGCCCCCCCGTCCCCACACACTATCCCTGTCCCATCCTGCCTGCATCTTCCTCACCCTTCATGGCTCCATGCAGACATCCCCTCCTCCAGGGATCTGCCCAGGGCTGCCCAGTGCCCACCCTCATGGGAGCCTGCATGCTTACCACGCTGACCATGTGCCCCTACACTGGAAAGCTCCTGGAAGGGACACGCCTGGCGACCTCACTGCTCTGACCCCACTGCCTGTCTCCTAGATCTGAGGCTAGAGATAAGCAAGGATTCTGGAACCAGGCCTGGCTTGGATGCTGTTATGGGTTGAATTGTGTCCCCCCAAAGACATGTTGAAGTGCTAACACCCAGGACCTGTGAAAGTGTCCTTGCTTGAAAGGAGGGTCTTGCAGATGTAGTCAAGTTAAAATAAGGTCATTAGGGTGGGCGATAATCCAATATGATTGTTGTCCCTACAAGAAGAGGAAAAGAGACAGAAAAACAGAGAGAGAGAAGACAGCCATGTGACGATGGAGGCGGAGACCAGAGTGATGCAGCTACAAGCCCAGGAACGCCGAGGGCTGCTGGCCACCAGCAAAACCTGGGGAGAGACGAGGAAGGACTGAGTCTGCTGACGCCTTGGTTTCAGACGTCTAGCTTCCGGAACAGTAAGAAAATAAATATATTTCTGTTGTTTTAAGCCACTTGGTTTGTGGCTCTTTATTAGAGCAGCTGTAGGAAACTGATCCAAACGCCCAGCTCTACGACTGACTGCGACATTCACTCTGTGCTTCAGTTTCTTGCAAATGGGGATGATAGTTAGGATTCACCTTGTAGAATTGTGAGGATTAAATGAATTAACAGTGTGAAGCCTAGTAAACAATAAATGCTCTGTAAGAATGAGCTGTTATTACTATTTATAATAATAGGTGCTCAAAAATTTATGTTGAAAAACGAGGCAGGTGAAAGACACATAGTAGGTGTTCCAGAATTATTCATTCCCCTTTTCTCTGTGCTCACCAGGTACAGCTGCCATTTATGTCTGGAAACTGACAGTGGACATGTGTTGTTTGTCTCTTTCCAGCATCCATTTTCTCTCTTCTGGTGGCAGTGCCCCAATTTTCCTTGGATGATCCCCATCCTCAGCTCTCTGTCCATGTGGCTCATCTGGAGTTGATCCTACACCCCACTACTGTGGGAATTTGATTCAGAGGGGGACATGTAATCCCAAGTTGGTTCAATGAGAGTTAGCTCTGGAATTTTGACTGGAAAGAGAAGCTTTCTTTCTGTGAGGTTGCTAAGCTGGTAGAATGTAAATCTGGAGTTGCTAGCAGCCATCTTTCTACCAAAGCTAACCAAAGGAAAGTAGAGAAGAGAGATGGAGAAAGTTCCTAATACCATCACTGGAGCACCTGGATCCTACGGTGCCTGAAGGCACATCTACCTGTGGACTTTTCAGTTACCAGAGAAAATAAACTGCAATTTTATCTCCTTAAACCAAAAGATCTGATTCAATATTGAAATTGGGAGCGGAAGGGGTTGTTGCAGGTGACAGAACCTAAAATGAGGAATCGGCTGAATGGCGAATGGTGTGGAACAATGAGAATTTTCCCACCTGCAGCAAGGAAGTTGGCAGTCCCTGTTAAACAGGAGGAACCAGCTGGCTAAGAGTCACTTACTTGTCCTGGGACTGGGGCCATGTACCTGCTGGTACTGGACTTTAAGAGATGTGGCAGGAAAAAGGATACTGGAGCATGTTGACTGCTTCCTGCGGACTTCAGTAAATTCTTACTAGAAAGAGACGAGCTTTGATGGAAGCTGGCCCGTCCAAGTGATGGGCGAGAACAAAAGAATAAAATCCTCTTTCTTACATGAGGCTTTTTCTGCCTGTGGTCAATAACGCAAGTTGACTGAGAGTCAGAAAAGAGAACAGAGGAAGGCCTGTTTCCAATCTGTAGAATTTCCCAGCTGTGGCCTGGATGCAAGGACCACCCCCTCCAGCAGAGCTCTAGCTTTGGATGCTGGTCAGAGGAGTCGTCCTGAAACAAGTAGACGGGGATCTTGATGAGCTTGTAAGTTCATTGAACTTCTGGAGAAATCCCAATCCTGGGAAACTGAAAGCCTGTTTGCTCAGCCCCTAAGGGAATCGCGAAGCCTTGAACCTACACCAACAGGAGTTGGATCGCCAGCCATACGCTTCCAAAGGAGCATCCTTTACGATCCAGCAGGGCAGGTCAGCAGATTAGCAGAGCAGAGACACCCAAAAGTGGCTGATCAAAGGACTCGTCCATCTCCAGGAAGGAGTCCTCGCTGTCATTCACAAGCTAAAGAACATGGGCAAGTGACAGCCTTATGTTGTTTTTCCTTATCTTCTTTTCCCAAAGGTATTTTTGTTGCAATTTTTCTTGTTTTTTCTCCACCGTTATACAAGAGCTGTGTTAGGAGAGCTAATTTACCATTCAGCCATATGTTGCTGGACTCTAGGAACTATACTCGGATCTAATTGAGATTGATGAAATCCACCCAGAGATCGTGGGTTCGGATCTGGATGTGGACATGCCTTTAGCTTGTCTCTGATTCGGGGTGGGGAGAGGGTAGTGTTTGATCGTCTGTGATGTTGCTGCCCTGTGTTAGGTGGAGGCATTTTTGAAGCTGAGGGCAGACGGTGGTATGCGGAGATTGGTTAAGTACAGGATGTAGTTGACATCTATTGCTTTCATCTGCCCAACACCCATCCTTGCCTTTTCTGCTCCCAG
Organism: Equus caballus; assembly: GCF_041296265.1. NCBI lineage: Eukaryota > Metazoa > Chordata > Mammalia > Perissodactyla > Equidae > Equus > Equus caballus. The sequence goes on along the minus strand of NC_091707.1, from coordinate 51,365,244 downwards.
CACCCTGTTTTTGCCTTGGGAAACAGACCTTCCCAACTGCCACACATAGTGCTTAGGCCAGGTTGAGACGTCCTTCACCTCCCAACTTCTCAGCCCTAGGGGTCACTCCATGACCCGGGCCTGGACCATCGGTGATTACATCCCACACTCCGTCAGGGATAGACATATTATTCCAATAAGAGTCAAGCAAATGCTTTCTCTGGAACTGCTAGGAAGAAAGAAGTTCCCTTTCCTTTGGGGCCATTAAGCTGGTAGAGGGCAAGTCTGGAGCTGCTGGTGGCATCTTGCTCCCGTGAAAGGAGAGCCTCCTTGAAAGCGGAGGTGATCAGAATTGAAAGACGGAGTGAGATAGACTGATGACAACACCCTTTGAGCCCCTGGAGCTCAGGTGCCCCGGAACTTCCAGCTAGATGAGCCGATAAATCTCCTCTTTTGCTGAGCCCCTTTAATCGATTTTCTGCCATTTGCGGTTGAAAGAGTGTTGCCATATAAGAACTCAAGCTGGCTCTTGGAGTGAGAGTGGTTGGAATATAAGAGCCCCGGGAGTTTTTGTAAGGGTTTGCTCTTCAGTATTCTCTCTTCTCTGACTACCTGTAAATGACTCAGAAAACTCCCCATCACCAATTGCAATATTTCCATAGCTGTGTGAACCCAGCAGAAATGTGGACCTAGTTAGCTATTGAGGTGTGGGAGTCTTCACTGCTTGACTGAATTTAGTTTTTTCCCCTCACATATGGGGTGTGTATGGATGAATATAATTATCTTTGAACTTTATTGGATAGCTCTTTATTTTGATATAATTTCAAACACCAAAAAGTTGCAAGAATAGTACAAAGAACTCTCATATGTCCTTCACCCACCAATTATTATTTTACCACATTTTCATTATCATTCTTTTTCTATATATACACGTATCCAGATTATTAATTTTCTCTGAACCATTGAGAATAAGGTTGCAGATTTCATGCATCTTTACCCAAAAATAGTTATTCTGTATTTTTAAGAACAAGAAAATTCATCTTACAGTGTAATTATCAAAATCGGACAACTTAACATTGATAAAATACTATTATTTAATCTATAGAACCTATTCAAATTTCACAAGTTGTCCCATAATGTCCTTTATGGTCATTTTTATTCTAACCCAGGATTTAGTTTTGGGATTAAGCATTGCATTTAATTTTCCTTGCTTTTTAGTCTCCCTCAGTCTGGAATGGTTCATCAGTTTATCTTTGCTTTTCTTAACACCGGCATTTTTGTTTTGCAGAATGCCCTTAGTTGGTGTCTTAGTCTCTTTGGGCAGCAATAACAAAGTACGATAGAGTGGATGACCTAGAAACAACAGAAATTTATTTCTCACAGTTCTGGAGGCTGAGAAGGCCAAGATCAAGGTGCCAGCAGAGTTAATGTCTGGTGAGGACCTACTTTCTGGATCATAAATGCTGCCTTCTTGCTGTGTCTTCACATGGGGGAGAGAGAGAACAAATTCCCTCTGGTGTCTCTTCTTACAAAGACACTAATGCCATTATGAAGGCCCCGCTCTCATGATTTCATTAACCCTCATTACCTCCCAGAGGATCCCATCTCAAAACATCATTACATGGGGGTTGAGGGTTCCAATATATGAATTTGTAGGGGGATAAAATTTAACCCAAGGCAACTACATTATTGTGATGCTCACATTGTCTTGCATTTGGCCATTGGAAGCCTCTTTAAGTTTGGTTCAGGTTGGTTTCTGTGTCCTTTTTCATGTTTTTATTTATTTATCTTTGAGCCCTTACCTACTTTTGAGATACAGTGTTTAGAAATCAAGATCTGGTAATCGTTGGGCTTTTGAAGTCTGAATAGGGCAACATTTGAAACTCTGATGATCTTCTGTGGAAGCTCAGAGACCTTGGGGAAACTCTTGGTCTTTCATCTGTAAAGTGCAACACTTCCCAGTTGTTTCAGCCTCTTTATTTTTAGCTATGGGATCCTCTGTTCAAAGAAGCCCAATGGGTAAAACAGATGTGACAGAGTGAACGAGCGAGAAATTAGCTGGTGTCTGGTTACCTTGGCTGCCAAGGACACTTCAGTAAGGGTGAAAAGGGGTCCGTCCTCTCCCCAGCCTCAATAGGATAGACAGCCATGCTTTGAGTTCCAAGTTGGGGGCTCTCTTGCATCAAAGAGGATTCGATAGCTTTTGTGTTTGATGATTAAGCTAGCTCTTCTCATAGAGGGAGGGGTTGTTTATGTCTTGGCTTTGAGGAGGGCTGTGGAGTGGTCCTGAGCTTAGAAAGGGGCTGATTTTGCTTGTTTCTGGAATGCAGATGCCTGGGCTCTGCTTCCACAAATGACCACCATGGACGGGGATGGTGGGCAAAGGAGACAGGCAAGCTTCTCCCCCAATTTGATGGTCTGACTCAACCTCGGGGTTTCTGGCATAAGTGAAAGGAGTGGGAGGGAGTCCACCAGGGTTAGATATTGGACTTCTTGGACGCTATTATGAGAAGAACTTGGAGCTGGATCTGATTTGATTTTTAAAATGTATCATTCTGTGTTTCTATATGTTGGCTGGGCGGTATTTACTCTTGGCACACAGATAAAAGGAGAGTTCTCCGTTGAAGAGGGAGATCCGAAAGCATATGGAATTTGCCATACTCTAAACACTCACTGCTGAGGTTGGACATGCAGTGTCACCATGTCTAGCCCTGGGTGTTGGAATAGAAACATCTCAGGACCTGGAATCCCAAGAGTGTCCCCATTTGTAAAGGGAGGGCGGTGATAGCACATTGCAGCGTTGTCATAAAAGTTAAATGAGATGATCCACGGTAATTGCTTGGCCCAGTATCTGTCCATAGGACATGCTCAATAAAAGGGGCCATTATTCTTAGTTCACTAGTTAACTTACTTTTTGATTCATTCCTAAGGCTCCAGGTCCTGTTCTTTAGTGTGTCCTTAAAGCATTGGCCTGCTTTACCCACTTCCTGGTTTTTGACTCAGAGTGTCCTATGGACAGACGTTCAAGTCAATGCCCAGGCTGCCATGAATCCTTACCATCTTCAGCCCCTCTATAGGGAGCTCTTCTTTCATACTCTACACAAGTAAAGCAAACTTGACATCAACCAGTTGAGAGAGGTGGCCTGGGACACATATGTTTGAGCCACTGCATTACCAGGAAGGCTCCACCTTGCCTTAGTTTGGGAAAAGCTCCCTGCCGCCTGATGGGGCACAGCTGGGTGTTGTGGGCATCCTGACTTCTCTCATCATTGCACACCCCAGGAGGCCTGGAAGCAGGAGAAGAGGCTCCCAGGACAATGACTTTGATTTCTAGTAATGGACACGCTAATTAGGTAATTGTTTTCCAAGTTGAAAATCATCCCTTTGGGGATCTACTGATGCGTTCAATCCGAGGGAACCTGCATTACCCTCTGGATGCCGTCCTGGGCCTTCAGACTGGGCAGCACATCTGTCCATTCCACACTGGGGAGGCCTTGGAGGGTATCAGAGTGAGGCCCTGGGGACGTTTGACAGCTAATGAGGCAGAAGATAATGATCCTGAGGGCCCCTGTCCACATCACACCACTTGGACTCAATTGAAAAGTATTTTTCAATTGCCACGTGGTGACTGACGGCTCAGAAGTAGTGTGCGGGGCAAGAAAAGCAGCTTTCCCCTTTCGCCTCTTTTCCCTCCCTCCCCCTCCTCCTCCTCCTCCTTCCTTCTTCTTCTCTTCCTCTTCCAATTATTACATTATTATTACTTACTTGAGAGGAATTGTCGTAACTTCTGCAGACAAAATGATTAAAAACATAGTTGTGCTCTCTGCCCTCATAGGGTTCATAGTCAAGTGGAAAAGCCAGATTAATGAAACAAGCAATTACAATATGTTTTGGAAAGAGCTAGAATGTGCCAGGTGTGACAGGAGCACATAGGACAGGCAAATAACCCAGAATTCGGGGGACAGCAAAGGTCTCTGGGAGAAAGAAATATCTAACTGGGACCTGAAAGATGACTGGGGATTAGTAAGGTAAAAGCAGAGAAGGAGGGAGGAAGGGCAGAGTGGTGAGGAGCGAGGCTGGAGGGGTAAACAAGGGACAGATCATGGCAGGGTTGGAAGCCACATGAAAGAGTTGGGGCTTTATTCTAAAGGTGATGTTGAAAGGTGTTAATCAGGCATCTTTCATAAGATAATACTGCCAGGGCTGGCCCCGTGGCATAGTGGTTAAGTTCAGCACACTCTGCTTCAGCAGCCTGGATTGGTGGGTTTGGATCCCATGTGTGGACCTAGACCACTCATCAGCCATGCTGTGGTGGAGACCTACACATAAAGTGGAGGAGGATTGGCACAGATGTTAGCTCAGTGCTAATCTTCCTCAGCAAAAATAAAAAATAAAAAAAAATAACAGTGTCAACTCGAGTAGGGTGTGAAAGAGGGCACAGAAGTTAAGAGATAAGTTGCGAATGGGTTATAGTCACAGCCTGGGACACAGAATGGGACACAGCCTGGACATGGTCATGATGATGGATTGGATAGAATCAATAGGTTCCAAAGGCATTTATGAGAGATGGTTAGGAGGTGGAATCAACAGGACTGGAAATTGACTGGATGTGGGAGAGTGGTCTATAAAAATGGTGCCCAGTTTCCTGATTTGGCCAACCAAGTGGGCATTTTTGCCATTTCCTGAAGTGAGGAAACTGGAGCAAGAGCAGAAAGGAGGAAGCCAAGAGCCCATTTTAAGCGTGTTGTAGTTGAGATGCGGAGGGGCCATCCCAGTGGAGAAGTCTAGTAGGCAGACAGCACGTAGTTCTGGAGCTCAGAAAGGAATCCCGGGATGGAGAAAGAGATGTTGGAGATGTGGACCTACAACAGACAGATGTCTGATTCTAAAGCTTGTGAGTGGAAATACTCGAAGAGACTGGCTGGATTCCACTGAACGACCTGGAGAGATTTCATATTCAACATTTACCACACACCTACTACATGCCAGGCTCTGTGCGGGCCACTGAGTAGTCCATAATGAATAACTTCATCTACAGTTCTTTCCCTTATGGGTGCATGGGTCCCTCCAAGTTTCAAGACTCCATGACTAACTATAGTGAAAAAAAAAACCCCCGTGATATTTACACCACCTTGGGAAACCAACGCTTCCTAGGGATTTCCAATGAGACACAAAATAACCCTGCATGAATCATCTGTGCATAGTAAAGAAAGCCATCGATTGTGGTAATTGAAGCTGTCCAGCATTGCTTTAAAAAAATCAATATTGCTGCCAAGAAAATTCTGTGTAGCTTTACAATCAAATCCATCAGCCACTTCCTGCAACAGAGGATTGTTGGAAAGCAAGATAAATGAGCCACAGAAGGGATCTATCTCAGCCAATTCAATCCACCCGGCAGGGCGATGATGCTGGAGACAAGTCTCTGAATCAAAAAGTAGCCAACCCCTAAAAAAGGAAACTCTGAGCCCAGTGCTCAATGTTCAGCCCCACACTGGGCAGTAGAGGGAGGGTTCCAGCTCTGCAACTGGGAGAAGAATCCCTGAGGGCTGTCTGTGTTCAGCAGGACACTGAGGGTGAGATTTGACCTAGGGGTTCTATTGTAGATGTATGTTTTAGAAAAATAAAGTCACATGGCGTAAGGAAGCAAGTGCAAGAATATTTATGGAAGCAACGCTCTCATAGCAAGAAAAGGAAAGGAAAGGAAAGAAGCGACCTCAGTGACACCAATTAAGGAACCGATAAATAAACTGTTATACAGCCTCAGTATGGCATGCTCTATAGCTCTCTTAATATGAGGTGATCCCAAATGTTGCATGTAAGATTTCTAAGACATTAAAAAATTCCCCACATTTCTTATGAAGGTGTGAGGCACGTAAAGTTAAATTTATCCTTCTTTGCATACACTTCTGTGAGTTTTGACAAACGTAGGCAGCCACTATCAAGATAGAGAAGAGCTCCACATCTCCCAAAATACCCTCCGCCGTGTTCCTTTGCAGTCAACCCCTCCCCCATCCCCAGTCACCAGCAACCACTGATCTGTTATCTATCCCCACAACTTTGCCTTTGCAAGACCGTCATGGAAACGGAATTGTACAGCATGTAGCCCTTTGAGTATGGCCACTTTCTCTCAGTATAATGCATCTGAGATACAACCGTGTGGTTGTGTGTCTCAGAAGTTCCTTCTCTTTTTCTTCAGCCGAGGAGTGTTCCATTGCACACATGGACCAGTTTGTTTATCCATTCCCTGCTGAGGGACTTGAAGTTGTTTCTGCGTCTTTCTTTCTTTCTTTTTCTTTTTTTCTTCTTTTTTTGTGGCTAATTTCAAATAAGCCACTATAAACATTCGTGTTGTTTTTTTTATTTGAGCCATGCCTCACGTATCTTAAAATTTACCATTTTAAAGCATAAAATTCAGTGATTTGTAGTATATTCACAGAATTGTGCAACCATTACCATATCTAATTCTAGAACATTTTTATCACACCCATAAGAAGCCCCCGTATCTACTAGCACTGACTCCCGATTTCCTCTTCCCAGCGTGTGGCAACCACTCATCTATTTTCTCTTTCTATGAATTTCCTATTCAATACATTTCATATGAATGGGATCACATAATATGTGGCCTCTGTGTCTGGTTTCTTTGACTTAGCTTCGCATTTTCCAGGTACATCAGTGATGTAGCATGTGTCGCTACTACAGGTCTTTTTAAGGCTGAAAATATTCCATTGTCTGGATATACCACATTCTGTTTATCCATCCATTAGCTGATGGGTATTTGGTGTTTTCATTTTTTGTCTATTATAAATAATTCTGCTTTCAAAATTCATGTACAAATTTTTTATGGATATATGTTTTCAGTTTTCTTGGAGTGGAATTGCTGGCTCTTACAGTAATTCCATGCTTAACTTTTTGAAACCCCCAAACTTTTTGAAACCGCCATGTTTTCCCAAGTGGCTGCACCATCTTATAGTTCTACCAGCAATATATGAGCCTTCCAATTTTTCCATGTCCTCACCAAAACGTGTTATTTTTTTTTTGTTGATTCTAGTCATCCTAGTGGATGTGATATATATATATATTTTTTTTTTTGAATCATTATCTTAGTGACTATCCTGGGAATTATAGCTAAAATCTTAATTTATAATAATCTAGTTCATTAATACCAATTTAAATTTTAAAAGTCCACAAAAGCTTTGCTCCTTTATAGCTCTGTTCACTCCCCCATCCTCTGTGCTATTACTATCATGCAAATTACATCTTAACACATTTTATGCCTATAAACAGATTTATAATTTTTGTTTTATGCAGTTGTGTTTTTTTAAAAGAAAATCAGATAGAAGGAGAAAAAAACAATTACATACAAAAAATACATTTATAACATCTTCTGTATTTTCTCTTCCTGTGGATTTGAGTTACTGTCTAGTGTCTTTGCACTCAGCCAGGGGGATTCCCTTTAGCATTTCTTGTACAGAAGTTCTGCTAGCAACTAATTCTCTGAGTTTTTGTTTATCTGAGAATATCTTAATTTCCATATCCATAGTTTTGGATCTTATAGCAAACTATGTCCATAGTTGTGCTGGATATAGAATTCTTGGTTGACAGTCTTTTGCTTTCTTTACTTGAAGACATCACCCCACTGCCTGTACGGCTCCATGATTTCTGATGAGAAATCAGCTACTAATCTTTTTGAGAATCACTTAGACATGATGGGTCACGTGGTTTTTGCTGCTTTCAAGATTCTCTCCTTGTCTTTGGATGTTGAAAGTTGGATTATGATGCATCTAGGTGTGGAACGTTTTGAGTTTATCCTACTCAGAGTTTGTTAAGTTTCTTGGATGTGCATGTTAATGTTTTTCATCAAATTTTAGCAAGTGTTAGGTCATTGTGTCTTCAAACATACTTTTTGTCCTCTTCTTTCTTTCCTTTTCTTCTGATATTCTCATTTATGTGTATCCAGTCATGTGTCACTTAACGATGGGGATACATTCTGAGAAATGCATCATTATGTGATTTTGTCATGCAAACGTCATAGAGTGCACTTACATAAACCTGGATGGTATAGCCCACTACACGCCTAGGCTGTATGGTTTTAATCTTATGGGACCAGCAACGTACAGGCAGGCTGTCGTTGATCAAAATGTCATTATGCAGCATGTGACTGTGTTGGCACACTTGCTGGTGTTCCAGAGGTCTCTGAAGCTCTGTTCATTTACATTACTCTTTTTTAAAAAATTATTTTTTCTTTCTGTTCCTCAAAATAGATAATCTCAGTGGAACTATCTTGAAGTTTACTGTTTCTTTCTTCTGCTGATTCCTTGTTACTTGACGCTTGTTAGCCTGGTGGCAGGATCGACTACACAATTTGAAGGGCCCAGTGAAAAATGAAAATGTGGGTCAAAAACTATTAAGAATGTTAAGATGACAACAGCAGAGTGTTAAACCAAGTGCAGGACCCTTCTGAGCATGGGCCCTGTGTGACTGCACTGGTCACATGCCCATGAAGTCACACCTGCCTCTGGTGGAGGTTTGGGGTGGAGACATTCTCTCTCGTTCTGACTCAGCCTCGATTTTAGGTGAGGCCCCTGCCACTGGGTCTTGGAGTTGGGACCTTCTCAGCCATCCTGCCCACTTCCAACTGGAGGTCTGGTCAGTGGACAGTGACCCTGCATCTTCCCCAAAAGTAGAGAGCATTCTTTGGTCCCCTTCCCCCAGCTATAATGGATTTTCACCAGCACCCTGAGGGTGACAGGGTTTATTGTCCTGTGGCATGGTTGTCTGCCTTCTGACCTCAGCTCTCTTGGGGCTCAAGAAAAGTTATGAATTACAAGTTGGCAATTTTGTTGTTGTAAAGGTGGAAGCAGTGTTTGTTTCATTTTCTTCCACCCTAAGTGGAGACTATGTAGTGGAAATCTGAGTATCTAAAATTTCTTTATTATGGTGAATTGCAGTATGATGCACCCTGTCACCCAGCTACAACAATTGTCAGTCCAAGACTCCTCTTGTTTCCTCCAGTGGGTAATTTTGCAGGAAATACTATATAAAATCAAATTTCAAACGTAATATGTCATTATAACACATCTTTTAATTCAGTAAATATATCATAGCAGTAAATAATAATTGAATGGGAACTCACTTGGGTTCAGATAAATATCTGTATGTTTGCAAATGCAGAGATGAAAGTCTGGAAAGGGCACAGCAAACTATATCAGCATTTGTCCTCGAGAGAGGAGTGGGACCGGGTGGGGGTCAAGGACGATGTATGTTTTATCTTTAATTTCTTTATTAACTATGACAGCCTATTCTTGTCTTATTTGTGTGAGCTAAAATGTGTGAGAAGGAAATAGGAAATGAAAATAATAAAACAGACTTCGGAATCTGACATGGGTTTGAGTCCCATCTCCACTGCTGACCTTACGTGTGACCTTGGACAAGTCACATGTCCCGGGGCTGAGGGGTGGGGAGGTTTGGGTGGCAGATAAGCATCCCTTACAGGATTAATCGCACTAGAGGATTGATTGACTCACCTGTGTAAGACCTTCTGTCTCCACCCAGTGTAGAATTATGAACAGGCACAAACTCACTGAGGAATATTACATCCTAATTATAATGAGCTTCTTCTGCCCCTGTGTGGTGTGTTGAAGTTATTGCTAGGATTTTTCTAAGTCAAAGGGAAACCAAAGTGAACATAATTTATTTTCCTTTTAAATTGGAATTCATCTCTTTTTTTTTTTGAGGAAGATTAGCCCTGAGCTAACACCTGCCATCAATCCTCCTCTTTTTGCTGAGGAAGACTGGCCCTGAGCTAACATCTGTGCCCATTTTCCTCTACTTTATATGTGGGACGCCTGCCACAGCATGGCTTGATAAGCCGTGTGTAGGTCCACACCTGGGATCTGAACCGGCAAACCCCCGGCTGCTGAAGTGAAACATGCGAACTTAACCACTGAGCCACCGGGCCGGCCCTGGAATTCATCTCCATCACTTCTTGGTCTCCAAGACCGCTTCTACAGTGTCTTATTTAGGCTTCTATTACTGTCAAGTGCTTACAGTATCTCTCTTTCCTCCCCTAGCTTGTAAACCCCTTAAGGCCAGGAACAAACTTAATTCTCTCTTTCTGTCTGTTTCTCTCAACTTCTTTATTTCCAAGAAAAATGGAATAAACCCGTATCAAGCCTGCAGGGCTGTTTTGAAGATTAAATCACCTCCAGTCCATGTAAACACTTTGTCAACTACTACCTGCTTCCCAGATCTATCCATTTGTTCATTCACAAACTTTCGTTCATGATGTCTGCAGCCGCGCGCTGCACAATTTGGAGGGCCAGCTCATTCCCCTAAAGGATCTGTGGCCTCATGGGTGGTGGAAGAGAACAACGGCCACAAACTACAGAAAGTCTGTGGTCAGTGCTGTACAAAGTACCGTGAGAACCTAGAGAAGGAAGGGGAATGTTGCTGGGGACAGAGGGCAAGGGAGCAGTTCATACAGAAAGAGGGTTTGAGAACAGCTTGAGGTGTCAGCAGCAGCTCCCTGTGGAGAGATGATACGAGAGGGCATGTCATCAAGTTCAGAGGGGCGGGGGGGCAGGGAGACTCGTTCAGGGGCCAGAATCAGGATCCTGCATGGTGCACTTTAAGGGGCACGGTGGGTGTGGCTGGAGAAGAGTCTAGAAAGGTGGGCTGAGCAAGCACATGAAGGACCTTGAACGCCGTATCGAGGAATAAGTACGCAAATCACCCAAGCTTGCAGTGCCTTCCGGAGGGCAGATACTCAACAGTCACTTGTGAAATTGAATTAAGTGGATGCGAACCATAGGAAGCTTCATGGTTTCTATCTTGAATCGTCCATTGTCTTTTACTTAGAGACAGGTGATTTTCAAAGCTTCAATCTCACCAGGTCTATTTTAACAATAGCATTTCTCTGAACACTTTCACTGTACCAGCATGTGACATTTATATTCACTAAACAAAAAGTCTCACGTCTTGACAATGTGATGATTTTTTTTCTCAGAAGGTGATCCTTAAAAAAATATGGCTTTTTTAAGAGGCTCGTACACACGTACACTTTTTAGGATACAGAAGATTCGGTAATCGTATCCAGATTTTGGAACATCTGAAAATGCAGCTAAGTGCCTTTTGGCTAGAAGATAAATTCCTCTCAAAGGAACTTGATTATGATTTTAGCAGTTGACAGCCAGCATTCATCAAAGTTGTCGCCTTCAGGCTTTTAAGAAAATGGAAGAAAATGGAATGACAAAGAAATATGGCTGGTTGGAATGGAGGGTGAGAATAAATTAGGATGTAAATTTTTAAATTCTTAAGAATACATTTAAAGTTTTATAATTATGATTCTAGAAGAAGACAAGCCTTCAACTCATAATTTGATGCCAGTTATCTTCATGGATTAGTTATTATCTGAACTTTCACTTTATAGAGAAGCCAAATTTAGTTAGAAGAAAAAGGAGCAAGGAATTTGACTAGGCATGCCACAAAATATGGAGAAAAGCAATAAATATATGAACAAAAAGATGCCTTAATGAGTTAAAACACTATTCAATTTTTCACCCATGAAACTGGCAAAGATTTAAAAATATCGACTGTGGGTGTTGCCAAGGGAAGGATGAAATGGGCACAGGCAAATATTGCTATAGTAGATGGTGCAGTGTGCCACCCAGACTCCCCCCGAAGGACAGGGGCACTTCTTTCCCCAGCTGCCAGGAGTGTTGGCTGCTGATGGACGGGTCACAGCTGAGTCCCTTCCTGGGAATTGACCCCTTGGGGCATCCTACATCTAATGACTGATCCTACGGGTTCACAAAAGCCTGAGCCTTTTGCCTTGATTCAGGACAGCTGGAGGCGCCATCCCAGGTCCAGAATTCCCTGTGCCGTCGCTCAGGGCTTGAAATTGCACTGCAGTCCCACCTTCTGCTCTGCCAGTCTTGCTTCTTCCCTCCCTCGCTGACAGGCATTGTAAGAGCCCTTCCCAATAACTCGCCTGCCCACAAACCTCTGTCTTATGTCTGTTTTGATAGAAGACGACTGCCAGGAGGAAATGAACACGTTTCTCCTTGTCAAATGTATTAATATTTTCCTTTATGAAATCTTATTTTGATTCTACATTTATAAAATATTTTCCACCATGAATCAAGTTAACATGAACCCATATTTTCTCCTAGTTCTTTTAGTAGTCCATATTTTTATATGTAACTCTTTTTTGTGTGTGTGAGGAAGATTGGTCCTGAGCTAATATCTGTTGCCAGTCTTCCTCTTTTTTTTTTTTTCCCTTCCCAAAGCCCCAGTACATAGCTATATATCCTAATTGTAAGTCCTTCTAATTCTTCTATGTGGGATACCGCCACAGCATGGCTTGATGAGTGGTGGGTAGGTCTGTGTCAGGGATCTGAACTGGCGAACCCCGGGTGGCTGAAGCAGAGTGCGCAAACTTAACCACTGGGCCATGGGACCAACCCCAACATGTAACTCTTTAATTCATCTGGAATTCATACCAGTGTAATGTGTGGAGTGGGATCTAATTAAATCTCCCCCCATACAGTGGACCTCCAGCACTCATTATGGGATAAACTGCCTTCTTCTCCATGGATACTGAGAGGCGTGTGATTTGATTTCACAAGAGTCCAACATCTTCCACTGGGAGCTTTCCAAAGTAGAGGGTCCAATTTAGGCAGGACCAGCGTGAATCACACGTGGCCAGCAGAGGTCTCTGGTGCATAAGAAATGGGCCTCTGCCAGCTGGCTAATTTCCCCAGACAAATGGTTTGCTTTCTCTGAACAAAATGAATTCTGAAATTGCCAGAGCTGGACTGTCCCCAGCTCCGGGCTGGGCCCCACAGGCTGAGGCCTCTCTCTGCTGTCGATGGTGCAGGGACCTGTGCCTGAAGAGTCTGATGGAGAAGCAGATGGAGCTCCACTCCCAGGGCCCCCTCCTGCCCCCCCTCTCCCCAAGAGTCTGTCTTAAAAAGTGAGTTTCCTGTTGCTGGAAGGGCCAGACAGAGGTTCCAGAAATTTCCATTAGCCTTCCAGAGATCTGGAGTCCGACCATCAGGGCCACTCCAGGCTGCCTTGCTATAAACTAATGAACTCGAATTTATAAAATACGGAGTGCTTAGTGATGTTTCTTGGGTGAAATTTTCTCAGCAATGACCCAGCAACTCTTCTGTGCTGCGATTCGAGGCTTGGGAGAAGGCCCTTCCCCACCCCCGACTCTGTCTCGTCATGGCGCCTTCCTTGACATCACCGCAGGTTCATGCCGCTGGCTCCCAAGAGGGCTTCATTCAGTTAAAATCCTCTGCAGGAAGAGCAGCAGCGGCTCCATCAGCTGGCCGGGCCTGGGCCTGGGTGCTCAGCTGAGAGCTGGAGATGACTTTTCTGCGGTCACAATTTTATGGACATTTGGCCCCGGCCATGGCAGTGTGGGCAGCGAAACCGGACGGCTCGTAATTCCAGCTCTGCTCCTGGTGGACACAGGCTGCAGGTGCAGGCAAGCGCCTTCGTCTGAGCCTCATCAGTGAGTGAGGGCAGACCGTGAGCCGGGCCCTTATTTTCCCAGATGCCCTGAACCTTGATTTTGTGAGAGGGTGGTGTGCATGCCACTATATGGTTAGCTCTTGTCTGTGTTAGCCAGGGTGGGGTTGGGTCAAGGTTGTCCACGGTCTCCACCTCTCCCGTAACAAGCAGAGCTCCTGGGACCATCTGTTTGTCAAACACACGGGCTTCAGGCCCCCACCCAGCCCTGATGAACCAGAGTTGCTGGTGTGGGCCCAGGGACTTGCATGTAATTGGGGGATTCTGATGCACAGTGACCACTGTCCATAGGACAAAGTCCAGCCTCTCTCTAGCGTGGCTTGCAAGTCCTACAGAATCTGGCCCTTGCCTGACATACTCCTTGTGCACCCTTCCCCCAACAACACACACACACACACACCATACACCATGACCCAGCCATTCCCTACCTCTTAAAATTTGGAGAATGCGCCTGGATGAGTCATACTACTGTGATTTTGCTCACACTAGTTCCTTCTCCTGAACATCGTTTCCTACAACTTCCTCCCAACCCACCTCTTCTCCTCGAAACCCAAGATCAGCTGCTCATGCTTCGTGCTTCATTTGAGTGTCATCTCTTCCCTGGAGCCTCTCTAGAGTCATTTGTCCTCAGAGTACACCAACTCCACTTTCCCTTATGCCCCCCGCACCATGTCCTGACACCTGTCACCTCACCTGTCATCCTTGGGGACCCTTGTGTGTCTACCTCCTCCCTCCCAGCCTGCACTCCACGAAGGTAGTGCCACTGTAGTATTTGTCATGGTAACCCCAGGGCTTACCCAAGAGTGCCCAGCACCTAGAAGAGATGTAAGTGTTCGCTGGATGAATGAATGAATGAGTTGTCTATGCAGCTCCTGAGAAAAAAGAACACAGTGTGTGGTCAGCTGAGTTCTGGGAGAATAGGCATCGAATTGGCCAGCATCATTTGATGAGGGAGAGTAAGATCCTTACTGGAGGGTGGTGGAGAATCTTGTAGGGCACCTTGAAGAAATTGGTGTCAGAGAATGGGATGGGAAGGTTGCATGACAGGGAAAGTGGGAAGCTGAAGTGGGAAAGGGATGTTGACCATTCAGGCCTTTGTCTCACATTCAACTGAGATCAGCCTTGGCAATTTGGATGGTTCAAATTCCAGGAAGCTCGTCTTCTTTGTTGCACATGCCTTGCTCATCTCAGACTCTCTATGGCTGGCATAGTGCCTGGTACATGGTAGGCAGTGGGGCCATGTTGGCTGAGAGCATAGGGAATTTGGAATGGGGCGGAGTTGACTTCTAACAGGGGAAGGACAGAGCAGCAGGTGCAAAGCTAAACTGGAAGTAGAAACAGCATAAGCTTTGGAATCTGGCAAACCTGGGTTCAAATTCCAGCTCTGCTATTTGCTGTGAACCTTGAGTTAGTCACTAAACCTCTCTGGGCTTCGGATTCCTCCTGTGTAAACAGGGGTAGGGACCTGAATCATGAAGAACTGTTGGGATGATTGGAATATGTTTCTGAAGTGCATGCACAGAGTGGGGGCTCGTAGACAGCAGCTGTTGCTGTTCTGTGAGGTTCCTGTGATGAGCCTCCTCTGTCCGTGGAGCAAAAGGGAGAAATATTGGAGATTCTACCCATGGGGTGGCCATCGCTCAGCATACATTCAGATCATGTTTTTATATTGGTCTTAGAAAGAGCCTTTTGGGCAATAGATTTCCTTATTGAAATATTCCCAAGGTTTAAACCCACAGGTGTGGGTTGGGGACAACCTACCTGGCAGCTCCAGCTCCACCCCTAGTAGCCTCCCTCTGATTATTGAGGTTCCCATTTATTATTAATGAAGATGGTCAAAAGTTGACATCATTAGGGAGGTCTTTGGAGAACCTATTATACATTTAACAAAGAGCCTAAAATGTGAGGTGTTTCCTCCTTCAGGTAAGACATTCTAATCCCTTAGAGGCCCATGTGTGGGCTTTAGGGGACCTTTGAACATCCTGCAATGGAATGGCAGGTTATGAACTATTGGATAAGTTAGATGATTTTATGTTTTCAAAAGCCAGAGTTTACTTGGGAAGAGTGAGCAAGTCTTGTTTGTCTGCTGGTTGATGGCTGGCTTCAGAGGGAAATGCCTTTCACAGAAATGGATGGGGGTTCTCAACCCAGACACAGCTGGGGCAGAGACTGGATTCTGACCTGGGCGCTTTCTGGAGCTGAACCTGGATCAAGTTCCCCTGTGCTTTCCACACTCCTAAATACCAGAGGTGGGAAGGACATGCACCTTCAGGCTTTCACGCTTAAGAATCTAAATCCTATGGTTCCTAACTTCAGGTAGAGAAATCCTTGGAGTGGGGAAAAGACGTTCCTCCAAGAGCTCTGTGCCCAGAAGGGTTAAGACTCTCCTGGCCTAAATGTACTTGAACAAAGCTACACGGTGTGGAAAGAAATTCTCCAAGAAGCTGTCTCTGGGTGGGGCTGTCCCCCAGGCTGACTGTCTTCAGAGAGGGTGAGGATCATCTGCTGGGAGCCCATCACTCCTTCCTGGTGGGACGAGCAGTGGGAGAGGGGCCTTCATAGGGGAGTTTGGGCCACACATCTTACTCAAGATTGTCAGAAAGGGGAGAGGAGGTATCTGTGAGTCCTTCAGCCTCTCTCTCACATCTCAGAAATAACAGGAGAAAAAATGAGTCTAACCAAACCTGTAGACTGGTTCAGGGGAGGTTCTGAAGTCCAAGGCCAGCAGCATCAGAACTTTCAAGGCTTTGGAAACTTTGTAACAAGCTAAATGTGTTACTTTGTTATCCAATGCCTTTTTCTATTCTGTGACTAGAGGAAAAGTATTACATAGTAGGAATATTAGTCCAGACAGGTAAGGTTCTGCTGCAGAAACAAATAAACCCAGGATTCTCTATAACTCCATGCAATAATGGCTTATTTGCTTCTTGCATAAAGTTTAATGCACTCAGGGGGGGCCCTCTTCCACCTTGCAGCCATGTCACTTGGTGCATGCTGCAGAGGCAAGAGAGAAAGACACGTCACTTCTTTCACACACCATTGGCCAGAACTAGTTACCTGGCCCCAACTTAACTGCAAGGGAGGCTGGGAAATGTAAGGAAGCAAAGAGAGTACTTGACGAGTACTGTCTCTAGCAAGTATGCCCTCTGGGCTCCAAATGTCCTTTTGATCTCTTCTCCTCCCACACACAGCTCACTCGATCCCTCCTTCAAAATCTCTTCTAGTTGCTATATCCAGTTTCAAACCTAAGATTTCCAGACGGTGTTTAACCATCTTCCCATCAGGTCTACATGGCTCCTCTTGGTCCGGGGATCTCTGAACTGAAAAAGCAAGTCATTTGCCAACCCCACCCCCAATATATAATGACGGAACTGGACAAACGTGACTTTAATAAGTACTCCTCTTTGGAGAAAGGAGAGATGGGAGATACACAGCAGTCTCTGTTCATTATAGTCTGAAATCTCGCTGAGCAGACACTGTCAAAGCCCCTATCTAGGGGTTGGGGAGTGTCCATGGTTACACCCTGACATCACTCTCTGGGAGATGCTCCCTTGTTCACTGTTCTCTGTTAATCCTGGTTCCACCTTCTGGGAGGTTCTTCCTTTTTTATGAGCCTTGTTGGTGGCGTGCAAAGCGGTCATTGAGGAATAAGCCCTCTCTGGGGACTGCTTGGTCTTTGGGCTGCTTGGTGTTCTAGAAGCTTGGCACAAAGATTGTCTTAAGTCTTGAACGGTGAAAGCCTCCCTCAGCCTGGCTGTGTCGTGGTTTCTTTGGTAATACGACCCTTGAAAACAGTACATTTCTGATATATTTGCTTCCAGCTGGGTTCATGCATCAATAACTGTACCTAAAGCTTGTTTTGAAACTAGTCCCCTATCTGCATTATTTCTTTGCTCCCTTGCCTCATGCCCCACCCAACTTAACGGAGGCCCCATTGGGGATGTCTGGAGCAGTAGCTTGGCTACCCACACCCTTACTCTGATCTCTGCTGTGAATTTGATCTTTACTGGGACGTTTGGGTGGACTTTGTACCTTAAAGCCTCTTTTGATCCCATCTCGTTCTATTTTGGCTCTAGCAATGGTTGGCTTTTTCATCCCTGCCAGGCCCCAAATTTCTGGACTCTCTGTTTCCCCCTTTTTCGTCTGAGCTCACATCCTCTTATTTTATCTAATCAATCCAGCCAACAGTAACCAACACACACCATTAATGACATTTCTCCAACTCCTGACCTAGAATTGTCAATTCATTAAGCCCGTGGTCTGCCTCCCAGATAACTACAGGCAACAGTTTCACCGTATATTGTGCTATTTTCTAATAAGATGACTTTGACATGTTTCTTAGTTTTCCTCAGTGCCTGTCACTCTATCACTAAGGAAGTGTCCAATATTTTAGGTTTGTTGCTCTGGCAGGACTCCACGTCTGGTCCCAACTTCTGTTGTGGTTCGGATAATTAGTGCTTGTTGCCACAATGAACCAACCCTGAAGTTGCTCAGCTCGCACGATGAGCGTAAGGGCTTGGGAGCAAAGACCAGCATCTCAGATCGGCTCCCCGGAAACAGGCTCTGAGGCGGAGCTGTGTGTGGAGGCTTATTGGAGAGCGTTCAGGGAAGACATACCCGTAAGGAAATGAGGAAGGAAGGACTGGGTGGAGGGACAAGCTGACTTGCTGTGTGGTTGCCTGGAGACCTCAGCCAGTCCTCGGGGGGGCTCTGGAGCTGGGAGGGCCCTTCAGCGTTGTCCCAAACTGGAGCAAGAGAGACTTTGTATCCAGGCATCAGCCACTCACTGGCTACTGGCCACCCCCTTGGAGAGGACATACCCTTGGGTATGGATTTATCCCACTGAGAGGGGAAGTCCCAGTGAGGGATGCAGCTGTGGGCTATCAGCAGCCAGGTGATGTGCGTATCCTCCCTGAAGAGGGGACCTGTGGGGGACACCATAGTGTCCATGTGAGGTGATGCAAAGGTTCAGGTGTTACAGAGAGGGCACCATCACTGACTCAGCTGCCCTCAGCCCTGGAGCAGGCCGGCTCCAGTGGACACCTGAAGTGAAGGTGCTTGGTACGGATGATCCCAGCTGCCTGCCTCCGGATTCCCTCAGATAACAACGGCTGTTTCTCTTTTCCCTTCCATATCGCAAGCAAAGACCTCTCGTTTGCAGAAACTAAACAAGGACCATATTGGGAGAGGATTCTGGGAAATTCAGTTTTGTGCATTTCCTCTGCAATGCAGTGGAGAAGGTGGCAGGAGGTGGGGACGTAGCTGAAACAGACCACCTGATGGTGTAGAGATGCTCCGTAAATGGTCGAAGAAATGAATGATCCAAAAATTGGGAAAACCTTTATGTCCAACGAGAGTCATCCTAGAATCATTTACAAAAGCGAAATGATCCCCAAACAGGTAATAAAAGGGGATATCTGAGTATGTGGGCATGAAATCATGAAGCCAGGCTGCAAGCTGCTTGGAAGCCAAGATGGACCCAGCACAGGGCCCAACTCCGACACTCAGTGAATGTGTGATGCACCGCCTAATTGGCCCCCTCGCTGGGGCATTCGCGGGTATGAAAAATGATAACATGCAGCGGCTAAATACAGTGTGGAGGACATGCTGTTAAGCGGAAAAGCAGGATTCAAAATCTTAAGCTCACTGTAATTAAAATAAAGTATATATGCAGGTGAAACAAGGCAGAGAGTGGAAATGAAAAAGAATGAATTGTAAAGGCTCTGGGCAGCATCTTTGGAAGCTGAGAAGCTGGAGGAAGAAGAGGAAGAATGGGGTGAGTGGCCTCTCAGAGCAAGGGGGGCTGAGGGCAGGTCAGGGGAGGCGGAGAGGTGAGTACAGATGCAAGTGGTCAGCCTGTGGGTGTGGGAGCAGAGCAGGCCTTCCAGCCCACTTCCTCTCAAGGCTAGTCAAGCCATCTTGGTTCAGGAAAGGAGATCACTAGGTGCGGACAGGTGTGATAGCCATCTTCCTGAGGGTCCCAGCTGGTCATAAAGGCTTCTTTGCCTGCTTTTTCTCTGAGCCTAAATTTCCCTCCAAGACCTCATGGTGGGCGGTAGCCAGTCAGATTCAGAATTTGATGATCCCTTGGTTCTTGGGGCAAATATTGTCTATATCTCTTGATGAATGAAGCTCAGGTAGGTTAAACTACCCACTACAACGTGATAGAACTGGGATGAGAACTCAGATACGATCACATCAAGTTTAGCTCCTTTTTGCCGCACATCTTTGCTTCTGTTGAAACTGGGTATGATTAGAGTAGCATGCATGGGTGTGTGCACACTTTGTCACACCGTCAGCACCATCACATCATCACATCATTGTCTTCCCACCACCACCATCATCCCTTCCTCATCATCACCCCATCATCTTCATCACACCAGCCAGTCAGTTTAAGACCTTATGAGTCAAAGCTGAAGTTTCTCAGAAAGAAGAAATTCTCCCTTCAGACTGTTGCAGCAACTCCTGCCTGAGTTTCTAGCCTGCTGGCCTGCCCTATGAATTTCAACCCCACACCGTGTGAGCCAACTCCTTAAAGTAAATCTCTTTATACATCCATATTGATATACATAGATATAAACTAAGATAAATATAGTGATATAGATATCTGACTATATATAAGATATATATGGATAAGTATACAGATATATAAAGATATATATGATATCTATATATAGATATATAAATATATGTAAGGATATATTTATAAACACATTTAAATATAGATAAAAGTAAATATATTTATTGTATATATACGAAAAGACACACACATGTATATGATACACATGTATCTGGTTGGTTCTGTTTCTCCGGGGAGCCCTGACTGACACACCTGGTCTAATGCCTCCATTTGACGCAGGAGGAGAAACTAAGAGCCAGCAAGGGGCAATGGCACGCCCAAGGTCACACTCTGAGTTGGTAGCTAGATCCCAGGCATCTTGACCCAGTTTGAGGCTCTTTCCTGTCCCCCAAATGAAGCCTTTGCTGAGATCTGTGGTGGGGAGAAGGCTGAGCTGGGGAGCCCGCGTTGCCTTCTCTCATCTCGTCTCAAGCACAGCCTTTCATCGTGTGCAGGAGCACTGGGCTGGTGTTAAAGTGGATTGTTTTTCATGTCTCAGAACTTCAGCCCTAGAGGGAAGGAGAGTGGTACAGAGTGAGGGACATTTTCGCTGATTCTCATTTCCTTGAGATTTTGCATAATTTTGGTCATTAACTTCGGGGTGCATTGTCAGACCGTTCGGTCCCTGGGGGGCAGTAATGATGTCTGTTGTGCGTGAAATGCTGTTCCAGGTAGAGAACTCCAGGCGAAGAGGGCGTTCGGCATCAGGAGCTGACCCAGTTTTTCAAAGAGCCCGGAGGATTTGTTGCGCTTAAAATCCTGCATTTCCATGGTCCCTTGTCAGGGAAATTTCCCTTTGTTGTTGCTTCTGCTGTCCTTGTCCTGAACAGCACATTGTGTCTCAGGGACCTTCACACTTCACTCCCCACCCCACCCGAGGGCGCAAGAGCTAGGGGCCTCTCCTTTGCTGATGAGGCAGGAGCACTGGACTGGGAGTCAAGGAACCTGGGTCCAGCCTCAGCTCTCTCCTGCTTTAGCTGTGCAATTTTTCTGGAGCCACTTACCCTCTCTGGGCCTCCTCCCCCACCTCTTGAGGCTCCCGTAGCTTGTGGTTTATACCACAAGTAGTAGTAGTAGTTGTCACATAGTTGGACCAGTCCTGTCTTCAAGAGATGCAGGGTAGTGTGGTGTAGACAGCTCACACTCTGGGCAGAGATTCTGTTTGAGTCCAGCACGGCACTTGTTAGCCACCTGATCTATGACTCGTTACTGAACCTCAATCTCCCCATCTGTGAAATGGAGATGTCACAGGTAATGCCCCAGAAGGCCCTTGTGAGAATTAAATGTGATACTGTCCTGATGACTTGTGAGCTTTCCTCAGCATGATCAGTACTCGGATGCCTTTCTCCTACTAAACTGGGGGCCTATAAAGCAAGGACTCACTGTTCATATTCTTACCTTTGAGGTCCAGCCTGGCATATAAAGGATCTTCAAAAAGTGCTGAATGATCGGTTAAAAAAATGAAAATATCCATTCGTGGATCATTAAATGAATGAAAATATGCATCACTGAACAAACGGGAGCTGGATAGGAAGATCCTGGGGAATAATTTTGACCTCTGCTTCTCAAACGTGTGTTAGCAGTGCCGCTATTTATTAAAACGACATTGTTTGCAGAAGTCTGTCATATAAGAGATGAAAGCAAGGCTCTGACCAAAGTGGAGGTGGGCTTCCGGACCCTCCCAGCTCAGGCCACCTCTTGGCCTCTCCCTTTTCTGTGAGCACTGAGCACCGTCTCTGGGTTTCCCCAAGGGACCCACAAAGATGAAGCTTGTAAACCACAGCATCAGCCCAACCTCTCCCATCCACCTCCTAGAGACTCATCCATCCATCCATCCATCCTTAGGAAATACGCCCCAAACAGAACCCCTGCTCATAAAAATCTTCTCCGCGCTGTTATTTATGGCAGCAAATGTTTGCAGAGAACTAAAAAGACACAACAGTCATGATATTTACACAACAAAGTAAATTAGGAAATTCCACTCAGTGGGGTAGACTGGCTGATAACAACGACTCTGAAAATAATCTTCAACACAGTAGAAGACCAAGTGGAAAAGGATTGGAGCTCTGTAAAAATACGTCTTTACCTGGACAAGGGAGGCAGAAGAACACGGGGGAATTAAGACAAAGTGTTAGGCTGGACTGGAAGGACTCTGGCCAAGTATTTCCCCTTCTTTCTCATTTCTTTATTGCTAGCATAAAGCTGCTTGTGCCATATATAAAAATCAGGAGTGAAAAAGAGACTACTTTTTTTTTTTTAATACAGAGGTGTGAACCAGGAAGTTGTTATTCTTTGCTCCCATGTTACAGCTGTTTCGTAAGAGTTCAGCATACTTTCAAGTTGGAGGAAGTATTAAACTGTGCATCGTGTGTGTGTGTGCATGCGTGTATACATGGTGTATGTGTATGTGCACGCATGCGTGTGCATGCCTGTGTGTATGTGTGCACATGGAAATGCACGTGTGGGTGCCCGTCCAGCTTCTCTGAGAGGCTGGTCTGGAGAGGTTATCCCTGGCCCTGGTATTCAGAGGCCTCTCTCTGTCTGCCTGCTCCAGTCTCATCCCATTAGCCAAGGTGCCGCTCCACCGGGCTGGCACTCCCGTCTCAGAGTGTTATTAAATACACAGATCGCCCCTCACCTATTCTTAGCTCTGGCAGATTCCAGAGGAGGAAAATGAATTCTGCCTCTGCTCAGAAACGGCAAGTTCATTCCAAGTAGTGTCACCACGGGCAGAAGCAAATGCTATAAAGCCTTATAAAATAAGCAGACACTCCTGGACACAGGGGCTTGTTTTTTAAGAAAAATTTTAAAAAGCCTGTCTCTGCTCAGCATGGCATAGTACAAAGATCATGACCCTTGGAATAAGGGAGACCTCGGTGTCAGTCTCACTGCTGCCGCTTCTAGCTGCTGGACTTTGAGCAAAATATTTAATCTACTTGAGCCTCCCATCTATCACTGTTTGCTCATCTGTAATTGGTGTTATGGACTGAGACCCATATGTTGAAGCCCTAACCCCGAATGTGATGGGATTTGGAGATAGGGCCTTTGGGAGGTAATTAGATTTAGATGAGTTCACGAGGGTGGGGCCCACATGATGGGATTGGTGCCCTTCTAAGAAGGGGGAGAGGCACTGGAGCTTCCTCTCTCTGCCATGTGAGGACACGGCGAGAAGACGGCCATCTACGAGCCAGGAAGAGCGCGCTCACCAGGAACCAAACCAGCTGGCACCTTGACCTTGGACTTCCAGCCTCTGGAACTGTGGGATGTAAATACCTGTTGTCTAAGCCACCCAGTCTATGGTACTTTATTATAGAAGCCCAAGCTGACCAAGACAATTGGGGATAAATTGTCTAAATAAAAATTGGGGATAAATTGGGGATGAATTGATTCTAAGGTGGATAGGAGGGTGAAATGAGATAATAGACAAAAGCATTGATGTCTGCCTGCAGGTACATAGTAGGGGCTCAATAAACATTAGTCCCAAATTTCTTCACATCCTGATGAATTGAAAAATGCTTCTCCCGTCTGCTCGCCTCCTGTGCCATTCTCCCTCCTTCTAATATTGAAGGCAAATAATGATTAAGAGGGAGAATCTGGAAATACGTGACTTGATCAAGTCCTCCTCTCCCTTCTCCATCCTTTTTGCCCTACCTGTGGGGTCCAGGGGCAGCTGAGCTCCAGTAAGGCCTTGGGCTTTGTGGCAATTGTAAGTGTTACCAACTGTGGGATTGAGCAAGGACCCAGAGACCACCTTCTGGCAGTTCCAGGGTGAGGACTGGGCATTTTAAGATGCTCAGTGGGAAGAATTTGGCCCTCAGGGACCTGAGGGCTTTGGGAGGATGAAGGAAAGGCCAACACTCCCCTACATGTGTGGGCCTGGTCCCCTTGGCCATCAAGTGCTGAAGAGTTGATGAAACAATGGATCGATTTCTGTCTGCCTTTGATGCCAGAATAGCACTTGAGGACATGGAGGCTCCTCTAGCCAGAGGCCTGGGCAGGGGACTGCCCACTGGTCTTCCACCAGCCTCAGCTTCTCACCTGTGAGACTTCTGCTGCTTGGGACACATTAATAATCAAGCTAAACTGGAGCCCTAAAGAGGTGACAAAAATAACCTATCTAGGAAGTCCAGAGCCAGAGAGAGGGAGTAAGTCATGATACATACAGCAGATGCCCAGTGAAGTAGGGCGCTGGTGGGGAAAGATAATAACTTAAATTCTTAAAACAAAAGAGTAACGTAAAGTGGTTCAAGTAATAGCACAAGTGAGACTCTCTGGGACTGAAAAATGTGGTCTCTGAGCTCAAGGAAACAAGTAGGAGATGTTGATCATGGTTGATACCCAAGTTAGTGGCCCAGAGGGACAAGTGCATGAAATATCTGAAATCTCAGAACAAAATTATAAAGACTTGGAAATCATAAGAGACTAGGAAGAGAGATTCAGGGAACTTAACACATGAACAGTAGGACTTTCAGAAAATGAAGATTGAATAGATGGAGGAAAGATAACCAACCACAAGCAGAAGAAAACTTTTATGGGCCAAAGAAAAAAAAGCTAAGTGGATTGAGAGTGTTCGCTAAGTTCCAGGTTGGATTAACAAGAAAAGGCGCAGACTTAGGCATCTCCTGCTAAAAATCCCCAAACTCTAAGGATAAAGAGAAGCTCTTACAAGCTTCCTGGAGGAAATAACAAATTACCTACAAAGAATAAAGAATCTGACTGACATCGGACTTTTCCTTTGCATCAACTAGAAGATTGAAGATAATAGGGTAGCATCTATAGACAGCTGAGTGAAAAGGATTGAGACTCCAAATCCTAAATCTGCCAAAGACATCCTTCACCAGAAGTGTACACCTACATGGTCCAACTGAAAAAGGACTTGATAATAATGCTCAATTAAACTGAGGTCTCTCAATTAACACTCAAAGCAAGACCTCAAGCTGAGGAGATGAAAAGGAGGGAAGCAATGGTGAGTAGTGACATGTAATAAAATATATATACATGCGTGTAGTTAAATATAAATGAACAAGATTAGGCTGTCTGGGGTAGTGTAATATGTTTGTTCAGTAAAGACTATTGAAATAGAAAGGACAGACTGTCCTACACAGTTCACAACTGAAAATGTATTAAATCAACTCAGCGAAACCAAGGAGTTGTAAGTAGTGGGGGGAAGGGAAAAGTACAGTCATGCACTGCATAATGATATTTTGGTCAACAACAGACTGCATATATGATGGTGGCCAGATAAGATTAGTACTGTATAGCCCGGGTGTGTAGTAAGCTATACCACCTAGGTTTGTGTAAGTACACTCCATGATGTTTGCACAACAAAATCACATAAGCTCATTTCCCAGAATTAAAGTCATCATTATGCAATGCATGACTGTAAAACCATCCTCAAAGTCTTATCCAGGGTGGAAAGAAGAGAAGCAAAATGGTAGAGGAAGGAGAAAATATCTCCAGTACCCATCTTACTGGGCGAGGAGGAAGTATGGGCGACAAAGAGCATCCTGGTGAGGACACAGTGAGTCTTTGGAGGGAAAGAGAAGAGTCAACATCTTACTTCCAAATATTTGTATCAAAATCTATGTACCTGATGAAGAGAGCAGGCAAAGGGAAAGAAAGCACTCATGGAATGGAAAAGGACAAGAGAACTTCTAAATTAACAATGGGAAGAAATAAGATGAATAATAGCTTCCTGATCATGCAACGGAAGGTAAGAAAACAGTAAAATGAAACAAATAATGAACACAAAATAAATGGTAGAGAATAGAATAAAGTCTAATAGCAGTTACACTAAATGTGAATGGCTGATTTTCCCACTCAAAGGCAGAGACTTTCATTTTGGGTTAAAAAAAATAAAATCCAACCATATGCTGTTGAAGAAGCTATGCTTAAGACAGTAATAAATGTTTAAAATAAAGAGGATGGCAAGGTGAAAATACAAGAATCAATAGGCTTTGTCTCTTCCAAGAATAACCGTCTAGAAATGGAAATAGGGAGAAACAGTTCACTCACAGTAGTGATAAAAACTCTAAAATATTTAGAAATAAATATAATAAGAAAGGACAGGATCTATATGAAGAACAGCAGAAAATCTCATTGAGGGGATAGGAAACCAAGATCTGAACAAATGAAAGAAGATGGTGAGTTAGGAAAGGGTATCTCTTGTCATAAAAATGTACACCTGAAACAAATATGTACATGAAATAAAATTTGTACATGACATAAAATTTCAATTAGAATTTCAGAGTCTGTTTTTTTCGGGGGTAGGTTATTGAATAACATAATATGTAAATTTGTGTGAGAAAATTAATGTCTGATCATTGTCCCCACACATATACCAGATGGATGTGGACCAAAAAAGAGGCCATCAGCCAGACACGTCAAAGGTATAGACAAAGAATAAATGACTTGCCTTATTTGATAGCAGAATATCTTATAAAGCCATTGTCACCAAATCAATCTGATATTGGGTTAAGACTAGACAAGTAGATCAAGGGAACAGAATTGTGTAGGTCCCACTTAATAGGAGGTTTTAATATATACTAAACATGATGGCTCAATATGGTGGGAAAAATGGGTTATTGAACAAATAGTGCTGATCCAACTGGTTACCCACTTGAAAGGAAACAAAAATGAATTGCTATTTTAGATTACACAAAAAAT
This sequence comes from Equus caballus, assembly GCF_041296265.1. Taxonomy (NCBI): domain Eukaryota; kingdom Metazoa; phylum Chordata; class Mammalia; order Perissodactyla; family Equidae; genus Equus; species Equus caballus. The sequence continues at coordinate 51,338,444 of NC_091707.1, read as the reverse complement.
TTAGGTGGATTACAGACTGGGTTAAAAAAAAGATAGGGAGCTGGCCCTGTGGCCAAATGGTTAAGTTCATGTGCTCAGCTTCAGCGGCCTAGGATTTCACAGGTTCAGATCCTGGGTGAAGACCTGGTACCATTCATCAGGCCGTGCTGAGGCGGCGTCCCACATAGCACAACCAGAAGGACCTACAACTAGAATACACAGCTATGTACTGGAGCTTCAGGGAGAAAAGGGAGAAAAAAAAAAAAAGAGGAAGATTGGCAACAGATGTTAGCTCAGGGCCAATCTTCGTCACAAAAAGCATTAAAAAAAAAAGATAAATTAAAAATTTTCAAGATGAATTATACATAATATCTAGGAGTGGGAGAAAACTTCTGAACCAAGACCAGAAATCTGGATGCTATAAATGAAAAGACAGAGGTTTTTGAATATATGACATTTTAAAACATATATGGTGAAAAACTCTTGTGGACAAAGTAAACACACAAACGGTAGACTTGGAAAAAAGTATTTGTGGCGCAGATGACAGTCAACATATACACAGTATATGCAGAGTGCTTTAACGTTTGACGAGAACAAATAACACAGTAGACAAAAGGGCAGCCTACAGGAAGAAGCATTATATACAATGGCAAATCCAAATGGCCAGATTTTTATGGAAATTCATCAGCAGTCAAGAACATGCAAATTAAACTTACAACGATGCCGTCACTTTATACCCTAAAGCCTGGCAAAATTTAAGAGTGATAATTGTCGCTGGAGGGCATGTGGGAAAAAGGCTCTCTCACGCATTGTGGGTGGAAGTGTGAGTTTTTACAACCCTTCAGGAACGCAATCTGCCAACATCTGTTAAAATTAAAAATTCATATGAACCTTAGCCTAGCGATCCCATTCCTGGGAACATAGCCCACAGAAATGGAGCCAGGAGACGGCAGCTCATGTGGACAAACATGACTGCGGCAGCATTGTTCACGGGAGCCAAAAACAACTAGAATTAAGCAGACGCCCTTCTTTTCTCCTTGCCACCAATCAGCTTCAAGATCCTAACACTCATAAACTCTGGTAACACTTCACACCTGTATTGGGGCCAGCCCTGGTTGGTGCTCTCTTTCTGGGGCATTTGCCCTTTTAAGGGGGTACTCCAGAGACCAGTGGCAATGGAGTTGTCTTTGGGGCCAGAGGGTGGCCTGCCACCCTCAGAAGAAGCTGCAGGGAGGGGGGTGTTGGCTTGGGGTCTCGGGGTCAGCAGAGACTTGCATGCCAGGCTGACGGTTGGACTCTGCTGGCAGGCATTGGGGTCCTAACGGCCACCTGAGAGAGCTACGTGCTCGAAAGGAGACCTGGACTCGGGGAGACCCTTTGCTCTCTGCCTTCCAAGGCAATCTTAACACAGAATGTGAATGCCCCCAGCTGCCCTCACACACAGGTGTGTGTGGGCATGTGTGTTTTCCTGGGGGCAGGGTTACTATAGCATCAGGGTCTCAGAAGACTCTGTGCCAATCACTATTCTAAGGTGGCATTTTTTCTTTGGCTAAATTAATCCAGCCGTGGGTTAGTAACCTATCCCTGGTTGGGAGGCACTTTTCCAACTTTAGGGGCTCTCTGTTTGAACGCAGGACTCCTGGGTCTCTGCCACGCACACTCCAGTTTTCCAGTTTTTTGACCTGGAGTCAAGAGACCCATTTCCTGGTAGGGGGGTAGCCTGCCTGCTAAGGGGCTGAGCCCAATGGAAGAAGCAGCCTGAAGCTGTCTTCCTCCCTCCTGGGGATTCGCATGCCTGGTTCTCAAACTTCAGGTGCACAGGGAGCTGATCAACGCATCCACATCCAGGCCTCACCCACCGAGAGTCTAGGGTAAGCATGAGCACGTGCCGTGTTAGCCAGCACCCGAGGAGGTTCTGATGCAGAGGGTCTGCCGACCTCGTTGTGAGAAACAGTGCCCTGAAGTCCAGCTGGATATCCCAAGGCCCTCTTCTTCCAGGCTGTTTTGTAATGACGGGCTAGATTCAGATTCTCAGGAGCTGCTCACTCTAAATAGTAACGGTGTGCACGCCCATGTTCATAGCAACACTACTCACAACAGCCAAAAGGTGGAAGCAACCCAGTGTCCATCGATGGATGAATGGATAAGCAAAATGTGATGTATCTGTACAATGGAATATTATTCAGCCTTAAAAAGGAAGGAAATTCTGACACATGCTATAACATGGATGAGCCTGGAAGAGATTACACTAAGTGAAATAAGCCAGATGCATAAGGAAAAATATTGTATAACTCCACTTACGTGAGTAATCAAATTCAGAGGCAGAAAGTGGAACGGTGGGTGCCAGGGGCTGGAGGGAGGGGCTGGGGAGTTAGTGTTTAATGGAGACAGAGCTTCAGTTTGGCAAGATAAAAATAGTTCTGAGGATCGGCTACACAACAATGCGAGTGTACATAACACTCCTGCACTGTATGATACGAGCTTAGATACAGTCCAGATGGCAAATTTTATGTTATGTACTTTTTACCAAAATTAAAAAAAAAATAGTGCTGTCTAGGGAGTGTTGACTCTGTGCTTGACACCGCCACATCACAGCTCAGGTGCATTTCTCTCATCTGTATAGCAAACCAGATTGGGGCTATTAACACCATCAGTTTGCAGATGAGAACATGCTGGCATTCACAAATGTCTAAAACAGTAGCTTACTTAATCCTCCGAAATCATTCATCTATTCAGCAAACACTGGATGAGCATCTGCCCTGTCCTGGATGCTGCGTTAAGTAAAGAGTGGATCGGGGACCCCAGGATCGCAGCCCTCACAGCTCAGACACTAGGCAGGGATATGGGAAAGGGGGCAGAGTATGGAGGCTCTGTGCACTGGATGATGGTCCAGGGGCATCACGGCCATCCCCTTCTAACACCTGCATCATGGAAAGGAAGCCAGAACAAAGACCCCTTCCTCCTAATGCTCTGGGTGACTCTGCCAGCGAGGGACATGGGTGTCATGTCCTGAGTTGTAGTGAGCTGCCCTGGGGAAGGGGCCTGGTTTTACCTCCCCGGGACTCCCACTGCTTCCTGCCTCAGGCTTTGTTCTTAAATGACACCAAATGGCCTGCAGTTCCCTCATGCACTCTGCTTTGGCTCTCAGTCTCCTCCTAGAATTCCCTTCCTGCCCAGGTGTCATCTCCGAGAAGCCCTCTGAGTCCTCTGGGTTGGGCCAAGCACCACTCCCTCAGGACCCAGGCCCTAGGGACCTCGCCCTGTCACTCATGCGTCTGGCTCACACCCTTCCTTGAGCACTCCTTGTGGTCAGGTCCTTTTTTCCCTTGGCTGGAGTCACTAGACTCACCAGAGGGTAACAGGTGGTCAAGAACGGGTTGACGAGTAGACCCCTGTGTTAGTTTTCTAGGACCACCGTGACAAAGGTTCACCAACTGGGGGGCTTAAACGACAGAAATGTGTTTTCTCACAGTTCAAGGTGCGGGCAGGGTTGGTTCCTTCCGGCAGCAATGAGGGAGTATCCCTGGGCCTCTTCCAGCTTGTGGTGCTGCTGGCCACCCTCGGCCTTCCTCGGCTCGTAGACAAGCACGCCAATCTCTGTCTGTCCTCACATGGCCTTCCCCTCTAGACATCTTCTCTTCCCCTCTCGTCTCTTATAAGGACATTTGTCATTGCCTTTAGGATCCACCTAATCCAAGATGATCTCGTTTCAAGATCCTTAATGACATCTTCGAAGACTCTTTCTAAATAAGGTCGTGTTCACAGGTTCCAGGTAGACACATCCCTTGGGGAGGGGGTCACCATTCAACCCACTGCAACCTCATCCCCTCTCTGGCGCTCAGCTTCCACCAGCCGTGACGTGGGGACAGGACCAGGTGCTGTCTGTGCCTCCTGGGGGAAGAGAACAGGGTGCCTCTTGAAAACAACGTTCCTTGGAGTGTCAGGGGTCCCTTGGGTGTGAGCAGCACAAAGCTCTCTAAAGGTTCTTTTTCAAACGGTCTCGTTTTCCCCTAAGAGTTCTACTCCCATCAGACCAGGGGGAGAAAGAAAATGTGAAAAATGAGCCACTTCCATCCTTTCTGAAATACCAAGTAGATGTTTAAGTGTTTGTTAAGCATTCCAAACATGGGTAAAAGTACAGAGATGATACGATGCAGTGCCCAAGCACAGCAAGTTGATGTGGAGAGGCCTCCTGAGGGGGCCGTCTCTCTCTCTGTCTCTCTCTTTCTCCTCTCTTCTCTCTGTTCCTGTCTATCTCTCTCTGCTTACGTCTCTCTCTTTATCTATTTTTCTCTCTCTCTGTCCCTCTCTGTCTCAGTTTCTCTCTGTCTCTGGATTCCTGGTTTTGTTTTGTTTTGTTTTATTTTATTTCCTTCCATTTCAATTTTTCTTCCTCTTTTCTCCCAATTATTCCCAATCCAGTTGTGCTGTCCTTCCATATACATTCTTTCTCACATACTGTATATCCTTCCAAACATTGATTTATTCCATGTCTCAAAGAAATCATGTAGCATTGTTTTGGGAATATATGTGTATCATTTATAAAATGGAGAATAATGAGATTGCATTTTCTTCATGTTTTTCACTCCACATTCTGGTTTGGAAATCACGCTGACTGCTATGCAGATGTGTACACTTCATTTTCCTTCCCATCCCCCAGTGATGGAAGCCTAGGCCTTTCCGGTCCTTCACTACTGTAAACAACAGTGCAATGAACATCTTCGAATATGTCTCGCTGGGTAGCTGTGGAGAATTTCTCTGAGGTTTGAACATTAAGGTGCAGCCTCTGGGTCGTTGAGTGGAAACACACCCAGGATAAACACTTCCAGGCTGCTGCTCTCTAGAAGGCGATTCCAAATTCCACGCATGTCCTGTGCTCACACATCCACACTTACACCACCCAGCGTTCTCATTCTGCCCATCTGATGAATGTGGACAGGTATCTCATTTCGATTTGCAATTTCTCTGAATACTGGACACTAGCTGTCTTGTTCAGAACTAGTTACTTAAACTTTTCATGCCTCAGTTTCCTCTTCTTGAGAGGTTGTAAAGATTCTCTGAGTTAACCCCCCAGAAATGCTTATACTGTGCTTGGTGTAGAGTAAATTGCTCAATTAATGTCAGCTAAGCATAGTCAATTGATGTTTATTTGCATGAATATGTCTAGTGACGAGAAGCTCATTACTGAGGCACAATCTACCTGAGGCCAGAGAGCAGTGGGTGGCAGAGCCAGGTTGAATCCGGAGGCCTGCCTTTGAAGGAAACTGCCCTGCCTTTAGTCCTGGTTGAAGAGACAGAAGTTGGTGGGTACGTTTGTAACACATGACACCTCCCACTCCACATCCAGCCACAGATGAACACAATCCCAGAGGAATTTCAGCCCAGGGTCCATTGACGATGGACATTGGACCAGATAGGCTGTATGGATTTGGGGCCTGGTGATAATGGACGCTCATCAAGAGACGGACAGAGAGAGACAGAGACAGAGACAGAGAGAAACTGAGACAGAGAGGGACAGAGAGAGAGAGAGAAATAGATAAAGAGAGAGACTCAAGCAGAGAGAGATAGACAGGAACAGAGAGAAGAGAGGAGAAAGAGAGAGACAGAGAGAGAGACGGCAGATAAGGACAGAGAGACAGGCAGAGAGAGTGAGATGAGAGAGGGATAGAGGGAGACATAGTGAGAACATAAAAATGTAGAGGAAAAAACAGAATGAAAGAAGGTTCCTAGCCTCTCCCCTGAGGCCAACTGTCTCTTGGTTCCAGTGTCCTGCTCTATCCTACACTAAGCTCCTCCTGTCTTTACTTCTGCTGCCTTGAATGAGTTTCAGTCCTTGCAAACAAATGCATCCTGATTGAACCCGACAGGTGGCAGGACCCCAGGATCCCTACTTCTCATTCCACTCTCTAGCGGTCATTAAAAAAAATACTGTCTGGTTAGCGTCTTGAGGGCAGTAGCTGTTCCATCGATATGGCTGGATTATCCCAGTGAAAAACCAGAGACAGTCCACATGCCCAACTGTCAGAATCTGCAAAGTCAAGCTATTATCGTGGTGGAATGGGAGGCAGACATTTAAAATGATAAGTGTGATGACTACAGACAAGGAGAGACTTTCTGTCAAGGAAAGAGTTAAGTGAAGAAACTTAGGAAGCAGGAAAAGGTATTGATTACAAAGGCATAAAAACAATGTTGACATGTTGATAATGATCAGCAGAGGCCCTGGAGAGGTATGACTGGTCGTTTTGTTAAGATAACAGAGTTCTATATTTTTATGTAATGCTGATGCACAAAGAAGGGTATGAAATAATATTATTTGGGCCAGTATTAAAATACACCTTTAACGCATTTCCTGATAACATACCTCGAATATGGAACACATAGTGCATCCTAATAATGCCCTCCAAGAGGTCTGGGCCACTACGCAGGACTGATGGTAGAGATGAGCCAGGCCCTTGGAGCCAGGGACCCAGAGTGAGTGCTGGCTCCACTGTTAAATCTGTATGAGGTGGTTGTTATTACCTGCCCTTGATCCACCCCAGCCTGGTGGTCGATGGACTCCCTGCACTCAGTCAATTTCTCTCCTCCTCCTCACTCATTCCTTTCCTTAACCAGCAACACAACTTAAGCATCCAATGCTGACACTTTCATCTCTGAGTAGCTACCATGTTGCTTGCAGGGTGCTGGGATACAAAGATGACTACAGTGCATTCATTCAGAGGTTTCCACCATGAGTGACAGACAACCCAACCCAGACTGGCTCACTCAGAAAGAAATGCATCCTGGCAGAATTAGAAACCTAAAGCATGGTTGGAGGATCCAGAGGTTCCATGGTGTCATCAAGGATGTTTCTCCCATCTCTCTCTTCTGACATCCACAATGCTGGATACACACTGAGGCTGGTTTTCTTTATGGTCAAGGAGACACTGGGCCAATGTCCCTCATTCATGGCCAGTGCAGGGTAGGGGTGAGACAGAGAGATCGCAAGAGAGAATGAGAGATCTTCCCTGCCAACTCTACAGGTCTACAGATAAAGAGCTCCTGTCTTCCTTCCAATTGGACCAGCTCTCACACCTGCCCTGAGCCAGCATCCATCTCCAGAGCAATGCAATGCCTCAATTGGCTTAGCCCTGGGTTCATGACAATCACCACTAATTAGTCCACACAGCTTGGACTAATACATTCCCCTCCCTGGGCCTGCAATCAATTTCTCAAATTTCATTCCTCTGTACAGTGGGGGAATAGTGGGGCCATTGGCAATCAGTAATGGTGTCCATCACACAGAATTTCTGCCCTCAGGGTCCACAGCTTAATGGAGGAAGCAAGTAAATCACTAATCCAGGAAGTGGTGGAGTGACAGACGAAGCCCACCTCTGGGGCACAGAGGAGTGAGGAATTACTCAGCCTGAGGTCCTGAAAGATCCCTGGGAGGCCCCAGCAGATTGGAGAGCTGGGGCGGGGCAGGGAAGGGTGAGGAGGCATTCCTAGGAGGGAAGAGCAGAGGCAAAGGTACAGAGGTTTTAGTGGCCATGCTCTATGTGCCTAACTGAGCAGCTTGGTTGGGCTAGAGCAAAGCATACGGCTTAGGATGGGGTAGAAGGAAGTCCAGAGTGGCAGGGTGACCCAGACCTTGGTGTCCCGCTATCCTGGTTAAGCAGCCTGGGCTTGATTTGGTGAACCAAGCAAAGCCATGGTGGTCTTCAATAATAACCAAATACAATTGGATCAATGTCGCTACAAAACCACACTTCCTCTTTGAAGCCTGGAGGTCCTTATTTGACCATCCAGGCAGGAGTCACCTAAAGGTGGGGGAAGGCTCATCTCTCCTGACTTTATTGTCCTTTGACTGGTCCCCCCTTGCAGTGTCCGCCTAGTAGCTTATCTGCAGGAGAGGCCTGGGCACCAGGGCTGTGACTCACAGGGACACTTCTGCAAACCTGATGAAAAGCTTCGTGCCGTGAAGCTTTACTTAGCAGCATGTTCCTCCACCGCAGGCAAAGTGACAGCCAGTGACTAATGTGTGGATGCAAAGGTGTTACTCAGGGTGTACGCTGGAGGGAAGATTAATAGAATCAATACTTGTCCTGCGTTTTGGGTTTGGGGGTGAGAGAGCCGATTTTAAACCAACAGTGAGTCACGATGTTTGCTTTCTTCTCTTGACCAGATCAAATAAAGCACAGTCTTAACTCTGACTGGTGAGCCCTACTTGCTAAAGGGTCCTCTTTTGCTTTGTGACCGTTGAACGGTAGTAGTGACTCAGCGATGCACAGTGTTCTTGCTTTCTTTCCAGTGTCTTTGTCTTTCTAAGTCTCTGTCCCTCCAGCTCTTTCCTTCTCTTCCCCTCTATGACCCCTTCTCTCTCTCTCTGTTGAGGTAGCATTTCATGTGGATACCCTACAAATATCTGTATTTTATTAATGCCAGGCATTGTGAAGGATTCAGAGAATATGAAATCATAATTCTCAGTCTTAGCGTGGAGACTATTCACAGAGTTGGAAAGAAGCCAGAGTAACCTACAGAAGGTATGCTCATGTGAAATGGGGATGCCAGTTCTAAGTCCAGGCACCTTCTCAACCATGGCTGAGCCATCTTCCCAGGGAGATGTCCCTTGGCCTGGCTTATGGTGGCTCTCCGGGGAGGATTTGGATCTATAGAGAAGTTAAAACTGTGTCCAATGAGCACCTCCTCTGTGGCTGGACTGTGCTGGGTCTGGAGATACAGATGAGTTAGGGACAGACCTTGCCTTCATAGTACCCAAAGTTCAGGCAGAGGGGCAGCATCCCAGGCGTGGCATGCCCCATGAGCAGCCAGATCCTGCTTGTCCTGAGCAGCTGGACTTAGCTTGATGCTGGGAAATCCCTTCTGCTCTCTGGGCCACAGAATCCTCATGTGTAAGGGACTGGACTGCATGACCTTGCAGGTCCACCCAGATCTAGTATCTCTGAGTCTTTGATTTCTGATTTCAGCAACCAGAAATGTTGCTGTCCTTGGTGCTGACTGGTAAAGAAGACTGAAAATAGGATGAAGGTTTCTGGGAATTGGGGAGCCCCAACATCTGTCTTGGATGCTCTCCGTTACTCCCCACCCCAGTCAACTGGCTTCTCCTGAGCCCAGCAGTGTCTTGGATGGGAGAGTAGTGGAGGCTGGAGGGTGAGGGCCAGACTGTGTCTCCCCTTGCCTATCAGAAGAGGAGAGCAGGACCAGGACTTGGTTCTCCTCTTTGTGCAAGGACGCCTGGGATCCAGCAGTGGAGAGGCCTGAGGGATGGATCGGGGCACTTGGCTCAGGGAGACCCACGATGGCTCAGTTAGACTCTCTGTGTCTCAGATTCTTTTCCTACACTCAGGGACCATGCGGCAATATCTGGCTTAGAACCCAGGTTTCTTGGTGGCACTGAAGCTAACCCATAACTTCACCCTACTGTCACATGCCTGCATCTTAACCACCCATGGCTATCCTACTGTGAAACAGCCCTGCTCCAAAGTTCTGTGTGAGCCACATTTTTTCACGTTAGTGTACAAATCAGGGCAATATATGAGATGGGAGTCTTGGATTGGCGGATCACATATGTGATGCCTTATGGAATTTCTCAGCCTGACTCCAACCCTCACTGTGTTTAGGACTTTAGGACTTTTTTTTTTCGCACTTTAGGAATTTCAGTTTTGCCTCCGCATTATGCAAATATTATCTGGGGGAGCAGGGAGATGTTACATGTAATTATGGTGAATCATTTAGCAAACAATTAGGGGACAGAGAACAAACAAGTCACTGTTTCCAAAACTCCTCTTTAATCACTTTGCACATCCTCAGAACCCAGAGCAAATATTAAGATAATTAATCACTGCCAGCCTGTCAGTCATAAGGACAGCATTCCCAATTAATTATACAGAGTTGATGCTCAGTCCAGGAGGGGCCTGAAGTTTTGTCCAAGGTCACTCTCTGAATTCTGGATTCCCTCTCTGTGGGCAGAGATTCAAGTCAGTTCTGACGCTTCCTCCAGGATTATCTGTCCCAGGCTTGGCTGTCATTGACAATGAATTCCACACAATCTTGCTGTTTCATCAGAGCATCTTCCACATGACATTATGTAACCTTCCATGCTTGGAGGAGGAGGGACAGACTTTCCGGTGATGTTTTGGAGGTCAGGTTGCGGTGTTTTTGTTACACAAGGGCCCCTTTGGAGAACCAGATGAGTCTGGGAAATCCCTGAGTATTTGGCAGCAGAGTGAGGTGGTGCCACATGGTAGAAGTGCCCCATCAGGGTCTGAGACTGGCCTCAGAAGCAGATGACCTCTGGGTGGAGCAGTTTCAGAGAGCCAAGAGCACAGGAGGAGATCCGTGGGCTGGTGTGATGTGCTGGGGGCCCACCAGCATTCACATGGGGTCTGGCACATGGTGAGAGCCACTAAATGTGACTTTGGGTGGATGGATGAATAAATGAAACAAAACTTTATGCCTCATCCTCAGTAGAGAACAGGTGTTAGATGAATGAAACTCTTACTCCGCCTTTACGATTCAGTTCACATGTTACCTCCTTTGCAGGCTTTCAATGACCCCCTTTGCTGCATTGGGGGGCCCTCCCTGAACTTCCACATGTCCCTTCACCTCCCTCTCGTCTCGGATCACACTCCGCAGAGACTGTCTGTTTACCTGCTTGCCTCCCTGGGACTGTCAGTTCCTGGGGGCAGGGACTGTCTTATTCACCTCTGCATCCCTGGTGTCCTCCTAGGACTTGGCATGAAACAGGTGTCCAGTAAGTGTTGAGCAAATGAAGGAAAGTGGAAATTAGAAACAAGCAAACAACAAAAGGTAACAGTGTAGAGCCGTCGCAGATGTAAGTATGTGCAAGCAGGAAACAGTCCTAGCAGAGCTGGAAGGACCTTGGAAACACAGGCCAAGTGGAGTCTGTGTGTGGGGAGTGCAGGTGATGCTGACGAAGCAGAGGTAGTCTGGGTACAGTCAGTGGTACCGCAGGTGAGTGCAGAGCTGGAGGAAGCTGTGGCTGTGTGGGGGCCCCTGCGTGTCTGGGATGCGGTGGATCATAAGACAGCCTGCACTGGCAGGGATTGAAGTTGTGGACTTCCTCCTTGACCATCCAAGTCATTATGGCCCCCAGGCCATACTGGATTGGGTGGCAGAAGCCAAAAGTTTCAATCTAAGAGAATGGGCAGAGTCAGTGAACTCCTGGGCTCTGGGTCCTGCCTGCCATCAGGGCTTGTCTGGCCATTTTGATCCTCACTGACCTATCTGGGCTCATGCTCCAGGGCATCTGCATCCTCCTGACCTTCTTGGTACCGCTCGGTCCCGCAGGACTCCACCTCCAGCTGTGTGATCTGAGAGATGGCGTGGGCCAGGGGAGTGAGCCCTGAATTGGTTTTGAATCATAGCCTTACCTCTTACTGCTCTGTGTCCTTGGGCCTCAGTTTCCTCATCTTTAATAGGAAAATTTAAATTATATAATGCATATTAAAGCCCAGTAAAGCCTGGTTAAAGATGCCAGATTAAATACATGTATTTAACTTTGCTCCCTTATGAAATCCCATAAAAATTACAGTAAAAGGATTTTTAAGAAGGCTTAGACCTCAAGGCTAAAGAGAGAAGGAAAGGAGACAGCAGCAAATTTGGGATCTGGAATGGGAAGCTGGTAAACAAATGAACAGGATGTAAATGATGGAGCGATTGGAAGTATTGCACTTCTGGAACTGGGGGAGGATTGATTGAAAGTCAAGAAGCAGTTAGACTTCCAGCTTCCTTCTGCCGCTTCATGTCACTGGGCATGCCCCTTTCCCACTCGAGCAGAAGATGGGAGCCTTGTTCTCTGGGGAGAGTAGGGAGAGGGGCTCTGCTCTTGGGACTCCAAGGGCACCTTGATGGAAAGCAGGGGGCTCAGTGAGCTCTGTGTGCTGGAGTACCGAGTACCAAGGGCAGGCGGGAAAGGGTCTGCCTTGGGTGCAGGCAACAAGGCCACACACTGTCCACACAGAACTTCACAGAAATTATAAAATGGAATAAAAGTTGGTTTTCTGCTTCACACATATTAGAATGACTGTCATAAAAAAAAGAAATATCTTTTGTTGATCTGTGTTCTAAATAACTGTGTGGTTACTGTTGGATTTCAATAATGTAAATGTAAGCTTCAAAACAGCACATTTTTATTGCTCACCCTTTAATATTTTATTCTACATGGAAGATAATTAGAAGAACCCCCAGCACATGCGGACTTGGTAATGTGCACCGTTTGGGTGGAAGTGGCTAACTTTTCAGATCTGTTCCAGCATCTTGGGGGGTTCCTGCACATGTTCCTGCATTTGCAAAAGAGACTCAAGATCAACCATTTGTAAAAGAGAGCTCAGTGCTTGGCAAGACAAAGAAACAGAACTTGAGTTCCTTCACCCTTGTCATTCTATGTGACCAGTGGAATTTTATTAGTGCTTAAAATTGAAATCGGTAAATCAGAGGATGACTTCAATGCACCAGTTTTTTTGCTAAGTACAGATTTTAGTTCTTACAAGAAATATTTTACTGAATTTGCATAATATTATTAAAACTGCAGTTTATTCTCCTGTTTTAACCATCAGTAGTTGGTTCTAAAACTAAAGAAGAAATTAAAAATGATTAACATTGATCCTCACATGATTATAATTGAAAATAATGTTTTCATATAGAGGAGGGGGTTTGTAAATTGATCTGTTCTGAAAACAGGCTGGGCATGGCTCTGTTGAAAGTTTAAAACTCTGATTAGCTTCTTCCACTAGCATCCAAAAAGAGATTAGGAGTCTTTCTGGGAAATTTAACCAGCCCAAAGGAAGAGCACCAAAGATATTAAGATTTGGGATTTCCCAAAGAAATTGCCCAACATGAGCACTGTTATCAAGCTCTGTCTCCACCTTGCCTTGACACACAGTAAGCTTTTTAATGACCACCTGCAAAGACTACCAATTGGCCAAGAAATTTTGAGAACACACTCAACATGAAAGCTATCAAAACAAGTGAATAGAAAGGTCACTTGAAAGAAATGGAAGCTGTGCAGAGACAAGTAAACTTCAAATAAATTATCCTTGCTGGTCTTAACAGTTAGTCTCATGAATATCTCCTCTTGCAGAAGACTGCTTTAAACAGGGGGAAATGCTATGAAAAGGACCATTTCAAGACTGAAAGAGGATTCTTGGAAATTAAAAAATATGATAGCAGAAATGAGAAATTCAATTGATAAAGTTGAGTAATCTCCTGGAAAGTAGAGTGAAAGACAAAAGATGACAAAATAGGAGTTAAATGATAAGAAAACATGAGGACCAGTACAGGAGTTCTAATATCTAAATAAAAGCAGTTGCAAAAAAGGAAAAGAGAGGAGAAATTCATTGATAAAAAATTCTAGTTGCTTCCCTAGGATTGAAGGAGCTGCGTTTCTCATCTGAAGGGACCAATCAAGGCCCAGGAGGAAAGTAGACCCAGCCACACGCAGGCACATTGCCATGAAATTTCAGGATGCTGCAGGCAAGGAGGAATCCCACATGTTTTCAGAGGTGGAGAACAATTTTCACACGAGGGATTGAAAATCAGAATGGCTTCAGGCTTCTGAACACCAACACTCTATGTGAGAAGACAGTGGAGCAAAGCCTTCCAAATCCTCAAGGAAAATGCTTTCCACCTAGACTTCCATGCCCAGCCAGACGGTCATTAAAGCAGGAGGGTAGACTACAGTTTTAGCGTTTACAGCCCTGCCTTCTCTCCTCAGGAAGCTACTGGAGGCTGTGCTGCACCAAAATGAGGGGGTGATTCATGAGAGAGCAAGGCATGTAAATTAGGAAAGTGGGGTGCAACAAAAGGAAGATGTGAGGGGAATCCCCAGGATGCTGGCAAAAGAAGCTCCTGCGAGGCCAGCTGCCTGGTGGGCAGAGAGAGGTCAGTCCAGATTGGGGCAGGTCAGAAGGCTCCAGGAAAGGGCTCTTGGAGATGAAATTGATAGATTGTCTGGTGTGTTTGGACACAGGGGGAGGAGATTTACATACCAGGAGAGTGCAGGGTTGAATTAGTGATAAGCACATGAAAAAACTAAACAGAATGTCGGGAAGAAACAATGATTGACAGTTCAGGTTTGATGAGAAGACACTAAGATGGAATTAGACGTTCACAAGGTTGAGTTGGGGAAACACTGTGAGTGACAAAGGGGAGGGGGAAGAAGAAGGCAGGAGAGCCCCCAGACAGCATGCAGGGCGGACCGAGTGAAAGAGAGAGGGAAGGGCGGAGAGTGGGGTAGGAAGAGTCTGGACTTCAGTGCAGTTCCCAGAGTGGAACAGCCAGAATGATGGGGGAGCTCTCCAGCCAAGGATGCCCATTGGAGGTGTTTCTAGGCTTGCAGGATTGGGCCTGTGCTCAGTCATCAGGCTGCAGAAACGTGGCCTTGGAGTGAATGCGGAGACGGACCGAGACAGGCAGCAGCTGGGCCAGCCATCAGTTATGCTCCCCGCAACCAGAGATCTGAGTGGTGCATTTTCGAGGCCACCAAACCAAGAAAAACGAAACACACGCTGCAGGGGTCAGCTTGGCATTGCAGTCACATAGTCATAATAATGCAAAACTGGCTGTGATCTAAATCAAATGATGAAATAGCCATGTTGGGAGGATGAAGGCTGGGCGTGTGTATGTAGCGGGTATGGGAGGTGGGGAGAAACGGCTGAATTCCGTAATGGAAAATGAATAGATGATGTTCCCAAATCAACCAGTGTAAATCTATCACCTATAGATACGGAAGCGAGTAGGAGAAGAATCTGCAAAAAGAATTGAAAGTGGTTGTCCCAGAGGAGCAAGATAACGAGAGAAAGAACAAGAGGGTGGAGGTGGCAGGAAGCACGTATAAATAAAAACTAGACTTAGTGAGTCTGTCAGGCACCTGGCGCACGGTGAGTGCTCAGTCACGATGATCATGATGATGGATATGGTGCTCCTAGTGCCTGACCTGTAGTTGGTTTTCACTTAGGGTTTGTTTCATTCCCTCTGTGCAGGGCGGGTAATTAGCAACGGGTGCTCATTTTTAAGGATTCCTTATTAAGTGATCAAAGCTTTTTAGTATCCATCTCCCTCTCAAACCAGCCACTTTACAGGGAGCCAGAGCTGATGTCTCATTCCGCATTAATTTTTAGAGTGTGTGCACACCCTCCTTTCTTCCCCGCCTTTCCTGAGAACAGGATGAGTCTGTGTGCCAAGCAAACCTCTTAATGGTGGAGGAGAGGAAGATGGCACGTGCGTTTTAATAAGCAGAGAACACTGAAGGGAAAGCGCCTGGCTCACATGACGTCAGCCCACAGATGGGGCTGGCAGGTAAGCAGAGCAGAGCTGGCTGCAGCCACAACCGTTCCAGCTGTGTCTGCGGTGAGGCACCAGGCGGAGTGCGGGGAGCAGGGGAGGGCCCACGCACACCTGGAAGTCTGCTGCAGTGCACGGGGCTACGGGGGGGAAGGCCTGCCTTAGGTGTGCCAAAAGGACATTCCTAAGGAGGTCTGGGTCTTCACGCTGCCAGCTGCAGCCAGGGAAAGGGGACGCTTGGGAAGGCTGGCTGGCTCTGCCCATTACCTGTGGCTCCAAGTTTCACCGCATCTGCAGACGGAAAGCTTGGACCTGCGTGTGGCTGGTCATTGGCAAATGCTGATGGAAACAAAAGCACGGCCCTCACCTGGGCACCTGAAGGCCGGGTTCTGAGACAGGCTCTGCTGCCATCTGTAGGGCCTGAGCCATCTCCTCCCCTTTCTGGGCCTCAGTTTCCCCATCTGTAAAATGAGGGGTCCTCTCCATCCATTCTGATGCTGATAAATTTCTCTTTGGCACAGGGCCCACATACAGCAGGCCTGCCATCGATGTCTGCAGAGTGAATGAATGAGTGCTGTCACCCACTTTAGCAGCAGCTGTTTGGAATGGTCCCTTCTACCTCTTGAACGTAAGAGACAGAGAAAGCAGGAAGGATGGGGAGCTGGCTGAGAAATTTAAGAATAAACAGGGGAATCCAAAACGTGGCTTTCAGTGCCTCCTGGGGCAGGGGAAAGACCAGCTCCACACCCATGGGCGTGCAGGGGAGGAGGCACAGCTGCAAGAGGCAGGCAGATGCCAGTGGTTACCATGGCAACTGCAGTTGGTGGGGAAGGGAGCCAGAGGATGCCAGAGTGGCTTTGTTTTTCCTTCTTATTTTTTTTAAAAAACAGCTTTCTTTCTGGAAAGGAGAGAGGAGAAGGAAGTAATTGGGAAGAGGGGCCAAACAGAGGGAGAAGTTGGGGGGAGCAAAATTCACCCTTAAAACTGTAAGGAAATCCACCCACTTTTAAGCAAACCAAGTGCACCTGTTCGATGATTTGAGGATAGCAGTAAACGTCAAGAACTGCAGTAGCTACCCAACAGCTGCTGCGTGGCGGGTCGTTGCTCAGCCCTCCACACACGTGATGAGTTTAATCCTCATCACGGTTGCCATCAAGATAGAGGATCGGGACCATTTTACAGATGGGGAGACTGAACTCCAGAGAGGGTACGTGCCGGCACCCAAGGGCAGCACAGCAACGGAGAAGAATTGACACCCAGTCTGTCTGGCTCCAAAGCCTGTGACTACACTGTCTGCTCCATTGCCGTGGCACAGCCCCGTGTAGGTAGGTAGGAAGCCGCAATGATTGTGCTCCATTTTTCTTCTCAACACCTTCAGGGTGCAATCCCCGGACCTGCACCGTGTAAAGACATTTGCTTCCTGCGCTGGGGGACACTGAATGTCCTCTCCTCTCAGAGTTCATGTGGTCACATGCATGGGGGGTGCAGAATCAGTGGTGGGTAACGCACAGGTTTTGAAGGTCAAATCCTGCCCCCTGCAACCTAGGAGTTGCGTGACCCGGGGCTGTGCCTCAGTTTTCTCTCCTGCAATGGGGATGGTCACAGACCTTTTCATACAGGGCTGTAGCAATGACCGAATGTGCTAAAGCATGTTGAACCCACTGAAGTGTCTGACCCATAGCACCTGCTTGACACGCTTAGCCAGCTTACTGAACACATGCCTTTTACAGGAGAGGAAAGGGAAGCCGAGAGGAAGGGCGATTCCCCAGAGTCCCACAGCAAGTTAGGACAGGGCAGTGGCCTGGACTCAGCCTCCTGGCTCTCAAGGTGGGTGTGAGGCTCACCACACCGTGGGGCCGCTGACTCATGCATCCAGTGAACACAGACCATCGTCCATGATGGGTTGCAGAGTAACAAGGACACAAAGGACACAGCGCCAGTTCTCTGGGAGCTCCTAACAGGGGAGGGGTGGGGTGATTACCTGCAACCCTAAGCCCAAGGAACCCTGTTATGGTGACCCACAGCATCACCTCCTTCGAGTTAAGGTTTTGTGGACAAAGGTTACCCTAATTCATCAGGTGCACCATTCGTGCTGCCACGCTTCGGCAATCGGCTAGGCCTGTCCACTGAGTTCATTTAAACAGGTCACTGCGCTGGTTACAGACAGGGTGAGGGTTCTGCAGGATAGAGCAAAAGGCAGGTGTGAGGTAGATTCCTGGAATGTTTGTGCTGGAAGGAACCTTAAAGTCTCCAGGAGACAGGTCTGAAGGGAGGGCTACCTGTGAGGGGTGGAGGCTCACTTGGGAGCCCCGACCAAAGACAGGGAGATCCAGGTAACAAGAGGGCATTGAAAGAAGAAAGGCGAGTTATGCTTCCTGAGCATGGGCTAGGAGCTTCTGCACACATTCACTTGCTAATTCTTTGGGGTGTTTTTTTTTTTGAGGAAGATTAGCCCTGAGCTAACATCCACTGCCAATCCTCCTCTTTTTGCTGAGGAAGACTGGCCCTGAGCTAACATCCATGCCCATCTTCCTCTGCTTTATATGTGGGACTCCTGCCACAGCATGGCTTGATAAGCAGTGTGTAGGTCCGCACGTGGGATCCAAACCAGTGAACCTGGGCCGCTGAAGCAGAACTTGCGAACTTAACTGCTACGCCACCTGGCCGGCTGGCTGGGGGGAGCAGGTATTTTTATCCCCATTTTGCAAGATGAGGAAACTGAGGCTCAGAGAAAGAGCCAGAAGCTTGTCCACAAACAAGCATGTCGGTGCTAACACACACGATCCAGCCACTGGATGGACATGATGGGGCCTGGGGATAATGCTCTCGTCCTGAAAGTGGGAAGGGAAGTGTTAGTCTTTGTGATCTCCACCTGAAAGGCCAGGGATCGGGTTCTGCAGAGACACAGACTGCTGTGTTCATGGTGCACGAGTTTTCCAGAGCGAGAGATAAAAGGTAGCCCCTTCTCACTGGGAGCCAGTGTGGACAGCATTCCCCAGACACATTGGAGGTGAGTAGAGTGGAATGTTGCACGCAGGCTGGCAGGGGCCGGAGGGGCTGGCGGAGGCCGGCATCCAGGGCCAAGCTGTCCGTGTTCCCAGGGTGGATGAGTCAGCTGGGCAACCGCCGACCGCAGGCCGGTGGCACGTCTTTGGGGAGAGATTGTTCTATTATCAGAAGGTGTTGACGTGGCTCTCTGTTTGCAAAACGCTTCTGGGTCACTTTTAATTTGGGAAATATTCGGTGCAATAGTACTGATGCCTGAGGATCGAATTTCCTTGGGGGAAGCTGCTTTTTGGTGATCCCTGCAAAAGAGAAGAACAGGAAATGGGGAATTATTGCTGCAGAAACTGGAGTGGTTCTGGAGAGTCATCGGATGCGACAACACCTTTTTAGGGTCAAGGAATCAAGTAGGAAGGACCCCTAGACACCAGCTGGTCCAACCCACTATTTAAAGAGTGTGGACACTGAGGCCCAAGAAGGTCCTGTGACATTCTCAAGATCATCCAGCCAGTTAGCGGCCAAGCCAAGACTGAAACCCAGCTCCTCTGACTCTGAGCGCTCGACAGGAAGCCTCAGGGTCTGGGTGCCCAGTTGCAGAAGGCTGACTCCTTTGAGTCTTGGGGAGCTCACCAGGTCATCATTAACCGTCCAGGAAGTTACTTGATCCCAGCTGGTTGGTGGAGCCAAGACATAAACCCGGGTCTTCAGATTTCTAGTCAGGGATCCCAACCACTTACCAACCCCAAAGTTGGCACAAAAGCCCCCCAAACTGTTAGCTTGTCCCAAGGGAGTTTTCTAGCTAAATCAAAGTTCTGACTAGATGCCATAATGGATCTTTGCCATATCACTCATTATTTTGGAACACTTTCCCTGTGTTTGAGGAAATTGTCACATTTTGAGTCTCTATTACCCAAGTAGAAGCCAGAAGTCAATTTCCCAGCTATTCTTGAAGCTAAGAATGTTGCCTAGAGTTAGACCGTCAGAGGCACCCAGGCAGGGCGTTGATTTGGAAGAAAGAAGCAGACTCCACTTGGAATCCTTTCCTGATGAGGATGGCAAAGAATGGGGGCAGAGGGAGCATCCAACTCTCAGAGCCAGCAGAGCCCCAGGACACAGCAGCTGCATCCTGTGTTCAGCATCTGCGGGACGTGTACCCCGAGGCCGCGGAATCTGAGTGAGCTGGGAGCAGGGCAGGGAATGACTTGGACGCTGTTCCTGGGCAGGCGGCCTCCAGGCCCCATCTCTGGCTCTCTTGGAGATTCTCTGAGCTCCTAACAACCTTTATAAATTCCACCTCCATTTAAACTAGGTAGAGTGGGCTCTATTGTCTGCAAATAAAAATGCTAATCAGCACATATCATCATCGTCATCATCATGGCTGTGATTTGTATCTTGGATTTAAAATGATCGAGAAGAAAAATGTCCTGGTCTCTTTTGTTTGTTTGCTTGCTTGCTTTATGAAGCATTGTAGACCCTGAGACAGCAAGCTGTGCACACATAATAGGTGTTCATTAATGATTTGCTGGCTGCTGGCTAGCTGGTTAGAGAAATGAATGAAATTCCCCTGATAAAATACATCACAAATCTGACCTCTCATTCCTGGTTTATCGGGATGATTTCAGCTGCATGTAATAGATGACCCCGTTAAAAGTGGCTTAAACAATAAAGGACGTTAATCTTTTCACATAGCCAGAAATTAGAGTGAAACCAGAAATAGGATGGAGTCAGTATTGCTTAAGTCAGAGGTTCAATGACATCATCAGGGGTCCTTTCCATCTCTGTCATCTCTGCGTGGTAGCTTTTGTCCTCGAGCTTATCATCCCCTCGTGGTCACAAGATGGCTGCAGCATTTCTAGACACCGCAGATAGACACCAACATCTGGTAACACGAAACACCTGCTACATTTACATACTTCCTTTTGAGGTATCCCTTTTCCATTTTGACAATGTGATTATAGTGTATCTAGGGTGATCTTCCCTGGGTTGATTTTGCTTGGAGATCTTTGAGCTCCATGTATCCGGATGTCCACGTCCACTCCTAAGATTTGACTAGTTTTCAATCATTGTTTCTTTAAATAAGCTTTCTGCCCCTTTCTCTCTTTTCCATCTGGGACTCCCATAATGTGTATTAAATTAGTTTATTTGATTATGTCCCATAGTTTCTGTACACTTTCTTCACTCTTTTTCATTCTTACTTTCTTTTGTTCCTGTCGAGAGCTTAGCTAAGCTTCTCCATGGTGTTGATGCCTTGGCATCCATTTTGTTTGGCCAAGAGGACTGTGGGGACCGTGAACTGACAGTAGCCCCTCATGCAAGTACACGTCCTAGATAGCAGCCCACAGAGTCACAAGCAAATGTAAGTTTCTGAAATGACTTGCCAGTGGCCCTTGTGGTCAACAGTCTCCCCCGCTTCCCAGTGTCCTCCTCTTGTGTGCCCCTTAGATCAGACTTCAGAACTTACCAAAACCCTGCTTTCTGATTTGAATTGACCAGTCTGGATTTAGCAGGGAAACCCCACAGCACTCCGCCCACAGACCCTAATAAAGGCATGTGCCCTATTGCTCTCTCTCTTCCTGCACCCTGCCTTGACTTCCCCATGTGACTCCTTGAGGCATGCTGTGCACTTTCTCCAGGACCTGTGGATAATAAATTTCATTACTTCAATTTCTCTTGTGGTCTTTTGTTGAACTGCAGCTCACCATCCTGCACCGTGTGCTCCATTTAACAAATCTTAATTTAATGAAGTCACAACAGCTCCTCTAACTGGCTGATTTCATGTGACTTGTCTTCAAGTTCACTGATTCTTTCCTCTGCGTACTCAAGTCTGCTGTAGAGGCAGAATTTTTCAGTTTTGTCATTGTGTTCTTCAGCTCCAGGATTTCTGCTTGTTTCTTTTTCTGTGGTTTCTATTTCTTTATTAAATTTCTCATTTTGTTCATGCATTGTTCTGCTGATTTCATTAGGTTGTCTATCTATGTTCTCTTGCAGCTCAATGATCTTCTTTAAGGTGGTTATTTTGAATCCTTTGTCAGGCAATTTGTAGATCTCTATTCCTTTGGGATTGATTACTGGAGCTTTATTAGTTCCCTCTGGTGGTATCGTGTTTTCCTGATTCTTCATGATCCATGTAGCCTTGCATTGGTGTCTGTGCCTTTGAACACCTAAGCCCTGTGTTATGTGGCTTCTTAGTCTGTGCCTTTGAAGGAGCAGACATCTCTTCCAGTCTTTATAGATGGTTTCAGCAGGTGAAGACGTCTCTTGTCAGGTCCTCAGGCTGATGGTATTGTCTCCAGGACTGCAGTTGACTGGGATTGGAGCTGGGTCACATGGCTAATACTGGGCCTGCCGTTGGGGGGGCCTGTTACCAGGGGCTAGGTTGGCGTGTATTCTCTCTGGTCCCTGGAGGAACAGGATTGCCTCCAGGGCCTTGGTCGGTAGAGCTGGCACTGGGACAAGGGTCTACTTCAGGGACCACAGATGGCAGGCCTGTTACCAGGTGCACACATGGGTGTAGCTCCCTCTGGGTTCCTGGGAGGGCTCCTGACAAGTCACTGGGTCAGTCCCTAGGCAGGCAGGATTGGTCCTGGACTGTGGTTGAGAGGGGCTGGAACCAAGTCTCAACGCTGCTTCAAGGTCCAAGCTGGCACGGAGGTCTGCAGGCCTGCCTCTGAGGGCACAGGGCACATGTCTCCCGGCAGCTCCCTGGGCAGGGAGGAAAGTTCCTGGATTGCAGCTGAGAGGGGCTGCAGCCAGGTTACAGGACCATTTCAGGATCCGCAGTTGGACTGTGTTCACTGGGCCTGCATGTCTCCTGGCTGGTCACTGGGAGGGCAGGATTAGTGGCTAAGAGGGGCTGCAGCCAGGGCACAGGCTGCTTCAGCCTGGACTGCTTACAGCCAGGACTGAGGTCAGCGGGTCTGTTAGGTGGGGAACAGGTAAGTGAGCATGACTCCTGTCATCTTCTTTGTCGGATGGTGCTGGTGGAGGACCAAGGCCAAATGGGGCTGTAGCCAAGTCCACAAGGGGGACAGGGCTGTTTCTGGGTCTGTAGCTGAGAACACGATCGGTGAATCTGCCACTTGGTCAAGGATCTGCCTTCTCAAAATGACTCTCCTCAGTGTTGGGCTCCACTAAGGTTTCACAATCTCCTCCCTGGATCTCAAAGCTCCGAGAGAGGCACTTCTGTCATGAATGGCTGCCAAATTATTGCTGCCAAGGGAGGACATTGGTGATTGCCTCTCCTGCTGATGTCACTCCTTGAGGTTTCCCTTTTGGAAGTGAGGATACCGTTGCCAGAGAGCCTCCCTCCCCCCCCCCCCCCCCGCCCCCACAGGATATTTCCCCTTATGT
The DNA here is from genome assembly GCF_041296265.1 of Equus caballus. Lineage (NCBI taxonomy): Eukaryota > Metazoa > Chordata > Mammalia > Perissodactyla > Equidae > Equus > Equus caballus. The sequence goes on along the minus strand of NC_091707.1, from coordinate 51,315,812 downwards.
CTCATTGGCCAAAAATTTGTGTCCTGTATTCTTTCTTAAACCAGTCGTGGATGGGGGATAAGATTACCGTGATGGTAAGCATCAATCAGGAATCATGTCCTGGCCTGGGAAGGCTGTATCCTTTGTCCACGGCCACCCAGAGCCTGAACAAAATGGGAGCTTTGTTACAGAGAAGAGATGAGTAGCTTTGGACAGCCGCAGAGGTTTGCTGACTGCCTTCAGTGCACCTGCCCTTCATCGAGCCCCTTCCGTATTCTTTCACTCCCGTACTGCAACACCTCTGCAGGTTCTACCCCCTCTCTGCACCACGCAGTGGGTATTCCTATCCTCATTTTCTTGAACTTGAAGCGCAGCATGCTGAAGGGTGGCTCACACGGCTGGCTCATGGGAGAGCTGGGATTTGAATTTGATTTCCAGTTCAGAACCCCCACAGGCCCCGGAGGGCAAAACTCTCTACCTGCGGTTTGTGCAGAGGCTTTGCTAAAGCAGGAAAAACTCCAACGTTCAAGGGGCTGGCTAATTGGAGGAGGAGGCAGAAAAATGTATTCCCTTGTTGGAGTTAACCTTGTATTTTAATAAACAGTTTAAAGGAAAGGGAAACAGCTTCCTGTTGGCTGCTGAGTAGCTTAACTCTGTGCTGCTGAAATATTTACTCTCCCGTAATTTTTGGCCATCCCTCAGGCTCAGGCAAACTGCTGCGCAGGAGAAAAGAATTCAGCAGCAACTCAATGAGACCTTCACAGGAAGAAACTCCTGCCAGTGGGTAACTATTGTTCACTAATGGCCTCCTTGGGAGGCTCACTGGGGATTTATTTCTGGGCAGCATTAATTTCCCCTTAGAGGGAACATTCTCAGCTACGTCTTCCCGTCTTCCGGAAGGAATGGGGGTAGATCTGGCTAATTTTTTTCTATGTGGCTGGCAAAAGTTTGCCCCCTAGGCACTTGGGCTGTGCTGGCAAATTGCTTTGGATTTGCAGGCAGTTTTGTTTTTAATTCAGATAAATTCAGTTTAAGTCGCACATACGGAAAGCACCCACTGTGTGCCACTCCCTGTGCCAGGAACTGTCTGGAAGAGCTTGTCTGTCCCAAGGGCTCCACTGTCAGCGAGGAGAAGATACTGATCACCCAGACACAGGTGGCCCTAAAATAATGTGGGTGTAGGGCTGTGGGGGTCCACAGAGGTCAGCACTCCCACCTGGGGAGGTGCAGGGGCCAGAAAGGAAGGCTTCCTAGAAGAGGTGATGCCTGGCATCAAAGGAAGGATATTTCAGGGTGAGATAATAACCACAAAAACCTAAATCGCAAAATCCCCAAAGCCTAAACTAGTGTCGCCCCCTCCACCCCATACACACGGTATACATGGTAAAAAGAACAAACACAGATCACTTACTATGTCTCAAGCTCCATCCTAAGTGTTTTTACATGTATAAAGTTATTTAATTCTCTAGCAACCCTGTGTGGTAGGCATTTATATTGCCATTTTGCAAATGAACAAGCAAGCACAGAGAGAATAAACAACCTGGTCAGGGTAGGTATGTGGCAGAGATGGATTAGAACTCAGGCAGCCTGGTTTCACAGCCCCCTGCTCTAAACCACTGTGCTGTGCCTCCTCTCTTTGTGTTTAGCACACGTAAAAGTTATTTACACGCTGTATGCATTTACTATTGCAGCAACATTTATGTACATGATAAATAGACATAAAATTTAATTTTAAAAGATAGAAATTTACATTTTCTTCCAACCTCTCAATGGTTTGTCTTGGGCATCTACATCCTTGAAATAGCAGTATATTGGAGGGAAATGAACCACAACGAGTGTGATTAGAGCAAACTGACCAGGGAAAGCATATGTTTTGCAGGAAGTGGAATCTGAAGTGGGACAAAAAAATCTTCATTTGTTTTGGGATCTCAACACTTCTGACAGTCTTTTTCTCCTCTATGGTACTGGAGAGAATGACAATGATAGCTTATCTGAAATAGAACTTTAAAGTTTATAAAACATATCCAAAGTCTCTTTTGCCTCTCACTACCAGCTTCAGAAGGAATCAGGGCAATGGTCACAGTTGTCAATACACAGATGAGGAAATGAGGCTCAGAGATGGGAAATGATTTGGTGCATGGCACACAGCAAGCAAGTGGCAAAGCCAGCCCAAGAAGCAGAAGTAGGAAGACAGGTAGCTGCCTGGAGTAGAAGGGAGCTTTGAATGAGAAGGGTCAGGTGCCAGGAAGATGCTGGGTGATTCTAGGAGAGACTGAAGAGGTATGGGAGGTTGTCTTTGGATGCCCAGCAACCTGTAAGATGATGCCATTTGATGTTGCGCCTTAATTTCCTTTTAGGCTGTGAGGCTGAGAGGAAGTATAGAGAGAAGTTCAGAAATCCACTGGGGCAGAAGGACTGGGGCTCCTAAACCTGTAGCAAATAGAACCTGGAATAGGAAGGGATGAAGAAGCACCTGACCTTTCTTGGATGGTGACAGCTTCGCCCGAAACATCCAGGCCAAAAGTTGTAGGAGTCAGGAAGGTTTCCATTCAAAATCAGGTATTTTTTCTCTCTGGAGCTCATCTATGAAATGAAGGTAAAAGAGAACCTATTCTATAATATTAGTTGAGATGGCACATGTAAAGATTATGTGACAGTGCCTGGTATGTAGAAAGTGCAAGGTATGTGAGTAATTGGTTGCTAGATGTTGTTGGGATGCTTAGCAATAATGTATGTAAAATGTTTCACTCAGTGCTTCTTGTTAATTGTGCTAAAAGGTACTTACTACTGTGCTAAGAGCTAATGCTTGCTGGGTGTCTTCTGTGTTCCAGACACCACTCTAAAGACCTTTCATATACTAATAGATTCAATCATCACAACAACACTATGAGGTAGGCACTATTTTGACTCTGTTTTGTGGATTAAGAAGCCCAGAGAATTTGAGTAGTTCACAGAAGTTCTATGCAGCTAGGATTTGAAGTCAAGTGTCCTTCCTCTGGGAACTGCATTCTTAACCACCATACGGTTCTGCCTCTTGCTGTTTAATTTTATTCCTACTGTTGTGACGCTTCTCCTCATGATGGCTCCCACCACAGGGATGGGTTTTTCAAGAATAGTTTTCTTGTAATTCATATTTCCCTGCAGTTTTCTTCTTGAAGTTTGAGTATACTTCCCCCATGCAAGCAGTGAGTAATGAGGAGAATCCTTGATGGAATGTCTTGTCAGGGACACGTGCATGTTCTACAGATGCTCCTGCCAAGACTTACCTTCTTGACAGAGGACAGAAGTCCCCAGCTGTCATTAGACAGATCAGCACCATGGAGAGCTCTACACAGTCACCAGAACGGAACAAGGGCTAGTGGTCAATGGGAGTGAAATTAAAACTCTGGTTCTATAATGGTAAAAACTTCAATTTATGGACTGAATTCTATGTGCCATACACGTTGCATACCCGACCTTATTTAATTCTTACAACTACCCAGCAAGGTGAGTGAGATTATTCCTGTTTTGCTCTTGAGAAGACTGAATCTCAGAGTGAAGCAACCTGTTCTTGGTCACACAGCTAGTAAGTAGAGGAACCAGGGTTCTGGAACCTAAATCAGGTCTTTTGCCTTTAAAGTCCTTGCTTCAAATTGTTCTGCGAAGCCAGTTATAGGTTTCACCCTGGCTCCTGGCCAATGCCACCCCCACAGGAACCTGCCCTTAGCTGTTTGAGCCAAACAGAAATTTGCACTGGTTCTCCTGATGTCCCCATCTGCCCACTAACCTGGCTTCTCCTCATGGGCGTGGCCATCTGTGAGAGTGGACTATGCATCTATACTCTTTACTGGTGTAGCTCCAGACAGGCATCAGTGTATAGCAGGCAGTCAAGTCTTTGTTGGAGGAACAAATGAGTGAGTGAATGGATGAATGAGTAATTACCTTTGAAGGCTCTTCCCCAAAGTCTTGGCCTCCAGCCTCTTTCTATCCTCCTGCTCCTGCATTCTGAGCTTTAGAGATCTTGCCTCTTTGTTTCTGACAAAGTCAGATAAAGTCAGGGTGAGTGAGTGGACAGGAAGGAAGGTGGTTACCCAAGGGGTATGGGGAACTGTCCTTCACTGAGATGAGCAACAGTGTCCAATAAACCTGTGGGGAGACAAAGTATTCCACTTAGAGAATATTCTCCTCCTTGTGTATGCATATTAGAGATGAGGCTGTAACTTGCGTCCCTTCATTAATTGTTCAGCACCTATCAAGTACCAAGGAGATGCTCCAGCCACACTCAACTTCTTTACTTCTCTCTATATGCCATACTCTCTCATTCCGTAGCTTTCTGATGTCCTGCTCCCTCTATGGGAATACTGTTCCCTCCATCATCTAGACCCTTTGCCTGGATGATTCCTCTTCCTCCTTCAAGTCAGAGATGAGAGAGTTCCTTCTGTGGGAAGTCATCCTCTAACTTCCTGAATATGGAGTCAGTTCTTGCTAGGATCCCATATCACCCTTGACTTCCCTCATCATTGCATTTCTTAGTATTCTGCAATGTAATTTTCAGCTTCCTTGTCTGTATTCTCCCAGGAGATGGGGTGGGGAGGATGACAGTCCCTGATGTGCTCCCTGTTGTATTTCCATTGTGTCTGGAAGCCACAGAGTTGGTACTCAATAGACTTTTTTCTTTTTTGCAATGAAATATTTTCATGATTATTATTATTATTTTTTCTAAATTTTATGTTTTCCTTTTTCTCCCCAAAGCCCCCCGGTACATAGTTGTGTATTCTTCGTTGTGGGTTCTTCTAGTTGTGGCATGTGGGACACTGCCTCAGCGTGGTTTGATGAGCAGTGCCATGTCCGCGCCCAGGATTCGAACTGACGAAACACTGGGCCACCTGCAGCGGAGCGTGCGAACTTAACCACTCAGCCACAGGGCCAGCCCCGGCACTCAATAGACTTTTAATTGAATAGACAAAATAGAACGTATGAATGAATGTCCTAAGCAATAGAGAACTACATAAACATAAGTTATTTCCATTCTTCTCCATTGAGGACTGCAGAGGATCTCTCCTTCCTACTCAGACAGTTGACCCTCAAGTCATGAGTCCATTCTCCTGACTTTTCTACATCAACTGAATGGATAGCCATTTCCCCAACACCTGCTGAGCACATATTACTTGCCAGGTACTGTTTTACCCCCTTGTGTACGTTAGGTTATTTGATCCTCAGAACAACTCTCTGAAGTATGTACTATTATTCGCACCATATTCATCTTACAGATGAGGAAACTGAGGCACAGAAAAGTTAAGTAACTAGTACAAGGTCATACATCTTCTATATCAGTCAAGGTTGTGGTAGGAAATAGATAGCACCCCCAAACTGTAAATTGAGGCAGGCTTAATAAAATAATAATCACTTAGGCTGAAGCACATGAAATTGCCAATATTTGATAATTTTTGACCTTCAAAATGGGAGTTTTATAAGATTAAACCTAATACAAATGTAAGGACAGAGTTTAGGGAAAGCAATAAATGATGATGCAGTGTCCTGGGGCTAGTACTCAGGGTTAACTATGACAACCACTAGGTCTGAAGGAGTGAGAGGAAGGAGTGGTTACCAGAACCCAGAGAGAGAGATGTGTGGAGATACCACCTGAAAGGAGATTTGGCCTTTGGATGAGGCTGTAGTGATCCACCAGGGAGGGAGCTGGGGGAGCAAATTCTTCAACCTGCCTCTTCTCATTCCTCCAGTCTCTACTGGGCTTCCCATTGGCTGAAACCAACTGGAAGTCAGAGGTCTAGGGTGCCTGTCGCTGCAGTCCATAGAGTTCAGCCTCTTGGAGCACAGAGCAGAGTGGGGAAGGGTAGAGAGTTATCTGAAGAGGGAAACAGAAGACCTTCAGCAGAGCTCATAAGTGATGGAGCTGGCAGGCACCTGCAGGCAGCCTGGCTCCAGAGCCCGTGCTGGGAAGCAGCACCCCTCACTTTGAACTTGGCGGGAAGAGCTGAGCCTAGAGAGTCCCTGGTCCATCAAAACCGCCTCTCGGGGATTTCCACTGAGCTTCTTAGGCACTCAGCTTCACTGATGAATTATTCACCCTTCATGCTAATATTTGATTTCTAACAAAAGAGCTGGTTTTAAGAGTGCTTTGGTGCAGAATGGAGCCCATCTGAGCCCAGGGCTGCAACCCACTCTTGGTAGCTCTGGTTCACCTTTGGCCAGTTAAATATTTCAGAGGGTGCATAAGGGCACCTATGCCACATTTCATGAATATTTTAAAAGTTAAAACTGGCTGTCAACATGATGGTACGTTTATGAACATTGATGGCACCCAACCAATGGAAAGCAGCTCGCTAAGACCACAAAATATTGACTCTGGGAAGAATCATATGAGCCTGGAATTTAAAAGCCCATTCTTTGAGGACATTTTGCGATTAAAAATGCCAAAACATTAGGTTCTGGAACAACCCAGTTTTGCTAGACAGTGGCAGAAAGAGATGAGAGTATGTGTCCTGGAGTATGTGCCAAGAGGTCGCCCCGGAGCTAGAGGCAGCCCCGTTCTCTCTCCCTTTGGTACCTTTGCACTTGATGTTTTCTCTGCTACAACATCCTTCACCCTTAATCACATGACCAAATCCTACTTATTATTCAAGTGTTGCCCTTTCTAGGAAGGCACCCATGATTTTCCATTTTGCCCCAGGCAGAGTGAAGCATCTCGGGTAATAGGATAGTTATCTGTCTCCTACAGCAGACTATGAATTAACTTCTCCTCGTGGCCAAAGACCATGTCATAATTATTTCTGGAGCCGCTAGCCTACCATGGTGACTGGAACATAGTAGGTACTCTACACATGTTGGATGCACAGATGAATGAGTCAATAGATCTCACAGTTGCAGAGGAAGCTGTCTTCAGGGTTGGAGGAAGGGCTCAGTGAAGTTCAGCAAGCAATTCCACTGGAAGCTGCCGCGTCTGTTCTGCGGGGGCAGCAGGGGGCATCAGCTGGAACTCTGAGTGCCTGAGAACGGTAAAAAGCCATGCAGGAGATATGTGCCCTGGGATACTGGGTTCCTTTCCAGAATGCACGTGTGATTCTAGTCCCATGAGGTCCATCTAGCCCTATTTTTCATTCTGGGGAACAACTAGAGGAATTCTTTAGTAACAAGAAGCCAAAGTGCAAAGCCTTTGGGGTCAGACAATCCTGGTTCACGTTCCAGCTTTGTCACTCACTTGGTAAATGACTTACCCTCTACGTGCCTCAGTTTCCTTGTCTATAGCATGAGGATACTCACACCTAGCCCTGGGGGCTGCTGTAACCTCTAAGTGAGACGATACATGCAAATTGTTGGGCACATATTCAACAATGAATAGCATTTCCTTTCTCCCTCTTTAGGCTGTTTTGTCTAAAATCAGTAACTCCAAGTGCAGGACTCTGCATGGTCACTCAGACGCTGCGTAGAGGGATCTCTAGCAGATTACCAGAGTATCAGTCAACAGGTCACTACGTGTTTCTCACACTTCCCTCAGCGTTTTCCCTTCTCATTGCACTGGTACTGGTCTATGTCCCCAGGGCCTCTCATCTCAATCTCAGCCCTGAACTGGTGTACCTCCCTGGGCCTGATTTCTACCACTTCAGCCCATCCCCCACACTCCAGCCAGAGTTATGTTCCTAGAGTCCAGCTCAGACCAAGCCCTATCCAACTTCACATCTACCAATAGCTCCCCCTTCCCAACTGAGCTGAGCCCAGGCGCACTAAGATAGCATCAATGCTCACTGACATCTGGCTCCAACTTTCCTTACTCTGCACTGCTTTCTCCACTCGCCCAGTGCTCTGAGGATCGAATTTCTCTGTTCTCTGTGTAATTCTGCCTACCTTATATTTGAGATTGTCCTTGTGTTGCTCTTTTCACCAGGGGTGCCCTTGGTCTCATCTTCACATCCTCAAGAGCAACTTGACCTGCAAGAATCAATTCTATAATAACCGGAAGTAGAGGCCATCTTTCCCTTTTCTGACCCTTAAAACTGGTTCTATGTTACTCTCTATGAGACGCATACCACCACCACCGCTGCTGTAGACTGAATCTTGCGCCCCCCTGGCCCTAAACTCGTATGTTGAAATCCTAACCCCGATGTGATGGTCTTAGAAGGTAGGGCTTTGGGGGTGATTAGGTCATGAGGGTGGAGATTAGTGCCCTTATAAAAGAGACTCTAGAGAGGTCCCTCGCCTCTTCTGCCCCGTGAGGACACAGGGAGAAGATACTGTCTATACACCAGGAAGAGGGCCCTCCCCAGACATGGAGTCTGTCGGTGCCTTGATCTGGGACTTCCCAACCTCTAGAACCCTGAGAAATAGTGTCTATTGTTCAAGCCACCGAGTCTGTGGTATTCTGTTACAGCAGCTCAGACGAATTTAGACCACCACCACAACCACTGCCACCCTCCTGCTCCACCTCCTCTCCCTCTCTACCTCTTACCACTATTATTTAATAATTTCTTCTCTGTCATTCTAAACTGAGAGCACCTCGAGGGCAGGGCTAACATCTGTGTGGTCTTTGTATCCGACCCCATGCAGTAGCCCGGTCTGGGAGTTTTGGTAACTGAGGCCCACAAGCAAGTGAAGCCCTGTGTTTTGTCCTTTCTGTGCCCCGTCCTTGCGCTCTCACCAGTTTGATTGTTCAGGTTCCATAACACTGATGTAGCTGTTTTTAGCTGGAGACACTCAGCGGATAAACCAGCACATGGGTGTGGCTCCCCTCCATCCCGTGGGCTGATGCGGTCCTGGGGGAAGGCCTTGCTTCCCTGGGGCCCAAGTGGTCAGCATCTTTGCTTTCTCTCTGGAATCTCTCTCTTCTTCCCAGGCGGCAGTTGAACAGGATCACTGTCCTGGATGCCCAGGCCAGCTTGCGTGAATGCACTCTCTCTGGTTAGTCTCTCGGCTCCAACAAGTCTGCAGTGGTGGCTTTAGACCCGAGGCTGCTGAAGCCTCTGAGGGCCAGGAGGCCCAGCCCTCCCTTCCAGATGTGGCAGAGGTTACCACCTGTTCACCTGAACCTGTATCTTTTCCCTCCAGGTCACACTTCCCAGACTCCCTTGCAGCCGGGTGTGACCTTGTGGCTGCCTTTTAGCCCATGGAACACGGGTGGGTGTCGTGCCCTGACGTGGCAGAGCTGGCTCCCACGGGCCCAACTGCTGATTGTTAAATTCTCAGGAAATTTGTGAGCTGGCTGTGAAATTAGCAGCCTGAAATCAACCATGGTGGAGGATTTATACTATGAAAATTGGAGAATACTACAAATCAGAGTTTTTTTTGAGGAGAGCCTGTTGTTAAACCGTGTACCAGCAACCTGCTGCATGCTGGCCTTCTCCAGGCCCAGCTTACAAAGTCATTCTCACACACAATCCTTACTCTTTCTCTTTCTGCTACTGCCTTCAGGACCAAGAGAAGGACACAGCCAGAAGACAGAAGGAGTCTGGATGCTGGAATGGTCATGTGGAACCAGAAGCAGCCATTGTGGACTATGATGGGAAAAAGAAATAAAATTTATTGTGTTCAGCCAACAAGAATTTGGGTTTGGTTGGAAGATAGCATCAGTGACCCTGCATAGTGTACCAGAGTTTGGGTCAGACGGCAAAGTTTGAATTCTGGCTCTGTTACTTACGAATCACATGACCTTGGCCAGGTGCATACCCTAACTCTCTTTTTCTGGAGAGAAAGCATCTGCTCACAGGGAGCTTGTAATTTCGAGTGAGATCATGAGCATAAAGCACTTTACACGGTGCCCGGCACAAAGCAAGTACATGTCGGTGTCTGTGATCATTAATGGTGTCCTCTGCGTGGGGTTTTGGGCCTCAAAATTGCTACTTCTGCTTCCCACCTGGCACTGATCCTCCTGTTAGATCTCCTTTACAAATCTCGTGGAGTGGGAAGGCTGCAGTTTGGTGCAGATTCTGAGGATTCCCCAGATCCCTGGTTATGATATATCTTATAAGCCCCCCATCCTGCCATTTTTGATAACTGACATAGTTAAACAACATAATATCTAATAGTAGAGAAGACAGAAGTAGCTTTCCTTTAGAGGAAGAGGGGTTCCCCAAACTATTTCCCATTGAAGCCTTGTAAGCACCAAGATTTAACATGCTGAAAACCTGACTACTGTTCCTCAGGTGCTTGGAGCAAGGGGATACACTCCCTAAATGAAATAAAGTTCATCAGGGTAGGAAATTAGCTAATGCAATCCTAGAGTTGCATCTTTGCATGAGCCCTTAGCAGGGGATCCCAGACAGCTTCAGACACGTATGTAGCTGGGTGTTTCCCCTCCTGCCTCCCAGAAAGAACTCTCCTTTTGCAAAAGGCTAATTTATGAGCGGGGAAAGGAAATCCATTGAAGCCTGGTGGTTGCGGTAGGTTTCTCTCAGGCATTGTTTCAGAGAAATTCTGTTCAAGAAACGTTTACAGAGCAGCTATTATGTGGCAGGCATATGTGTGCTGGGTATTGAGGGCCTCAGAGGGGAGTAGGGGACCTCAGTCTCATGAAGACCAGAGTGACTACTCAAGTCCTGACAGACCAAGGCAGGGGTTACTGCCCCCCACCCCCTGAGGCATAGAGAAAGCCCTGAGGGCTCCATGGAGGAAGAGGAGGGGCAGGAAGATGGGCGGCACCAGGTCAGAGAACTTTGAATGCCAGACCAAAGCTTTTAGAATCACTGAAACTTTAGAAGCAGGAAAACAACCTGATCAGAGCTGGGTGTCAGGGAGGACAGCTTGGGGTGGAGGCCAAGATGGGACAAGTGTGGGAGAGACTGCAAACGGCGAGGCCAGTCTGCAGCGCGGGCAGCAGAGTGGTTAACAAGCATGAGCTCCAGGGTCTAATGGCTCGGCTTCAAATCCAAGTTCCACCAAGAATGAGCAGCGTGACCTTTGACGAGTCCTTTAACCTTTCTGTGCCTCAGTTTCTCCATTTGTAACATGAGGATAATAGCACAACCTGTCTCATAAGGTTGTTCTGAGGACCAACGGGGGCCGCGCTCCTGAAAGCAGCTGGCACATACGTTCACGAGGCAAACTTTAGCTCTCAGTGTGCTCATCTATGGAGCGCCCGCAGTGTGACAGGCACTGTTCCAGGACTCCGGTAAAACTGTGAAAAGATGAACACGGTCACGGCCTCTTGAGGTTCCTGGGAGACACAGGTCCCTAACCCTGTCCGACTAACGTCGATCGATGGCTTACCACTCACTATTCGAAACTTCCAGCATGCTTTGTCTCAGCATCCTGTGAGTTGGGTACTGTTATCTGTGTAACAGAGATGAGGGAACTCGTAACCATTGCATAAGCACAGAGGGCTATGGTAGCATCAAAGAGGGACCCCGCTAAGGAGTTGGGGGGCAGGGGTCGGTTCTCGGAGGATGTGATGTCTTAGTGTGGGCCAGAGGCTAAGTGGGTGTTAACTTGCCCAAATTTGACCCATTCTGAGTGTCTCGTTTCTCTACATTATAACTTCTTGAAGCTGGGAGTGCCTCTACAATGATGGCATGCCATAAATAATGGACAGCATCTTTTCCTTTCTTAGAGACACATAAAATACTGCAGCCTAGAAATACAGGATTAACAGGTGAGGGTGCAGGCGGAGGAGGAGAGGAAGACGTGCTTCAGGTGAAGGAGGGGCATATGCAAAGGCCCTGAGGAGGGGAGACCCTGCACCCAGGGCTGGAGGCTCCTCCGTGGGTAGAGGTGAAGCCCAGAGCCCAGGCTTCCGGAGGCCCTTCCTGTGCAGAGCGAATGAGCACTCTCCACCTCCCTCCGCAGCAGTAAATTCTGCCGGGATCGAAATAGGGAAGCATTCCTTTCCAGCGTCCCATAAAGACCAGGAATGAGAACGCTCAGCTGCCTGCGTCTGGCAGCACCTGCGACTGTCACTCTCCCGGATGGAACCAGAACCCCTCCCCCACCCCATGCCTCTGCCCCCGCCCTCCCCACCCTGACCTACAGTCTGCATTTCCCTCTTGTGGCCTGAATGCCCGGCTGCCTCAGCATAGAATTATTCCCCCACCGTAGAGAAAACCTTGGGAGTCGGGGGCTGTGTCTTATTTGTCACTATGACTCCTACTTGACTCTGCGCTGTGTCACACGATGTCCTGCATTCGGTCAGCACTGAACAAATGCTCGCTGCCTAGAATCAGATGAAAGGACGGCTGGAATCCCTTCTGGGTCACTTTGCATCACACTGAGGCTTCACGCTGACTCATAGACAACCTGGGTCATGGCAGTCCTGACCACGAAGTCATTGTGGGGGACTGGCTTCGTTTTCTCAGCATTCCTTCATTCCTGTCCCCAGGAACGACAGCACAGGATCTGGAGAAGTTTTGAAAAGTTCTCAGGTCCCGTCTCAGAATTGCAGATATTGTCACTTCTAGGAGCACAGTTGTGAATCTAGGTTAAAAAACAGGGGCCGGCCCCGTGGCCTAGTGGTTAAGTTCCATGTGCTCCGTTTCAGTGGCCTGGGTTTGGTTCCTGGGCGTGGACCTACACCACTCATCAGCAGCCATTCTGTCACAGCAACCCACATACAAAATAGAGGAAGATTGGCACAGATGTCAGCTCAGGGCGAATCTTCCTCAAGCAAAAAAAAAAAAAACAAACAAAAACACAAAGAACAGAAATCCATTGAAAATGGGCTTAATTAAAGAAAGGAATTTATCAGTTCCTGCAACTGAAAATCAGAAGCAAATTGCCATCAGGTGTGGCTGGATCAAGGCGCTGGCATGAGGTCATTTTCTAGCAGGCTTCCTCCGTGTGGTGACCCTTCCACTATAGACTTAGGAGGTCCTGAGTCAAACACCATGGCAGGCATGTGGAGTAGGAGGAGAATGTAATGCCCTGATGGGACAGGTTTGGTTCTTGTGCCTCCTACCCTGGGGTCGGGGCAGGAGGTCATTCTACACAGACTTCATGGGATGGGAAATGAGTTCCATTTCCAGAAGAAAAGGAAGTAGATACTGGGCAGGCTAAAAGAACAGTTGATGCTTCCAGCTCCCAGGGCATTTCTGATGGGCAGCTGGGGAGCCTGGGGCAGGAGAAAGAGCTGGCTGTCACGTCAGGTAGGCCTGCGTTTGGGATCCTGGATCTGCAGGCTGTGTGCCCTGGACAAGTCCCTCTGATGCTCAAAACCTCTAGATTTCCCATTATAAAATGGCAAGAACAACCGCCTGGTGTAGGGTGTTGTGAGGTTCAATAAAGAGATGAATGTGTATACTGCATTTGGTACCATTCTTGGCTCCCACAGAAGCCTGCCAGTATTCCCCTGAGACCGATCTGTGCTGAAGGGGAGGGACAGGAAGTGTCCTCAGGCACCGGTCCACCAGCCCCTCATCCCCTAAACCAAGTCACAGCTGAGCAGCAAGAAGAGTCCAGGCCACTATTAATGGAGTGCAATTCTATTGATTACAAAGCACGTGACCTCCACAAGCTATCAACCCTTCAGAGTTTCTGTTTCCTCATCTGAAAAGTAGGGATGGTGATCCCCACCTAGCTGGGCTGCTGTCAGGTTAAGTAAGACTATCACAGAGCTGAGAGTATCCCAGGGCTTCCTCCCCGGCCAGACAGCTGGACTAGGAGCTGGCAGAGAGGGGGCATACTCATTCACTCACTCACTCATTCGTTCATTCATTCCTTCATTCAATGGTTACTGCATGCCTACTATGTGCCAGACACCGTTTCTGGTGCTGAGCTACAGTGTGCGCCAGACGCTCAAAGTCTCTCCCCTTCTGGAGCTTCTATTTCAGTCACAGGAACTTCAAAACTCTGCTGGCATTAGAGGTGGCAGCTCCACAGGCCCACGCAGCATGTCCTGTGTGCTGGAATCTTCCAGTGGGCCCCAGATCCACTGTCCAGCCATCTCCCTTGCTGACCTGCATAGACCATCAGTAGGTGTCCTTGTCCTCTGGCTTCTACTTGGCCCACCCAATGGGAAGCTCCAACAGACCAGGGAGAGGGAGGGGGCGTCTCCGCCTTCAGCCCGCCCCTCCCTGCTGTACTGCCTGGGTTGGCTGCGTCCCCCCAGCTCCTGGGGGGCAGCCCAATCCTGCAGCCACTCCTTCTGTGTTCTGGGGACTGCTCCGTCCCCCCGTGCCTTCAGGCTGGAGGGTAACAGCTCTGCCCTGTTACTAACCTGGGGCTACTGCACCGTTCTGTTTTGTCCCTAAACTGGCCCTGGCCTTTGAACCAGTTTCTTCCACACCCAGCTGGTGCTGTGGTTAGCTGGCTTATGCTCCCTGAGCCTGGAAGTTATCTAAAACTGATTCTTCCTCCTAGAGGGCGTTTTTGTGGGTTCTTCAGACACCCCATCCCACCCCAATGTGAAGAACCTCTTAACTCCAGTTCCCTGGACCAGAGCGCATGCATCTTCCTCTGGCTGTCCCCAGCCTCTGGTTTTGGCAGTCAACTCCACAGGGCTCCCTTTGTAGGGGTCCATTGCCCCTCCAGGTCGTCTTCTTGGGCACGATCAGAAATGGGCTCCCCCAGCTTTCTCACTCCAGGGCCGCTCACGCAGTCCTGGGGGAAACATGCTTGCTGGTCCTGACACTCTGAGTGCAGCCATCTCAACACAGCCCACTCCTTTGGCTTGTGCCAACTGTCGGTCTGCTCAACCCTTGCCCTCGAGACACCAGCTTCCAGCCTCCAGGAGACCCGCGTTACTCTGAGGCGTCTCTTGAAGCCCCTCTTTAGAAGTGACAAGGGAGACAATCTCTGCCCTCCAGGAGAGTGGGGCTCACCCCCCCCCCCCACCAAAGTTCTTTCCAAAGAAACACTCCCTGCAAACCCTCCCCCAAGCTCCATGCTTGACCCTTTTATACCCTCAGTGTGAGCAAGGGGCTATCTCAACACCCACTTTGACATCTAGTATCTGCTATATCTTGGTGCCTCAGGCAAAGCTATTAGACATCCCATGATGTCATTTCTGTGCAGCTATAGGCGAAAGCTGGAAATGGAAGCCTTGTAGCTTAGAAAGGATCAGAGCGAATGATGGAGATTTGAAAGATCTACCCATGGGATTGAGGGCAAGGGTACTTCATCCCCAGCTCCCTGTTTTCTCATCAATAGGACTTCAGAAGCACTTCCCGGCTGTGTGATTGCAATTCAACGAGGCAGTGAATTGCACGAAGCCACAGCAGGTCCTTGATCATAACAGCGAATCACCATCCCTGGTTATTCACTCATATGGAAACATTTAATTCTCACAACAAGGCCATGTAGCAGGCTCTATGGTTAACACACCCACCTCACAAGGAAGATCATAAAGCACAAAGCCTGAGCGACTTGCCAAGGTCTTCTGGCTGGTAAGTAGTGCAGGTTGATTTGAAGCTGGCGAGTTGAACTTTGGGACCTTGGTCTTAATCACTGTGCAGACCATCCTCTGCTAAGTTAGATCTTTCTGCCCCTTGAATTGAATTCGGCTGCCTTTGCCCCAGCCCTCCGTGCCGTGTAGTCTACACCCTGTTCCATCTTCATTGTAGTTTGACAAGTTACAGAGCCCTGTGGGGTTGATTGTGCCCAAAATTTGGAGTTATAGCCTGAGGATGGACATTTCGAGGAGTTTGCACAAATCTGGGTTTTGGAACAAATTCGGTTCTTTATATACCTGACAGTCTGTGTGCCAGACTTAGGAAGCCAATATATATTCTCCACTTGGACAAGGATTCTTAGAGCGTAAAACTGTTAACAAGGAAAACAAATTACTTGGCAGGAAAGAGCGCCACACATCCAAGTGACATCGGGAAAACGGGATGTGTCTTCTTCCCACCAGCTGGCAGCCACATCCTCTGCAAAAGTAGCCAGTCTGTAGCCCACAGCAGCCTGTAAGTTAAGAGCCGTGCCAGGCCTGGCCCGTCTACCTGGTGTCATCAGGGAGGTAGGTAGTTCTCATCTGGTCATGCCACCAACTCAGAGTGTGACTTTGGGCCAGTCACTTCCCCTGCCTGAGCCTGTCTCCCTAACTGGAAAAGAGCAGGGGTAGACCAGAGGATGCCGAAGGTCCCCCAGCCTATATATGATTGTTAATTCATGGGTCCATGCGTGCCAGACGGTGAGGGGTCCATGCTGAGGAAGGTCCGTAGGACACCAAGCAAAATGGAATTCAGCATTTTGTAATTAAAGGTGTTAAGTAAAGGATGGTTGGGGAGGGAAGGTAATGTTTGGGCTCCCAGGGTCTCAGAATAGGTTCTTATCTTTTCTTCCTCCCATTCTATTACACACAGACCCTGACAGAGTGTAGAAGAGATTCTGTGCTGCCGTCTTGCGTTGGCCCTTTTGATTCCTAGTGACAGGGAACATAAACTTTAAGTTCCCAGGACAGCCCAGGAAGGGAAGTGATGCACCTGGGCCTGAGTGACTCCTACTCATCTTTGTGTCTCACTGCATGTGGGCTTCACTCTCTGGGACCAGCTTCCCCCCACAGGCAGAAATCACTCGAGCAATGCAGAGTAGTGGTGAAGCATAGGGGCCCTCATGTCCTCTGCCCGGGCTCAGATTGCAGCTCTCCACTTTATTATATCTGTCCCTTTAGCAGCTCTGTTAACCTCCCCAAGCCTCAGTGTTCCCGTCTGTAAAATGTGGGTGATATTGGAACTACTTCAGAAAGTGTTGCAAAAGCTATTACTGTGTTTAGTAAATTCTAGATATGATGATGATGATGATGATTTTGTCCGCTGGCATCTCACAGCTGTGCCATTAAAAGGACTCATACTCTTCCTAATCTTTAGTTCTAATTGTCCCAGCTTGGGTCAGGTGACTACCCCTGGACCATTCAATGCTGGCCATGTGGGAGGTTACTCTGATTGACTTACTTATGAGCCAATCAAGATTAAGGGGGGGGGTACAGAGAGGTGGGATCTGGAAGAAGATGGAAGCTCCCGCTAGAATCACGTCAAATAAGAGAAGAGCATCAGGCAGAAAAACAAGCTGTGTTTTTGCAAACAAGACTGTAGATGTCCACTATAAGATCCAGTAGCAGATTCCCCGTGAACCAACAAAGCCAACACTTCGGGACCTCTTAGACCCGAAACAGGCCTGTTACAAGGCTCTGGGCAGGCTGCCAGCAATGTGTTCGCAGGGTCAGAAGATTTTGTAAAAATAGAATATTTTAACCATAATTGGCTGATACTGCTGTCTCTTTCCAATCTGATTTCGCCTGTCACACCTTCCTTTGTGTCAGGAGATGCTGGCTTGGCTGTGAGCATTTTTGGTATTTGGCTAAAGGGATGTTGAGTTAGGGACACATTTATTTTTGGTTTTGAGAAATAAATTTATGTCATTTGCAGTTACTTTCATAGATAGTTAAGCTATTACTAGCTCCCCCAGCGCAGGAAGAGCTTTCAGGAGAATTGCCAGGAGAATTTAACTGACTTAACTGGCATTATGACCAAAAGCCCAAGGCAGAGATGGATTCTTAATAACAATATGATCTGTGGCACCCGGCATCAGAAGTATGTGGTTAATGGAGGAGAAATTTTTTTTTGTTTGTTTTGAAATATACAAGAAGAAAGCTTTTCTGGAAAATTCTTTCAAGCTCTCAGAGTCTCTTAGTTGGACGGTTTTAAGCACACACGGCACCTCAGATTTTAGTCTGGGAGTAAATGAGAAGACCTGCCATTATAAACTGCGGAAGGCTTGCACTGTGGGTGGCGGCTTAAAGAGCCTAGAAAATATTCTCAAAGACTCAGAAGACACAAACGAGATGCAAAAACCTTATTAAAAATGTGGATTTGTAGTTTGCACTTTACATTCACATTTCCCTGATGATTAATAAAGTTTCATACAGTCATTGGTCATCTGTACATCTTCCTTTGTGAAATGTCTGTTCAAGTCTTTTGCTCATTTTTAAAAAATTGGATTGACTTTCTTTTTATTATTGAGCTGCCTAAGGTCTTTATATAGTCTAAATCCTTTGTCAGATAAATGTATCATGAATATTTTCTTCCAGTCTGTGTCTTGACTATTCATTTTCTAATGGCGTCTTTTGATGAATAAAAATTTTAAATTTTACGAAGTCTAATTTATCAATTTATTATTTTCTAATGAGTGCTTTCTGTGTCCCATCTGGGAAATCTTTGCTTATCCCGAGGTTGAGTAGATATTTCCTTGTGTTTTCTTACAGAAGCTTTATAGATTTAGCTTTTACATTGGTCTTTGACTCATGTCAAATTAATTTTGTATAATTTATCTAAGTGAGAGAATAAAAGTTCCGTTTTTTCCCCATACGGATGTTCAATTGATCAAACACTATTTGTTGAAAAAATTTTAATTTCCCCATTAAATTGCACTGGTACTTTTGTCAATAATCACTTGGCTTCTTAGGGGTGAGTTTATTTCTGGATTTTCTATTCTGTTCCATCGGTAACTTTGACATATCACAGCATCTTGTTAATTACAGGTTCAGAGTGAGTCTTGAAATTAAGTGGTGTAAATCCTCAAAATCTCTTCTTCTTTTAAAAAATTATTTTGGCTTTTATATGTCCTTTGAATTTCCATATAAATTTTGGGATCAGCTTGTCAGTTACCACCCAGAAAGGCTGTTGAAATTTGATAGGGATTGTATTGAATGCATAAGTCAAACTTAGGAAAAACTGAAATCTTAACAATATTAGTTTTTGAATCCATGAGCATGCAATATTTCTCCATTTATTGAGATCTTTAAAATGTCTCCTAACAAATATCCATAGTTCTGATGCACAGATCTTGCACATAACTTTGAATTTATTCTTAATCACTTCATATTTTTTGCATTGGTATTTTGCTCCCAATTTTAGGGGGAAAGCATTCAATTTTTCACCATTAGGCATGATTTTACCTTTTAGATATTTTTTAGCACACTGAGAAAGTTCCCTTATATTCCTAGTTTGCCAATAATTTTTTTTAATCAGTGGGTGTTGAATTTTGTCAAATGCTTTTCCTACATCTCTTGAGACGAGATAATCTTACGTTTTTCTTCCCTTACTCTGTTAATACGGTGACCTACATTGATTACCTTTCAAATGTTAAACCAACCTTGCATTTCTGGGATGAACCTCACTTTGTCATAGCATATTATTCTTTTTATATATTGCCAAATGTGAGTTGCTAATTTTAAAAGGATTTTCGTGTCTATGTCCATGAGAAATAATAATGTGTAGGGTTGTTGTTTTTTTAAATGTCTTCATCTGATTT